>NC_134115.1:0-341000 GCF_040939455.1 Microcebus murinus | reverse complement strand
CTCCCATCATCTGCTTGAAAAGAGAGAGAAAAGAAAATGCAATCCTAGAGGTAAGAGACACTTTTTAAAAATAATGAATCCGAAGAGAAAAGTAAAAGGAGGCCTGTGGAGCAGGTCTGGGTGTGACTCCGGATCCCCCAACATCAGGTGCCACCACCAAAGATTCCTGCGTGTAGCCCATAGAACCCCAAAAGCAACGGGACGAGTTCTGGTCACATACTCCCTCAAAATGACATCCTGGCCTTCTTCTGGAACTCCCTCCCCTCTCAGACTCTCAAGGTTTCCTCCAGCGTGTCGGTTCCCACAGAGCAGACCTTTGGTCTGAGACCTGACAGTCCAGATGCCACGCATGCTGCCGCGTGGCGGCGGTGTCGCGGCTTGGGACAAGAGGAGGCCCCACGGTGCGGGCTGGGGCGTCAGGCACCGCGCGGGCGCTGAGGGTGGGGGTGACCCCCACCCCGGGCCGCCGCCTCGCTCCCAGAAAGGGGACAGAACAAGAGGCAAGAAAAAAAAAAAAAAAAGCAGCAGCCTGTGGCACCCAGTATTCCCAGGCGGTCTCCCATCCAAGTACTAACCAGGCCCGACCCTGCTTAGCTTCCGAGACCAGACGAGATCGGGGGCGTTCAGGGTGGTGTGGCCCTAGACCGCGGCGGAGGGCGCCCCTGCCCCGCTCGAGAAGCCGAGCCTCTCTGGGCTTCCCCGCCGCCGCCTCCCGCCCCAGGCTCCGCGCCGGGCCGGGCCGGGCCGGTTGAGTTCGCCGGCCGGGTCCCGCGGGCTCCCAGGGACGGGGGGGATGGGCGGGACGGGGCGGGGGGCTGTCTCTCTATACACACACACACACACTCACACTCACTCACACTCACACAAGATGCGCCTCCAGGGCTGGACTCGCCAAGGTGGAGCCCTCCCAGCCCCCCTCGTCTCCTCGCCCGGCCTCCTTCACCTACCCGCTGCCCACCCCCAGCGCGTCGCTGCCTGCCGCTGACTGCGCACGCGCGGGACGCTCGCCCTTTGACCCCAGCCAGGGGCCGCCCTCCCCCACAACCCCTTTCAGCTGCGCCCCCCCCCTCGCCCTGTGGGTGGGCTGCCGCCTATTCCCCCGGGCCAGGGCTGGGGCACAGCCAGTGTATGGGGCGTCTCTCTCTGGGGATGTGTCCCATGGGTGGGGTGGGGTGGCGTGGTTTGGGGGGCGCTGAAGAAATCAGTCCCCTCCATCTCCTACCTCTGGAAAACGCCCAAGCCCGTGGAGAACTGCCGGCACCGCTTCGTGGGGGCCGGGACCCTCCTCCGTGTCCTCCTGTGGCCCAGTCCAAGGGGCCTGGGCCTGGCCGGGGCTGCATTGGACCCCGACCACCCTGGCGTGTGGACTCGCTAAAAATCGGCCATTAGATATTGGATTCCAGCTTCCTGGAGGTCATTTCACTAATGAGTGCACCGGAAAGAGTTTCCTAATCCATCTGTGAGGGTGGCAACTGAAAGAGAATTTTAAAGCTGACAGAATAGGCGAGGGAAGGCATAGGAGATTTCCACACCCAGCAAGGAAGACTTTCCCGGAATGGAAGAAAGAAACGAGCAAACAGAGACACCGGTAGCCCGCCCGGAAAAGAGTCTGCCCCTTAGAGAAAGCACCCTGACCAGGTTCACCCGTGGGTGGGTGGCGAGCTAGCGGCGTTCAGAAGAGCGAGGCCCGCAGTCTGTGCGGAAGACACCTGCGCTCGGGTGTGTGTGGCGGCGCGGTTCACAAGCAGCTCTAGACGTTAAACCAAGGAGAAGCCAGGGAGTTCCCAACGCCCCAGGTGTCCTCAGCCCACGACTGGCTGCTGTGGGAATGCGAAGCCCGGCTCCTTGTCTCAGAGCGGGGTTCCCAGGAGGATCAGGCTGAAGCTGGGACTCGGCCTCAAAGTGTCCCCTCGCATGGCCACCCCCTTCCCCTTCCTGCTCCTCTACTCCTGGTGCCCCTCCATCCAGGGGCCAGACCTTAAAGAGTCACCGCAAGAGAATCCTGGTCCCAAAGGAGCCTTCTGGGGGACCGGTGCTGAGAGAGGTTGTGGGCATGGCCCGCTGGGGCTCTGCCCTACCCAGGGCTGAGAGATGCCACCTCCCAGCTCTGGGTCCCTGCAGGAAGTGTTGGCAAGCACAGGGCCGGTCCTCCAAAGGCCCAGGTGCAGGGAGCCCAGGCCAAGCAGCCTGTGGAAGAAGCCACTTGCCGTGCCACCCCGGGAACAGGACTGCAGGCCCCGGCCCTTCCCACCTCCTCCTCCTCCTCCTCCTCCCCCCCGCCCCGCCCCCACAGGGCACAGGGCTCAGAGACACCTCAGACTCTTGCTACCAAAAGTGCAAAGGGCATCAGTGGCTCCTCCAACACCCCCCCCCCCCGCCCAGCAGACCACGTTGTCTAGCCAGCCCCCGGGCCTCCCTGGGGTGCCCAGCACAAAAGTGCAGACACCCACCGGACCCTCAGTCTCAGTTTTCGGAGGTTTTTGCCACTCCAAGGACCCGCAGGCCAGCTGGGCCTTCGGGCAGGACAGAGAGCCCCGGAATTCGACGTGGAGAGCTGCGTGTACGTCCCCATCAGGAGGCGGTCCCCACCTCCGTGGCTCTCCCCTTGCTGGGAGCGGCAGCCCAGCCGGCAGCCGCAGGGCCTCAGGGAAGACACCAGGCTGGGCCCCCGCGGCACAGCGGGGGCACGTCCCCCGCACTCACGCGACTTAGGGACGGCTGCTGGAGACTGCTGCGGCCACCCTGCTGCCGGGTTTCTGGTGGGCTTCCTGGAAGCAGCGTCCATACCAAGCCCTTGGAAGGCCCAGGCGACGGAGGAGCCGGTCAGGCAGGGGCCCAGGACGGTGAGAGGCCGGGCGGGCGGGAAGGAGCATGTCAGGCAGGGGCAGAGGACGGTGACAGGCCGGGCGGGGAGGAGCCGGTCAGGCGGGGGCCCAGGACAGTGACGGGCCTGGCCGGGGAGGAGTGCGTCAGGCAGGGGCAGAGGAGACGGGCTGGGTAAGGGGTAGGGTGACAGTTAGGGCACAATTCACAATCGCAAAGACGTGGAAGCGACCCGAGTGCCCATCCATCCAGGAGTGCATCAATAAAATGTGGCGCGTGGACACCACGGAGTGCCATTCGGCTGTGAGGAGCAGCGGTGAGAGGGCGCCTCTCGTGTTCTCCTGGCCAGAGCTGGAACCCGTTCCAGTAGGCCAGGTATCCCAAGAATGGACACACGAGCACCACGTGAGCGCGCTCACCAGCAAATTGGTACGAACGGATGGACGCCTAAGTGGACAGAGAGGAATCACCTTCATCGGGTGGGTGTCGGGCGGGTGGGGGGAGGGGAGGGGCATACACATCCATTAGGCATGGGGTGGGTGCGCACCGACTGGGGGATAGGCGCACTTGAAGCTCTGACCCGAGGGGGGAGGCTTGGAGAGGGCAAGGCACCCGACCTTAACATTGGTACCCCCACAATACGCTGGAACAACATGAGAGGTATATGAATAAGAACACAGGGGGGGCCGGGCGCGGTGGCTCACGCCTGTAATCCTAGCTCTCTGGGAGGCCGAGGCGGGCGGATTGCTCCAGGTCAGGAGTTCGAAACCAGCCTGAGCAAGAGCGAGACCCCGTCTCTACTAAAAATAGAAAGAAATTAATTGGCCAACTAATATATATAGAAAAACACAGCCGGGCGTGGTGGTGCATGCCTGTAGTCCCAACTACTCGGGAGGCTGAGGCAGCAGGATTGCTTGAGCCCGGAGATTGAGGTTGCTGTGAGCTAGGCTGACGCCATGGCACTCACTCTAGCCTGGGCAGCAAAACGAGACTCTGTCTCAAAAAAAAAAAAAAAAAAAGAACGCAGGGGGGAGGGGGGCACGGGCGTCACATGTCACCTGAATACTTGTACTCCCATCATCTGCTTGAAGAGAGAGAGAAAAGAAAATGCAATCCTAGAGGTAAGAGACACTTTTTAAAAATAATGAATCCGAAGAGAAAAGTAAAAGGAGGCCTGTGGAGCAGGTCTGGGTGTGACTCCGGATCCCCCAACATCAGGTGCCACCACCAAAGATTCCTGCGTGTAGCCCATAGAACCCCAAAAGCAACGGGACGAGTTCTGGTCACATACTCCCTCAAAATGACATCCTGGCCTTCTTCTGGAACTCCCTCCCCTCTCAGACTCTCAAGGTTTCCTCCAGCGTGTCGGTTCCCACAGAGCAGACCTTTGGTCTGAGACCTGACAGTCCAGATGCCACACATGCTGCCGCGTGGCGGCGGTGTCGCGGCTTGGGACAAGAGGAGGCCCCACGGTGCGGGCTGGGGCGCCAGGCACCGCGCGGGCGCTGAGGGTGGGGGTGACCCCCACCCCGGGCCGCCGCCGCGCTCCCAGAAAGGGGACAGAACAAGAGGCAAAAAAAAAAAAAAAAAGCAGCAGCCTGTGGCACCCGGTATTCCCAGGCGGTCTCCCATCCAAGTACTAACCGGGCCCGACCCTGCTTAGCTTCCCAGACCAGACGAGATCGGGGGCGTTCAGGGTGGTGTGGCCCTAGACGGCGGCGGAGGGCGCCCCTGCCCCGCTCAAGAAGCCGAGCCTCTCTGGGCTTCCCCGCCGCCGCCTCCCGCGCCGGGCCGGGCCGGTTGAGTTCGCCGGCCGGGTCCCGCGGGCTCCCAGGGACGGGGGTGATGGGCGGGGCTGGGCGGGGCGGGGCGGGGCGGGGGGCTGTCTCTCTATACACACACACACACACTCACACTCACTCACACTCACACAAGATGCGCCTCCACGGCTGGACTCGCCAAGGTGGAGCCCTCCCAGCCCCCCTCGTCTCCTCGCCCGGCCTCCTTCACCTACCCGCTGCCCACCCCCAGCGCGTCGCTGCCTGCCGCTGACTGCGCACGCGCGGGACGCTCGCCCTTTGACCCCAGCCAGGGGCCGCCCTCCCCCACAACCCCTTTCAGCTGCGCCCCCCCCCCCCCCCGCGCCCTGTGGGTGGGCTGCCGCCTATTCCCCCGGGCCAGGGCTGGGGCACAGCCAGTGTATGGGGCGTCTCTCTCTGGGGATGTGTCCCATGGGTGGGGTGGGGTGGCGTGGTTTGGGGGGCGCTGAAGAAATCAGTCCCCTCCATCTCCTACCTCTGGAAAACGCCCAAGCCCGTGGAGAACTGCCGGCACCGCTTCGTGGGGGCCGGGACCCTCCTCCGTGTCCTCCTGTGGCCCAGTCCAAGGGGCCTGGGCCTGGCCGGGGCTGCATTGGACCCCGACCACCCTGGCGTGTGGACTCGCTAAAAATCGGCCATTAGATATTGGATTCCAGCTTCCTGGAGGTCATTTCACTAATGAGTGCACCGGAAAGAGTTTCCTAATCCATCTGTGAGGGTGGCAACTGAAAGAGAATTTTAAAGCTGACAGAATAGGCGAGGGAAGGCATAGGAGATTTCCACACCCAGCAAGGAAGACTTTCCCGGAATGGAAGAAAGAAACGAGCAAACAGAGACACCGGTAGCCCGCCCGGAAAAGAGTCTGCCCCTTAGAGAAAGCACCCTGACCAGGTTCACCCGTGGGTGGGTGGCGAGCTAGCGGCGTTCAGAAGAGCGAGGCCCGCAGTCTGTGTGGAAGACACCTGCGCTCGGGTGTGTGTGGCGGCGCGGTTCACAAGCAGCTCTAGACGTTAAACCAAGGAGAAGCCAGGGAGTTCCCAACGCCCCAGGTGTCCTCAGCCCACGACTGGCTGCTGTGGGAATGCGAAGCCCGGCTCCTTGTCTCAGAGCGGGGTTCCCAGGAGGATCAGGCTGAAGCTGGGACTCGGCCTCAAAGTGTCCCCTCGCATGGCCACCCCCTTCCCCTTCCTGCTCCTCTACTCCTGGTGCCCCTCCATCCAGGGGCCAGACCTTAAAGAGTCACCGCAAGAGAATCCTGGTCCCAAAGGAGCCTTCTGGGGGACCGGTGCTGAGAGAGGTTGTGGGCATGGCCCGCTGGGGCTCTGCCCTACCCAGGGCTGAGAGATGCCACCTCCCAGCTCTGGGTCCCTGCAGGAAGTGTTGGCAAGCACAGGGCCGGTCCTCCAAAGGCCCAGGTGCAGGGAGCCCAGGCCAAGCAGCCTGTGGAAGAAGCCACTTGCCGTGCCACCCCGGGAACAGGACTGCAGGCCCCGGCCCTTCCCACCTCCTCCTCCTCCTCCTCCTCCCCCCCGCCCCGCCCCCACAGGGCACAGGGCTCAGAGACACCTCAGACTCTTGCTACCAAAAGTGCAAAGGGCATCAGTGGCTCCTCCAACACCCCCCCCCCCCGCCCAGCAGACCACGTTGTCCAGCCAGCCCCCGGGCCTCCCTGGGGTGCCCAGCACAAAAGTGCAGACACCCACCGGACCCTCAGTCTCAGTTTTCGGAGGTTTTTGCCACTCCAAGGACCCGCAGGCCAGCTGGGCCTTCGGGCAGGACAGAGAGCCCCGGAATCCGACGTGGAGAGCTGCGTGTACGTCCCCATCAGGAGGCGGTCCCCACCTCCGCGGCTCTCCCCTTGCTGGGAGCGGCAGCCCAGCCGGCAGCCGCAGGGCCTCAGGGAAGACACCAGGCTGGGCCCCCGCGGCACAGCGGGGGCACGTCCCCCGCACTCACGCGACTTAGGGACGGCTGCTGGAGACTGCTGCGGCCACCCTGCTGCCGGGTTTCTGGTGGGCTTCCTGGAAGCAGCGTCCATACCAAGCCCTTGGAAGGCCCAGGCGACGGAGGAGCCGGTCAGGCAGGGGCCCAGGACGGTGAGAGGCCGGGCGGGCGGGAAGGAGCATGTCAGGCAGGGGCAGAGGACGGTGACAGGCCGGGCGGGGAGGAGCCGGTCAGGCGGGGGCCCAGGACAGTGACGGGCCTGGCCGGGGAGGAGTGCGTCAGGCAGGGGCAGAGGAGACGGGCTGGGTAAGGGTTAGGGTGACAGTTAGGGCACAATTCACAATCGCAAAGACGTGGAAGCGACCCGAGTGCCCATCCATCCAGGAGTGCATCAATAAAATGTGGCGCGTGGACACCACGGAGTGCCATTCGGCTGTGAGGAGCAGCGGTGAGAGGGCGCCTCTCGTGTTCTCCTGGCCAGAGCTGGAACCCGTTCCAGTAGGCCAGGTATCCCAAGAATGGACACACGAGCACCACGTGAGCGCGCTCACCAGCAAATTGGTACGAACGGATGGACGCCTAAGTGGACAGAGAGGAATCACCTTCATCGGGTGGGTGTCGGGCGGGTGGGGGGAGGGGAGGGGCATACACATCCATTAGGCATGGGGTGGGTGCGCACCGACTGGGGGATGGGCGCACTTGAAGCTCTGACCCGAGGGGGGAGGCTTGGAGAGGGCAAGGCACCCGACCTTAACATTGGTACCCCCACAATACGCTGGAACAACATGAGAGGTATATGAATAAGAACACAGGGGGGGCCGGGCGCGGTGGCTCACGCCTGTAATCCTAGCTCTCTGGGAGGCCGAGGCGGGCGGATTGCTCCAGGTCAGGAGTTCGAAACCAGCCTGAGCAAGAGCGAGACCCCGTCTCTACTAAAAATAGAAAGAAATTAATTGGCCAACTAATATATATAGAAAAACACAGCCGGGCGTGGTGGTGCATGCCTGTAGTCCCAACTACTCGGGAGGCTGAGGCAGCAGGATTGCTTGAGCCCGGAGATTGAGGTTGCTGTGAGCTAGGCTGACGCCATGGCACTCACTCTAGCCTGGGCAGCAAAACGAGACTCTGTCTCAAAAAAAAAAAAAAAAAAAGAACGCAGGGGGGAGGGGGGCACGGGCGTCACATGTCACCTGAATACTTGTACTCCCATCATCTGCTTGAAGAGAGAGAGAAAAGAAAATGCAATCCTAGAGGTAAGAGACACTTTTTAAAAATAATGAATCCGAAGAGAAAAGTAAAAGGAGGCCTGTGGAGCAGGTCTGGGTGTGACTCCGGATCCCCCAACATCAGGTGCCACCACCAAAGATTCCTGCGTGTAGCCCATAGAACCCCAAAAGCAACGGGACGAGTTCTGGTCACATACTCCCTCAAAATGACATCCTGGCCTTCTTCTGGAACTCCCTCCCCTCTCAGACTCTCAAGGTTTCCTCCAGCGTGTCGGTTCCCACAGAGCAGACCTTTGGTCTGAGACCTGACAGTCCAGATGCCACGCATGCTGCCGCGTGGCGGCGGTGTCGCGGCTTGGGACAAGAGGAGGCCCCACGGTGCGGGCTGGGGCGCCAGGCACCGCGCGGGCGCTGAGGGTGGGGGTGACCCCCACCCCGGGCCGCCGCCGCGCTCCCAGAAAGGGGACAGAACAAGAGGCAAAAAAAAAAAAAAAAAGCAGCAGCCTGTGGCACCCGGTATTCCCAGGCGGTCTCCCATCCAAGTACTAACCGGGCCCGACCCTGCTTAGCTTCCCAGACCAGACGAGATCGGGGGCGTTCAGGGTGGTGTGGCCCTAGACGGCGGCGGAGGGCGCCCCTGCCCCGCTCAAGAAGCCGAGCCTCTCTGGGCTTCCCCGCCGCCGCCTCCCGCGCCGGGCCGGGCCGGTTGAGTTCGCCGGCCGGGTCCCGCGGGCTCCCAGGGACGGGGGTGATGGGCGGGGCGGGGCGGGGCGGGGCGGGGCGGGGGGCTGTCTCTCTATACACACACACACACACTCACACTCACTCACACTCACACAAGATGCGCCTCCACGGCTGGACTCGCCAAGGTGGAGCCCTCCCAGCCCCCCTCGTCTCCTCGCCCGGCCTCCTTCACCTACCCGCTGCCCACCCCCAGCGCGTCGCTGCCTGCCGCTGACTGCGCACGCGCGGGACGCTCGCCCTTTGACCCCAGCCAGGGGCCGCCCTCCCCCACAACCCCTTTCAGCTGCGCCCCCCCCTCGCCCTGTGGGTGGGCTGCCGCCTATTCCCCCGGGCCAGGGCTGGGGCACAGCCAGTGTATGGGGCGTCTCTCTCTGGGGATGTGTCCCATGGGTGGGGTGGGGTGGCGTGGTTTGGGGGGCGCTGAAGAAATCAGTCCCCTCCATCTCCTACCTCTGGAAAACGCCCAAGCCCGTGGAGAACTGCCGGCACCGCTTCGTGGGGGCCGGGACCCTCCTCCGTGTCCTCCTGTGGCCCAGTCCAAGGGGCCTGGGCCTGGCCGGGGCTGCATTGGACCCCGACCACCCTGGCGTGTGGACTCGCTAAAAATCGGCCATTAGATATTGGATTCCAGCTTCCTGGAGGTCATTTCACTAATGAGTGCACCGGAAAGAGTTTCCTAATCCATCTGTGAGGGTGGCAACTGAAAGAGAATTTTAAAGCTGACAGAATAGGCGAGGGAAGGCATAGGAGATTTCCACACCCAGCAAGGAAGACTTTCCCGGAATGGAAGAAAGAAACGAGCAAACAGAGACACCGGTAGCCCGCCCGGAAAAGAGTCTGCCCCTTAGAGAAAGCACCCTGACCAGGTTCACCCGTGGGTGGGTGGCGAGCTAGCGGCGTTCAGAAGAGCGAGGCCCGCAGTCTGTGTGGAAGACACCTGCGCTCGGGTGTGTGTGGCGGCGCGGTTCACAAGCAGCTCTAGACGTTAAACCAAGGAGAAGCCAGGGAGTTCCCAACGCCCCAGGTGTCCTCAGCCCACGACTGGCTGCTGTGGGAATGCGAAGCCCGGCTCCTTGTCTCAGAGCGGGGTTCCCAGGAGGATCAGGCTGAAGCTGGGACTCGGCCTCAAAGTGTCCCCTCGCATGGCCACCCCCTTCCCCTTCCTGCTCCTCTACTCCTGGTGCCCCTCCATCCAGGGGCCAGACCTTAAAGAGTCACCGCAAGAGAATCCTGGTCCCAAAGGAGCCTTCTGGGGGACCGGTGCTGAGAGAGGTTGTGGGCATGGCCCGCTGGGGCTCTGCCCTACCCAGGGCTGAGAGATGCCACCTCCCAGCTCTGGGTCCCTGCAGGAAGTGTTGGCAAGCACAGGGCCGGTCCTCCAAAGGCCCAGGTGCAGGGAGCCCAGGCCAAGCAGCCTGTGGAAGAAGCCACTTGCCGTGCCACCCCGGGAACAGGACTGCAGGCCCCGGCCCTTCCCACCTCCTCCTCCTCCTCCTCCTCCCCCCCGCCCCGCCCCCACAGGGCACAGGGCTCAGAGACACCTCAGACTCTTGCTACCAAAAGTGCAAAGGGCATCAGTGGCTCCTCCAACACCCCCCCCCCCCGCCCAGCAGACCACGTTGTCCAGCCAGCCCCCGGGCCTCCCTGGGGTGCCCAGCACAAAAGTGCAGACACCCACCGGACCCTCAGTCTCAGTTTTCGGAGGTTTTTGCCACTCCAAGGACCCGCAGGCCAGCTGGGCCTTCGGGCAGGACAGAGAGCCCCGGAATCCGACGTGGAGAGCTGCGTGTACGTCCCCATCAGGAGGCGGTCCCCACCTCCGCGGCTCTCCCCTTGCTGGGAGCGGCAGCCCAGCCGGCAGCCGCAGGGCCTCAGGGAAGACACCAGGCTGGGCCCCCGCGGCACAGCGGGGGCACGTCCCCCGCACTCACGCGACTTAGGGACGGCTGCTGGAGACTGCTGCGGCCACCCTGCTGCCGGGTTTCTGGTGGGCTTCCTGGAAGCAGCGTCCATACCAAGCCCTTGGAAGGCCCAGGCGACGGAGGAGCCGGTCAGGCAGGGGCCCAGGACGGTGAGAGGCCGGGCGGGCGGGAAGGAGCATGTCAGGCAGGGGCAGAGGACGGTGACAGGCCGGGCGGGGAGGAGCCGGTCAGGCGGGGGCCCAGGACAGTGACGGGCCTGGCCGGGGAGGAGTGCGTCAGGCAGGGGCAGAGGAGACGGGCTGGGTAAGGGTTAGGGTGACAGTTAGGGCACAATTCACAATCGCAAAGACGTGGAAGCGACCCGAGTGCCCATCCATCCAGGAGTGCATCAATAAAATGTGGCGCGTGGACACCACGGAGTGCCATTCGGCTGTGAGGAGCAGCGGTGAGAGGGCGCCTCTCGTGTTCTCCTGGCCAGAGCTGGAACCCGTTCCAGTAGGCCAGGTATCCCAAGAATGGACACACGAGCACCACGTGAGCGCGCTCACCAGCAAATTGGTACGAACGGATGGACGCCTAAGTGGACAGAGAGGAATCACCTTCATCGGGTGGGTGTCGGGCGGGTGGGGGGAGGGGAGGGGCATACACATCCATTAGGCATGGGGTGGGTGCGCACCGACTGGGGGATGGGCGCACTTGAAGCTCTGACCCGAGGGGGGAGGCTTGGAGAGGGCAAGGCACCCGACCTTAACATTGGTACCCCCACAATACGCTGGAACAACATGAGAGGTATATGAATAAGAACACAGGGGGGGCCGGGCGCGGTGGCTCACGCCTGTAATCCTAGCTCTCTGGGAGGCCGAGGCGGGCGGATTGCTCCAGGTCAGGAGTTCGAAACCAGCCTGAGCAAGAGCGAGACCCCGTCTCTACTAAAAATAGAAAGAAATTAATTGGCCAACTAATATATATAGAAAAACACAGCCGGGCGTGGTGGTGCATGCCTGTAGTCCCAACTACTCGGGAGGCTGAGGCAGCAGGATTGCTTGAGCCCGGAGATTGAGGTTGCTGTGAGCTAGGCTGACGCCATGGCACTCACTCTAGCCTGGGCAGCAAAACGAGACTCTGTCTCAAAAAAAAAAAAAAAAAAAGAACGCAGGGGGGAGGGGGGCACGGGCGTCACATGTCACCTGAATACTTGTACTCCCATCATCTGCTTGAAGAGAGAGAGAAAAGAAAATGCAATCCTAGAGGTAAGAGACACTTTTTAAAAATAATGAATCCGAAGAGAAAAGTAAAAGGAGGCCTGTGGAGCAGGTCTGGGTGTGACTCCGGATCCCCCAACATCAGGTGCCACCACCAAAGATTCCTGCGTGTAGCCCATAGAACCCCAAAAGCAACGGGACGAGTTCTGGTCACATACTCCCTCAAAATGACATCCTGGCCTTCTTCTGGAACTCCCTCCCCTCTCAGACTCTCAAGGTTTCCTCCAGCGTGTCGGTTCCCACAGAGCAGACCTTTGGTCTGAGACCTGACAGTCCAGATGCCACGCATGCTGCCGCGTGGCGGCGGTGTCGCGGCTTGGGACAAGAGGAGGCCCCACGGTGCGGGCTGGGGCGCCAGGCACCGCGCGGGCGCTGAGGGTGGGGGTGACCCCCACCCCGGGCCGCCGCCGCGCTCCCAGAAAGGGGACAGAACAAGAGGCAAAAAAAAAAAAAAAAAGCAGCAGCCTGTGGCACCCGGTATTCCCAGGCGGTCTCCCATCCAAGTACTAACCGGGCCCGACCCTGCTTAGCTTCCCAGACCAGACGAGATCGGGGGCGTTCAGGGTGGTGTGGCCCTAGACGGCGGCGGAGGGCGCCCCTGCCCCGCTCAAGAAGCCGAGCCTCTCTGGGCTTCCCCGCCGCCGCCTCCCGCGCCGGGCCGGGCCGGTTGAGTTCGCCGGCCGGGTCCCGCGGGCTCCCAGGGACGGGGGTGATGGGCGGGGCGGGGCGGGGCGGGGCGGGGCGGGGGGCTGTCTCTCTATACACACACACACACACTCACACTCACTCACACTCACACAAGATGCGCCTCCACGGCTGGACTCGCCAAGGTGGAGCCCTCCCAGCCCCCCTCGTCTCCTCGCCCGGCCTCCTTCACCTACCCGCTGCCCACCCCCAGCGCGTCGCTGCCTGCCGCTGACTGCGCACGCGCGGGACGCTCGCCCTTTGACCCCAGCCAGGGGCCGCCCTCCCCCACAACCCCTTTCAGCTGCGCCCCCCCCTCGCCCTGTGGGTGGGCTGCCGCCTATTCCCCCGGGCCAGGGCTGGGGCACAGCCAGTGTATGGGGCGTCTCTCTCTGGGGATGTGTCCCATGGGTGGGGTGGGGTGGCGTGGTTTGGGGGGCGCTGAAGAAATCAGTCCCCTCCATCTCCTACCTCTGGAAAACGCCCAAGCCCGTGGAGAACTGCCGGCACCGCTTCGTGGGGGCCGGGACCCTCCTCCGTGTCCTCCTGTGGCCCAGTCCAAGGGGCCTGGGCCTGGCCGGGGCTGCATTGGACCCCGACCACCCTGGCGTGTGGACTCGCTAAAAATCGGCCATTAGATATTGGATTCCAGCTTCCTGGAGGTCATTTCACTAATGAGTGCACCGGAAAGAGTTTCCTAATCCATCTGTGAGGGTGGCAACTGAAAGAGAATTTTAAAGCTGACAGAATAGGCGAGGGAAGGCATAGGAGATTTCCACACCCAGCAAGGAAGACTTTCCCGGAATGGAAGAAAGAAACGAGCAAACAGAGACACCGGTAGCCCGCCCGGAAAAGAGTCTGCCCCTTAGAGAAAGCACCCTGACCAGGTTCACCCGTGGGTGGGTGGCGAGCTAGCGGCGTTCAGAAGAGCGAGGCCCGCAGTCTGTGCGGAAGACACCTGCGCTCGGGTGTGTGTGGCGGCGCGGTTCACAAGCAGCTCTAGACGTTAAACCAAGGAGAAGCCAGGGAGTTCCCAACGCCCCAGGTGTCCTCAGCCCACGACTGGCTGCTGTGGGAATGCGAAGCCCGGCTCCTTGTCTCAGAGCGGGGTTCCCAGGAGGATCAGGCTGAAGCTGGGACTCGGCCTCAAAGTGTCCCCTCGCATGGCCACCCCCTTCCCCTTCCTGCTCCTCTACTCCTGGTGCCCCTCCATCCAGGGGCCAGACCTTAAAGAGTCACCGCAAGAGAATCCTGGTCCCAAAGGAGCCTTCTGGGGGACCGGTGCTGAGAGAGGTTGTGGGCATGGCCCGCTGGGGCTCTGCCCTACCCAGGGCTGAGAGATGCCACCTCCCAGCTCTGGGTCCCTGCAGGAAGTGTTGGCAAGCACAGGGCCGGTCCTCCAAAGGCCCAGGTGCAGGGAGCCCAGGCCAAGCAGCCTGTGGAAGAAGCCACTTGCCGTGCCACCCCGGGAACAGGACTGCAGGCCCCGGCCCTTCCCACCTCCTCCTCCTCCTCCTCCTCCTCCCCCCCGCCCCGCCCCCACAGGGCACAGGGCTCAGAGACACCTCAGACTCTTGCTACCAAAAGTGCAAAGGGCATCAGTGGCTCCTCCAACACCCCCCCCCCCCGCCCAGCAGACCACGTTGTCCAGCCAGCCCCCGGGCCTCCCTGGGGTGCCCAGCACAAAAGTGCAGACACCCACCGGACCCTCAGTCTCAGTTTTCGGAGGTTTTTGCCACTCCAAGGACCCGCAGGCCAGCTGGGCCTTCGGGCAGGACAGAGAGCCCCGGAATCCGACGTGGAGAGCTGCGTGTACGTCCCCATCAGGAGGCGGTCCCCACCTCCGCGGCTCTCCCCTTGCTGGGAGCGGCAGCCCAGCCGGCAGCCGCAGGGCCTCAGGGAAGACACCAGGCTGGGCCCCCGCGGCACAGCGGGGGCACGTCCCCCGCACTCACGCGACTTAGGGACGGCTGCTGGAGACTGCTGCGGCCACCCTGCTGCCGGGTTTCTGGTGGGCTTCCTGGAAGCAGCGTCCATACCAAGCCCTTGGAAGGCCCAGGCGACGGAGGAGCCGGTCAGGCAGGGGCCCAGGACGGTGAGAGGCCGGGCGGGCGGGAAGGAGCATGTCAGGCAGGGGCAGAGGACGGTGACAGGCCGGGCGGGGAGGAGCCGGTCAGGCGGGGGCCCAGGACAGTGACGGGCCTGGCCGGGGAGGAGTGCGTCAGGCAGGGGCAGAGGAGACGGGCTGGGTAAGGGGTAGGGTGACAGTTAGGGCACAATTCACAATCCCAAAGACGTGGAAGCGACCCGAGTGCCCATCCATCCAGGAGTGCATCAATAAAATGTGGCGCGTGGACACCACGGAGTGCCATTCGGCTGTGAGGAGCAGCGGTGAGAGGGCGCCTCTCGTGTTCTCCTGGCCAGAGCTGGAACCCGTTCCAGTAGGCCAGGTATCCCAAGAATGGACACACGAGCACCACGTGAGCGCGCTCACCAGCAAATTGGTACGAACGGATGGACGCCTAAGTGGACAGAGAGGAATCACCTTCATCGGGTGGGTGTCGGGCGGGTGGGGGGAGGGGAGGGGCATACACATCCATTAGGCATGGGGTGGGTGCGCACCGACTGGGGGATGGGCGCACTTGAAGCTCTGACCCGAGGGGGGAGGCTTGGAGAGGGCAAGGCACCCGACCTTAACATTGGTACCCCCACAATACGCTGGAACAACATGAGAGGTATATGAATAAGAACACAGGGGGGGCCGGGCGCGGTGGCTCACGCCTGTAATCCTAGCTCTCTGGGAGGCCGAGGCGGGCGGATTGCTCCAGGTCAGGAGTTCGAAACCAGCCTGAGCAAGAGCGAGACCCCGTCTCTACTAAAAATAGAAAGAAATTAATTGGCCAACTAATATATATAGAAAAACACAGCCGGGCGTGGTGGTGCATGCCTGTAGTCCCAACTACTCGGGAGGCTGAGGCAGCAGGATTGCTTGAGCCCGGAGATTGAGGTTGCTGTGAGCTAGGCTGACGCCATGGCACTCACTCTAGCCTGGGCAGCAAAACGAGACTCTGTCTCAAAAAAAAAAAAAAAAAAGAACGCAGGGGGGAGGGGGGCACGGGCGTCACATGTCACCTGAATACTTGTACTCCCATCATCTGCTTGAAGAGAGAGAGAAAAGAAAATGCAATCCTAGAGGTAAGAGACACTTTTTAAAAATAATGAATCCGAAGAGAAAAGTAAAAGGAGGCCTGTGGAGCAGGTCTGGGTGTGACTCCGGATCCCCCAACATCAGGTGCCACCACCAAAGATTCCTGCGTGTAGCCCATAGAACCCCAAAAGCAACGGGACGAGTTCTGGTCACATACTCCCTCAAAATGACATCCTGGCCTTCTTCTGGAACTCCCTCCCCTCTCAGACTCTCAAGGTTTCCTCCAGCGTGTCGGTTCCCACAGAGCAGACCTTTGGTCTGAGACCTGACAGTCCAGATGCCACGCATGCTGCCGCGTGGCGGCGGTGTCGCGGCTTGGGACAAGAGGAGGCCCCACGGTGCGGGCTGGGGCGCCAGGCACCGCGCGGGCGCTGAGGGTGGGGGTGACCCCCACCCCGGGCCGCCGCCGCGCTCCCAGAAAGGGGACAGAACAAGAGGCAAAAAAAAAAAAAAAAAGCAGCAGCCTGTGGCACCCGGTATTCCCAGGCGGTCTCCCATCCAAGTACTAACCGGGCCCGACCCTGCTTAGCTTCCCAGACCAGACGAGATCGGGGGCGTTCAGGGTGGTGTGGCCCTAGACGGCGGCGGAGGGCGCCCCTGCCCCGCTCAAGAAGCCGAGCCTCTCTGGGCTTCCCCGCCGCCGCCTCCCGCGCCGGGCCGGGCCGGTTGAGTTCGCCGGCCGGGTCCCGCGGGCTCCCAGGGACGGGGGTGATGGGCGGGGCTGGGCGGGGCGGGGCGGGGCGGGGGGCTGTCTCTCTATACACACACACACACACTCACACTCACTCACACTCACACAAGATGCGCCTCCACGGCTGGACTCGCCAAGGTGGAGCCCTCCCAGCCCCCCTCGTCTCCTCGCCCGGCCTCCTTCACCTACCCGCTGCCCACCCCCAGCGCGTCGCTGCCTGCCGCTGACTGCGCACGCGCGGGACGCTCGCCCTTTGACCCCAGCCAGGGGCCGCCCTCCCCCACAACCCCTTTCAGCTGCGCCCCCCCCTCGCCCTGTGGGTGGGCTGCCGCCTATTCCCCCGGGCCAGGGCTGGGGCACAGCCAGTGTATGGGGCGTCTCTCTCTGGGGATGTGTCCCATGGGTGGGGTGGGGTGGCGTGGTTTGGGGGGCGCTGAAGAAATCAGTCCCCTCCATCTCCTACCTCTGGAAAACGCCCAAGCCCGTGGAGAACTGCCGGCACCGCTTCGTGGGGGCCGGGACCCTCCTCCGTGTCCTCCTGTGGCCCAGTCCAAGGGGCCTGGGCCTGGCCGGGGCTGCATTGGACCCCGACCACCCTGGCGTGTGGACTCGCTAAAAATCGGCCATTAGATATTGGATTCCAGCTTCCTGGAGGTCATTTCACTAATGAGTGCACCGGAAAGAGTTTCCTAATCCATCTGTGAGGGTGGCAACTGAAAGAGAATTTTAAAGCTGACAGAATAGGCGAGGGAAGGCATAGGAGATTTCCACACCCAGCAAGGAAGACTTTCCCGGAATGGAAGAAAGAAACGAGCAAACAGAGACACCGGTAGCCCGCCCGGAAAAGAGTCTGCCCCTTAGAGAAAGCACCCTGACCAGGTTCACCCGTGGGTGGGTGGCGAGCTAGCGGCGTTCAGAAGAGCGAGGCCCGCAGTCTGTGCGGAAGACACCTGCGCTCGGGTGTGTGTGGCGGCGCGGTTCACAAGCAGCTCTAGACGTTAAACCAAGGAGAAGCCAGGGAGTTCCCAACGCCCCAGGTGTCCTCAGCCCACGACTGGCTGCTGTGGGAATGCGAAGCCCGGCTCCTTGTCTCAGAGCGGGGTTCCCAGGAGGATCAGGCTGAAGCTGGGACTCGGCCTCAAAGTGTCCCCTCGCATGGCCACCCCCTTCCCCTTCCTGCTCCTCTACTCCTGGTGCCCCTCCATCCAGGGGCCAGACCTTAAAGAGTCACCGCAAGAGAATCCTGGTCCCAAAGGAGCCTTCTGGGGGACCGGTGCTGAGAGAGGTTGTGGGCATGGCCCGCTGGGGCTCTGCCCTACCCAGGGCTGAGAGATGCCACCTCCCAGCTCTGGGTCCCTGCAGGAAGTGTTGGCAAGCACAGGGCCGGTCCTCCAAAGGCCCAGGTGCAGGGAGCCCAGGCCAAGCAGCCTGTGGAAGAAGCCACTTGCCGTGCCACCCCGGGAACAGGACTGCAGGCCCCGGCCCTTCCCACCTCCTCCTCCTCCTCCTCCTCCTCCCCCCCCGCCCCCCCCCACAGGGCACAGGGCTCAGAGACACCTCAGACTCTTGCTACCCAAAGTGCAAAGGGCATCAGTTGCTCCTCCAACCCCGCCGCCCAGCAGACCACGTTGTCCAGCCAGCCCCCGGGCCTCCCTGGGGTGCCCAGCACAAAAGTGCAGACACCCACCGGACCCTCAATCTCAGTTTTCGGATGTTTTTGCCACTCCAAGGACCCGCAGGCCAGCTGGGCCTTCGGGCTGGACAGAGAGCCCCGGAATCCGACGTGGAGAGCTGCGTGTACGTCCCCATCAGGAGGCGGTCCCCACCTCCGCGGCTCTCCCCTTGCGGGGAGCGGCAGCCCAGCCGGCAGCCGCAGGGCCTCAGGGAAGACACCAGGCTGGGCCCCCGCGGCACAGCGGGGGCACGTCCCCCGCACTCACGCGACTTAGGGACGGCTGCTGGAGACTGCTGCGGCCACCCTGCTGCCGGGTTTCTGGTGGGCTTCCTGGAAGCAGCGTCCATACCAAGCCCTTGGAAGGCCCAGGCGACGGAGGAGCCGGTCAGGCAGGGGCCCAGGACGGTGAGAGGCCGGGCGGGCGGGAAGGAGCATGTCAGGCAGGGGCAGAGGACGGTGACAGGCCGGGCGGGGAGGAGCCGGTCAGGCGGGGGCCCAGGACAGTGACGGGCCTGGCCGGGGAGGAGTGCGTCAGGCAGGGGCAGAGGAGACGGGCTGGGTAAGGGGTAGGGTGACAGTTAGGGCACAATTCACAATCCCAAAGACGTGGAAGCGACCCGAGTGCCCATCCATCCAGGAGTGCATCAATAAAATGTGGCGCGTGGACACCACGGAGTGCCATTCGGCTGTGAGGAGCAGCGGTGAGAGGGCGCCTCTCGTGTTCTCCTGGCCAGAGCTGGAACCCGTTCCAGTAGGCCAGGTATCCCAAGAATGGACACACGAGCACCACGTGAGCGCGCTCACCAGCAAATTGGTACGAACGGATGGACGCCTAAGTGGACAGAGAGGAATCACCTTCATCGGGTGGGTGTCGGGCGGGTGGGGGGAGGGGAGGGGCATACACATCCATTAGGCATGGGGTGGGTGCGCACCGACTGGGGGATGGGCGCACTTGAAGCTCTGACCCGAGGGGGGAGGCTTGGAGAGGGCAAGGCACCCGACCTTAACATTGGTACCCCCACAATACGCTGGAACAACATGAGAGGTATATGAATAAGAACACAGGGGGGGCCGGGCGCGGTGGCTCACGCCTGTAATCCTAGCTCTCTGGGAGGCCGAGGCGGGCGGATTGCTCCAGGTCAGGAGTTCGAAACCAGCCTGAGCAAGAGCGAGACCCCGTCTCTACTAAAAATAGAAAGAAATTAATTGGCCAACTAATATATATAGAAAAACACAGCCGGGCGTGGTGGTGCATGCCTGTAGTCCCAACTACTCGGGAGGCTGAGGCAGCAGGATTGCTTGAGCCCGGAGATTGAGGTTGCTGTGAGCTAGGCTGACGCCATGGCACTCACTCTAGCCTGGGCAGCAAAACGAGACTCTGTCTCAAAAAAAAAAAAAAAAAAAAAAAGAACGCAGGGGGGAGGGGGGCACGGGCGTCACATGTCACCTGAATACTTGTACTCCCATCATCTGCTTGAAGAGAGAGAGAAAAGAAAATGCAATCCTAGAGGTAAGAGACACTTTTTAAAAATAATGAATCCGAAGAGAAAAGTAAAAGGAGGCCTGTGGAGCAGGTCTGGGTGTGACTCCGGATCCCCCAACATCAGGTGCCACCACCAAAGATTCCTGCGTGTAGCCCATAGAACCCCAAAAGCAACGGGACGAGTTCTGGTCACATACTCCCTCAAAATGACATCCTGGCCTTCTTCTGGAACTCCCTCCCCTCTCAGACTCTCAAGGTTTCCTCCAGCGTGTCGGTTCCCACAGAGCAGACCTTTGGTCTGAGACCTGACAGTCCAGATGCCACGCATGCTGCCGCGTGGCGGCGGTGTCGCGGCTTGGGACAAGAGGAGGCCCCACGGTGCGGGCTGGGGCGCCAGGCACCGCGCGGGCGCTGAGGGTGGGGGTGACCCCCACCCCGGGCCGCCGCCGCGCTCCCAGAAAGGGGACAGAACAAGAGGCAAAAAAAAAAAAAAAAAGCAGCAGCCTGTGGCACCCGGTATTCCCAGGCGGTCTCCCATCCAAGTACTAACCGGGCCCGACCCTGCTTAGCTTCCCAGACCAGACGAGATCGGGGGCGTTCAGGGTGGTGTGGCCCTAGACGGCGGCGGAGGGCGCCCCTGCCCCGCTCAAGAAGCCGAGCCTCTCTGGGCTTCCCCGCCGCCGCCTCCCGCGCCGGGCCGGGCCGGTTGAGTTCGCCGGCCGGGTCCCGCGGGCTCCCAGGGACGGGGGTGATGGGCGGGGCGGGGCGGGGCGGGGCGGGGGGCTGTCTCTCTATACACACACACACACACTCACACTCACTCACACTCACACAAGATGCGCCTCCACGGCTGGACTCGCCAAGGTGGAGCCCTCCCAGCCCCCCTCGTCTCCTCGCCCGGCCTCCTTCACCTACCCGCTGCCCACCCCCAGCGCGTCGCTGCCTGCCGCTGACTGCGCACGCGCGGGACGCTCGCCCTTTGACCCCAGCCAGGGGCCGCCCTCCCCCACAACCCCTTTCAGCTGCGCCCCCCCCCCCGCGCCCTGTGGGTGGGCTGCCGCCTATTCCCCCGGGCCAGGGCTGGGGCACAGCCAGTGTATGGGGCGTCTCTCTCTGGGGATGTGTCCCATGGGTGGGGTGGGGTGGCGTGGTTTGGGGGGCGCTGAAGAAATCAGTCCCCTCCATCTCCTACCTCTGGAAAACGCCCAAGCCCGTGGAGAACTGCCGGCACCGCTTCGTGGGGGCCGGGACCCTCCTCCGTGTCCTCCTGTGGCCCAGTCCAAGGGGCCTGGGCCTGGCCGGGGCTGCATTGGACCCCGACCACCCTGGCGTGTGGACTCGCTAAAAATCGGCCATTAGATATTGGATTCCAGCTTCCTGGAGGTCATTTCACTAATGAGTGCACCGGAAAGAGTTTCCTAATCCATCTGTGAGGGTGGCAACTGAAAGAGAATTTTAAAGCTGACAGAATAGGCGAGGGAAGGCATAGGAGATTTCCACACCCAGCAAGGAAGACTTTCCCGGAATGGAAGAAAGAAACGAGCAAACAGAGACACCGGTAGCCCGCCCGGAAAAGAGTCTGCCCCTTAGAGAAAGCACCCTGACCAGGTTCACCCGTGGGTGGGTGGCGAGCTGGCGGCGTTCAGAAGAGCGAGGCCCGCAGTCTGTGCGGAAGACACCTGCGCTCGGGTGTGTGTGGCGGCGCGGTTCACAAGCAGCTCTAGACGTTAAACCAAGGAGAAGCCAGGGAGTTCCCAACGCCCCAGGTGTCCTCAGCCCACGACTGGCTGCTGTGGGAATGCGAAGCCCGGCTCCTTGTCTCAGAGCGGGGTTCCCAGGAGGATCAGGCTGAAGCTGGGACTCGGCCTCAAAGTGTCCCCTCGCATGGCCACCCCCTTCCCCTTCCTGCTCCTCTACTCCTGGTGCCCCTCCATCCAGGGGCCAGACCTTAAAGAGTCACCGCAAGAGAATCCTGGTCCCAAAGGAGCCTTCTGGGGGACCGGTGCTGAGAGAGGTTGTGGGCATGGCCCGCTGGGGCTCTGCCCTACCCAGGGCTGAGAGATGCCACCTCCCAGCTCTGGGTCCCTGCAGGAAGTGTTGGCAAGCACAGGGCCGGTCCTCCAAAGGCCCAGGTGCAGGGAGCCCAGGCCAAGCAGCCTGTGGAAGAAGCCACTTGCCGTGCCACCCCGGGAACAGGACTGCAGG
Organism: Microcebus murinus; assembly: GCF_040939455.1. NCBI lineage: Eukaryota > Metazoa > Chordata > Mammalia > Primates > Cheirogaleidae > Microcebus > Microcebus murinus. The sequence goes on along the minus strand of NC_134115.1, from coordinate 319,313 downwards.
CCCCGGCCCTTCCCACCTCCTCCTCCTCCTCCTCCTCCCCCCCGCCCCGCCCCCACAGGGCACAGGGCTCAGAGACACCTCAGACTCTTGCTACCCAAAGTGCAAAGGGCATCAGTGGCTCCTCCAACACCCCCCCCCCCGCCCAGCAGACCACGTTGTCCAGCCAGCCCCCGGGCCTCCCTGGGGTGCCCAGCACAAAAGTGCAGACACCCACCGGACCCTCAGTCTCAGTTTTCGGAGGTTTTTGCCACTCCAAGGACCCGCAGGCCAGCTGGGCCTTCGGGCAGGACAGAGAGCCCCGGAATCCGACGTGGAGAGCTGCGTGTACGTCCCCATCAGGAGGCGGTCCCCACCTCCGCGGCTCTCCCCTTGCTGGGAGCGGCAGCCCAGCCGGCAGCCGCAGGGCCTCAGGGAAGACACCAGGCTGGGCCCCCGCGGCACAGCGGGGGCACGTCCCCCGCACTCACGCGACTTAGGGACGGCTGCTGGAGACTGCTGCGGCCACCCTGCTGCCGGGTTTCTGGTGGGCTTCCTGGAAGCAGCGTCCATACCAAGCCCTTGGAAGGCCCAGGCGACGGAGGAGCCGGTCAGGCAGGGGCCCAGGACGGTGAGAGGCCGGGCGGGCGGGAAGGAGCATGTCAGGCAGGGGCAGAGGACGGTGACAGGCCGGGCGGGGAGGAGCCGGTCAGGCGGGGGCCCAGGACAGTGACGGGCCTGGCCGGGGAGGAGTGCGTCAGGCAGGGGCAGAGGAGACGGGCTGGGTAAGGGGTAGGGTGACAGTTAGGGCACAATTCACAATCGCAAAGACGTGGAAGCGACCCGAGTGCCCATCCATCCAGGAGTGCATCAATAAAATGTGGCGCGTGGACACCACGGAGTGCCATTCGGCTGTGAGGAGCAGCGGTGAGAGGGCGCCTCTCGTGTTCTCCTGGCCAGAGCTGGAACCCGTTCCAGTAGGCCAGGTATCCCAAGAATGGACACACGAGCACCACGTGAGCGCGCTCACCAGCAAATTGGTACGAACGGATGGACGCCTAAGTGGACAGAGAGGAATCACCTTCATCGGGTGGGTGTCGGGCGGGTGGGGGGAGGGGAGGGGCATACACATCCATTAGGCATGGGGTGGGTGCGCACCGACTGGGGGATGGGCGCACTTGAAGCTCTGACCCGAGGGGGGAGGCTTGGAGAGGGCAAGGCACCCGACCTTAACATTGGTACCCCCACAATACGCTGGAACAACATGAGAGGTATATGAATAAGAACACAGGGGGGGCCGGGCGCGGTGGCTCACGCCTGTAATCCTAGCTCTCTGGGAGGCCGAGGCGGGCGGATTGCTCCAGGTCAGGAGTTCGAAACCAGCCTGAGCAAGAGCGAGACCCCGTCTCTACTAAAAATAGAAAGAAATTAATTGGCCAACTAATATATATAGAAAAACACAGCCGGGCGTGGTGGTGCATGCCTGTAGTCCCAACTACTCGGGAGGCTGAGGCAGCAGGATTGCTTGAGCCCGGAGATTGAGGTTGCTGTGAGCTAGGCTGACGCCATGGCACTCACTCTAGCCTGGGCAGCAAAACGAGACTCTGTCTCAAAAAAAAAAAAAAAAAAAGAACGCAGGGGGGAGGGGGGCACGGGCGTCACATGTCACCTGAATACTTGTACTCCCATCATCTGCTTGAAGAGAGAGAGAAAAGAAAATGCAATCCTAGAGGTAAGAGACACTTTTTAAAAATAATGAATCCGAAGAGAAAAGTAAAAGGAGGCCTGTGGAGCAGGTCTGGGTGTGACTCCGGATCCCCCAACATCAGGTGCCACCACCAAAGATTCCTGCGTGTAGCCCATAGAACCCCAAAAGCAACGGGACGAGTTCTGGTCACATACTCCCTCAAAATGACATCCTGGCCTTCTTCTGGAACTCCCTCCCCTCTCAGACTCTCAAGGTTTCCTCCAGCGTGTCGGTTCCCACAGAGCAGACCTTTGGTCTGAGACCTGACAGTCCAGATGCCACACATGCTGCCGCGTGGCGGCGGTGTCGCGGCTTGGGACAAGAGGAGGCCCCACGGTGCGGGCTGGGGCGCCAGGCACCGCGCGGGCGCTGAGGGTGGGGGTGACCCCCACCCCGGGCCGCCGCCGCGCTCCCAGAAAGGGGACAGAACAAGAGGCAAAAAAAAAAAAAAAAAGCAGCAGCCTGTGGCACCCGGTATTCCCAGGCGGTCTCCCATCCAAGTACTAACCGGGCCCGACCCTGCTTAGCTTCCCAGACCAGACGAGATCGGGGGCGTTCAGGGTGGTGTGGCCCTAGACGGCGGCGGAGGGCGCCCCTGCCCCGCTCAAGAAGCCGAGCCTCTCTGGGCTTCCCCGCCGCCGCCTCCCGCGCCGGGCCGGGCCGGTTGAGTTCGCCGGCCGGGTCCCGCGGGCTCCCAGGGACGGGGGTGATGGGCGGGGCTGGGCGGGGCGGGGCGGGGCGGGGGGCTGTCTCTCTATACACACACACACACACTCACACTCACTCACACTCACACAAGATGCGCCTCCACGGCTGGACTCGCCAAGGTGGAGCCCTCCCAGCCCCCCTCGTCTCCTCGCCCGGCCTCCTTCACCTACCCGCTGCCCACCCCCAGCGCGTCGCTGCCTGCCGCTGACTGCGCACGCGCGGGACGCTCGCCCTTTGACCCCAGCCAGGGGCCGCCCTCCCCCACAACCCCTTTCAGCTGCGCCCCCCCCCCCCCCCCCGCGCCCTGTGGGTGGGCTGCCGCCTATTCCCCCGGGCCAGGGCTGGGGCACAGCCAGTGTATGGGGCGTCTCTCTCTGGGGATGTGTCCCATGGGTGGGGTGGGGTGGCGTGGTTTGGGGGGCGCTGAAGAAATCAGTCCCCTCCATCTCCTACCTCTGGAAAACGCCCAAGCCCGTGGAGAACTGCCGGCACCGCTTCGTGGGGGCCGGGACCCTCCTCCGTGTCCTCCTGTGGCCCAGTCCAAGGGGCCTGGGCCTGGCCGGGGCTGCATTGGACCCCGACCACCCTGGCGTGTGGACTCGCTAAAAATCGGCCATTAGATATTGGATTCCAGCTTCCTGGAGGTCATTTCACTAATGAGTGCACCGGAAAGAGTTTCCTAATCCATCTGTGAGGGTGGCAACTGAAAGAGAATTTTAAAGCTGACAGAATAGGCGAGGGAAGGCATAGGAGATTTCCACACCCAGCAAGGAAGACTTTCCCGGAATGGAAGAAAGAAACGAGCAAACAGAGACACCGGTAGCCCGCCCGGAAAAGAGTCTGCCCCTTAGAGAAAGCACCCTGACCAGGTTCACCCGTGGGTGGGTGGCGAGCTAGCGGCGTTCAGAAGAGCGAGGCCCGCAGTCTGTGCGGAAGACACCTGCGCTCGGGTGTGTGTGGCGGCGCGGTTCACAAGCAGCTCTAGACGTTAAACCAAGGAGAAGCCAGGGAGTTCCCAACGCCCCAGGTGTCCTCAGCCCACGACTGGCTGCTGTGGGAATGCGAAGCCCGGCTCCTTGTCTCAGAGCGGGGTTCCCAGGAGGATCAGGCTGAAGCTGGGACTCGGCCTCAAAGTGTCCCCTCGCATGGCCACCCCCTTCCCCTTCCTGCTCCTCTACTCCTGGTGCCCCTCCATCCAGGGGCCAGACCTTAAAGAGTCACCGCAAGAGAATCCTGGTCCCAAAGGAGCCTTCTGGGGGACCGGTGCTGAGAGAGGTTGTGGGCATGGCCCGCTGGGGCTCTGCCCGACCCAGGGCTGAGAGATGCCACCTCCCAGCTCTGGGTCCCTGCAGGAAGTGTTGGCAAGCACAGGGCCGGTCCTCCAAAGGCCCAGGTGCAGGGAGCCCAGGCCAAGCAGCCTGTGGAAGAAGCCACTTGCCGTGCCACCCCGGGAACAGGACTGCAGGCCCCGGCCCTTCCCACCTCCTCCTCCTCCTCCTCCTCCCCCCCGCCCCGCCCCCACAGGGCACAGGGCTCAGAGACACCTCAGACTCTTGCTACCAAAAGTGCAAAGGGCATCAGTGGCTCCTCCAACACCCCCAACCCCCCGCCCAGCAGACCACGTTGTCCAGCCAGCCCCCGGGCCTCCCTGGGGTGCCCAGCACAAAAGTGCAGACACCCACCGGACCCTCAGTCTCAGTTTTCGGAGGTTTTTGCCACTCCAAGGACCCGCAGGCCAGCTGGGCCTTCGGGCAGGACAGAGAGCCCCGGAATCCGACGTGGAGAGCTGCGTGTACGTCCCCATCAGGAGGCGGTCCCCACCTCCGCGGCTCTCCCCTTGCTGGGAGCGGCAGCCCAGCCGGCAGCCGCAGGGCCTCAGGGAAGACACCAGGCTGGGCCCCCGCGGCACAGCGGGGGCACGTCCCCCGCACTCACGCGACTTAGGGACGGCTGCTGGAGACTGCTGCGGCCACCCTGCTGCCGGGTTTCTGGTGGGCTTCCTGGAAGCAGCGTCCATACCAAGCCCTTGGAAGGCCCAGGCGACGGAGGAGCCGGTCAGGCAGGGGCCCAGGACGGTGAGAGGCCGGGCGGGCGGGAAGGAGCATGTCAGGCAGGGGCAGAGGACGGTGACAGGCCGGGCGGGGAGGAGCCGGTCAGGCGGGGGCCCAGGACAGTGACGGGCCTGGCCGGGGAGGAGTGCGTCAGGCAGGGGCAGAGGAGACGGGCTGGGTAAGGGTTAGGGTGACAGTTAGGGCACAATTCACAATCGCAAAGACGTGGAAGCGACCCGAGTGCCCATCCATCCAGGAGTGCATCAATAAAATGTGGCGCGTGGACACCACGGAGTGCCATTCGGCTGTGAGGAGCAGCGGTGAGAGGGCGCCTCTCGTGTTCTCCTGGCCAGAGCTGGAACCCGTTCCAGTAGGCCAGGTATCCCAAGAATGGACACACGAGCACCACGTGAGCGCGCTCACCAGCAAATTGGTACGAACGGATGGACGCCTAAGTGGACAGAGAGGAATCACCTTCATCGGGTGGGTGTCGGGCGGGTGGGGGGAGGGGAGGGGCATACACATCCATTAGGCATGGGGTGGGTGCGCACCGACTGGGGGATGGGCGCACTTGAAGCTCTGACCCGAGGGGGGAGGCTTGGAGAGGGCAAGGCACCCGACCTTAACATTGGTACCCCCACAATACGCTGGAACAACATGAGAGGTATATGAATAAGAACACAGGGGGGGCCGGGCGCGGTGGCTCACGCCTGTAATCCTAGCTCTCTGGGAGGCCGAGGCGGGCGGATTGCTCCAGGTCAGGAGTTCGAAACCAGCCTGAGCAAGAGCGAGACCCCGTCTCTACTAAAAATAGAAAGAAATTAATTGGCCAACTAATATATATAGAAAAACACAGCCGGGCGTGGTGGTGCATGCCTGTAGTCCCAACTACTCGGGAGGCTGAGGCAGCAGGATTGCTTGAGCCCGGAGATTGAGGTTGCTGTGAGCTAGGCTGACGCCATGGCACTCACTCTAGCCTGGGCAGCAAAACGAGACTCTGTCTCAAAAAAAAAAAAAAAAAAAGAACGCAGGGGGGAGGGGGGCACGGGCGTCACATGTCACCTGAATACTTGTACTCCCATCATCTGCTTGAAGAGAGAGAGAAAAGAAAATGCAATCCTAGAGGTAAGAGACACTTTTTAAAAATAATGAATCCGAAGAGAAAAGTAAAAGGAGGCCTGTGGAGCAGGTCTGGGTGTGACTCCGGATCCCCCAACATCAGGTGCCACCACCAAAGATTCCTGCGTGTAGCCCATAGAACCCCAAAAGCAACGGGACGAGTTCTGGTCACATACTCCCTCAAAATGACATCCTGGCCTTCTTCTGGAACTCCCTCCCCTCTCAGACTCTCAAGGTTTCCTCCAGCGTGTCGGTTCCCACAGAGCAGACCTTTGGTCTGAGACCTGACAGTCCAGATGCCACGCATGCTGCCGCGTGGCGGCGGTGTCGCGGCTTGGGACAAGAGGAGGCCCCACGGTGCGGGCTGGGGCGCCAGGCACCGCGCGGGCGCTGAGGGTGGGGGTGACCCCCACCCCGGGCCGCCGCCGCGCTCCCAGAAAGGGGACAGAACAAGAGGCAAAAAAAAAAAAAAAAAGCAGCAGCCTGTGGCACCCGGTATTCCCAGGCGGTCTCCCATCCAAGTACTAACCGGGCCCGACCCTGCTTAGCTTCCCAGACCAGACGAGATCGGGGGCGTTCAGGGTGGTGTGGCCCTAGACGGCGGCGGAGGGCGCCCCTGCCCCGCTCAAGAAGCCGAGCCTCTCTGGGCTTCCCCGCCGCCGCCTCCCGCGCCGGGCCGGGCCGGTTGAGTTCGCCGGCCGGGTCCCGCGGGCTCCCAGGGACGGGGGTGATGGGCGGGGCGGGGCGGGGCGGGGCGGGGCGGGGGGCTGTCTCTCTATACACACACACACACACTCACACTCACTCACACTCACACAAGATGCGCCTCCACGGCTGGACTCGCCAAGGTGGAGCCCTCCCAGCCCCCCTCGTCTCCTCGCCCGGCCTCCTTCACCTACCCGCTGCCCACCCCCAGCGCGTCGCTGCCTGCCGCTGACTGCGCACGCGCGGGACGCTCGCCCTTTGACCCCAGCCAGGGGCCGCCCTCCCCCACAACCCCTTTCAGCTGCGCCCCCCCCTCGCCCTGTGGGTGGGCTGCCGCCTATTCCCCCGGGCCAGGGCTGGGGCACAGCCAGTGTATGGGGCGTCTCTCTCTGGGGATGTGTCCCATGGGTGGGGTGGGGTGGCGTGGTTTGGGGGGCGCTGAAGAAATCAGTCCCCTCCATCTCCTACCTCTGGAAAACGCCCAAGCCCGTGGAGAACTGCCGGCACCGCTTCGTGGGGGCCGGGACCCTCCTCCGTGTCCTCCTGTGGCCCAGTCCAAGGGGCCTGGGCCTGGCCGGGGCTGCATTGGACCCCGACCACCCTGGCGTGTGGACTCGCTAAAAATCGGCCATTAGATATTGGATTCCAGCTTCCTGGAGGTCATTTCACTAATGAGTGCACCGGAAAGAGTTTCCTAATCCATCTGTGAGGGTGGCAACTGAAAGAGAATTTTAAAGCTGACAGAATAGGCGAGGGAAGGCATAGGAGATTTCCACACCCAGCAAGGAAGACTTTCCCGGAATGGAAGAAAGAAACGAGCAAACAGAGACACCGGTAGCCCGCCCGGAAAAGAGTCTGCCCCTTAGAGAAAGCACCCTGACCAGGTTCACCCGTGGGTGGGTGGCGAGCTAGCGGCGTTCAGAAGAGCGAGGCCCGCAGTCTGTGCGGAAGACACCTGCGCTCGGGTGTGTGTGGCGGCGCGGTTCACAAGCAGCTCTAGACGTTAAACCAAGGAGAAGCCAGGGAGTTCCCAACGCCCCAGGTGTCCTCAGCCCACGACTGGCTGCTGTGGGAATGCGAAGCCCGGCTCCTTGTCTCAGAGCGGGGTTCCCAGGAGGATCAGGCTGAAGCTGGGACTCGGCCTCAAAGTGTCCCCTCGCATGGCCACCCCCTTCCCCTTCCTGCTCCTCTACTCCTGGTGCCCCTCCATCCAGGGGCCAGACCTTAAAGAGTCACCGCAAGAGAATCCTGGTCCCAAAGGAGCCTTCTGGGGGACCGGTGCTGAGAGAGGTTGTGGGCATGGCCCGCTGGGGCTCTGCCCTACCCAGGGCTGAGAGATGCCACCTCCCAGCTCTGGGTCCCTGCAGGAAGTGTTGGCAAGCACAGGGCCGGTCCTCCAAAGGCCCAGGTGCAGGGAGCCCAGGCCAAGCAGCCTGTGGAAGAAGCCACTTGCCGTGCCACCCCGGGAACAGGACTGCAGGCCCCGGCCCTTCCCACCTCCTCCTCCTCCTCCTCCTCCTCCCCCCCGCCCCGCCCCCACAGGGCACAGGGCTCAGAGACACCTCAGACTCTTGCTACCAAAAGTGCAAAGGGCATCAGTGGCTCCTCCAACACCCCCCCCCCCCGCCCAGCAGACCACGTTGTCCAGCCAGCCCCCGGGCCTCCCTGGGGTGCCCAGCACAAAAGTGCAGACACCCACCGGACCCTCAGTCTCAGTTTTCGGAGGTTTTTGCCACTCCAAGGACCCGCAGGCCAGCTGGGCCTTCGGGCAGGACAGAGAGCCCCGGAATCCGACGTGGAGAGCTGCGTGTACGTCCCCATCAGGAGGCGGTCCCCACCTCCGCGGCTCTCCCCTTGCTGGGAGCGGCAGCCCAGCCGGCAGCCGCAGGGCCTCAGGGAAGACACCAGGCTGGGCCCCCGCGGCACAGCGGGGGCACGTCCCCCGCACTCACGCGACTTAGGGACGGCTGCTGGAGACTGCTGCGGCCACCCTGCTGCCGGGTTTCTGGTGGGCTTCCTGGAAGCAGCGTCCATACCAAGCCCTTGGAAGGCCCAGGCGACGGAGGAGCCGGTCAGGCAGGGGCCCAGGACGGTGAGAGGCCGGGCGGGCGGGAAGGAGCATGTCAGGCAGGGGCAGAGGACGGTGACAGGCCGGGCGGGGAGGAGCCGGTCAGGCGGGGGCCCAGGACAGTGACGGGCCTGGCCGGGGAGGAGTGCGTCAGGCAGGGGCAGAGGAGACGGGCTGGGTAAGGGGTAGGGTGACAGTTAGGGCACAATTCACAATCCCAAAGACGTGGAAGCGACCCGAGTGCCCATCCATCCAGGAGTGCATCAATAAAATGTGGCGCGTGGACACCACGGAGTGCCATTCGGCTGTGAGGAGCAGCGGTGAGAGGGCGCCTCTCGTGTTCTCCTGGCCAGAGCTGGAACCCGTTCCAGTAGGCCAGGTATCCCAAGAATGGACACACGAGCACCACGTGAGCGCGCTCACCAGCAAATTGGTACGAACGGATGGACGCCTAAGTGGACAGAGAGGAATCACCTTCATCGGGTGGGTGTCGGGCGGGTGGGGGGAGGGGAGGGGCATACACATCCATTAGGCATGGGGTGGGTGCGCACCGGCTGGGGGATGGGCGCACTTGAAGCTCTGACCCGAGGGGGGAGGCTTGGAGAGGGCAAGGCACCCGACCTTAACATTGGTACCCCCACAATACGCTGGAACAACATGAGAGGTATATGAATAAGAACACAGGGGGGGCCGGGCGCGGTGGCTCACGCCTGTAATCCTAGCTCTCTGGGAGGCCGAGGCGGGCGGATTGCTCCAGGTCAGGAGTTCGAAACCAGCCTGAGCAAGAGCGAGACCCCGTCTCTACTAAAAATAGAAAGAAATTAATTGGCCAACTAATATATATAGAAAAACACAGCCGGGCGTGGTGGTGCATGCCTGTAGTCCCAACTACTCGGGAGGCTGAGGCAGCAGGATTGCTTGAGCCCGGAGATTGAGGTTGCTGTGAGCTAGGCTGACGCCATGGCACTCACTCTAGCCTGGGCAGCAAAACGAGACTCTGTCTCAAAAAAAAAAAAAAAAAAGAACGCAGGGGGGAGGGGGGCACGGGCGTCACATGTCACCTGAATACTTGTACTCCCATCATCTGCTTGAAGAGAGAGAGAAAAGAAAATGCAATCCTAGAGGTAAGAGACACTTTTTAAAAATAATGAATCCGAAGAGAAAAGTAAAAGGAGGCCTGTGGAGCAGGTCTGGGTGTGACTCCGGATCCCCCAACATCAGGTGCCACCACCAAAGATTCCTGCGTGTAGCCCATAGAACCCCAAAAGCAACGGGACGAGTTCTGGTCACATACTCCCTCAAAATGACATCCTGGCCTTCTTCTGGAACTCCCTCCCCTCTCAGACTCTCAAGGTTTCCTCCAGCGTGTCGGTTCCCACAGAGCAGACCTTTGGTCTGAGACCTGACAGTCCAGATGCCACGCATGCTGCCGCGTGGCGGCGGTGTCGCGGCTTGGGACAAGAGGAGGCCCCACGGTGCGGGCTGGGGCGCCAGGCACCGCGCGGGCGCTGAGGGTGGGGGTGACCCCCACCCCGGGCCGCCGCCGCGCTCCCAGAAAGGGGACAGAACAAGAGGCAAAAAAAAAAAAAAAAAGCAGCAGCCTGTGGCACCCGGTATTCCCAGGCGGTCTCCCATCCAAGTACTAACCGGGCCCGACCCTGCTTAGCTTCCCAGACCAGACGAGATCGGGGGCGTTCAGGGTGGTGTGGCCCTAGACGGCGGCGGAGGGCGCCCCTGCCCCGCTCAAGAAGCCGAGCCTCTCTGGGCTTCCCCGCCGCCGCCTCCCGCGCCGGGCCGGGCCGGTTGAGTTCGCCGGCCGGGTCCCGCGGGCTCCCAGGGACGGGGGTGATGGGCGGGGCTGGGCGGGGCGGGGCGGGGCGGGGGGCTGTCTCTCTATACACACACACACACACTCACACTCACTCACACTCACACAAGATGCGCCTCCACGGCTGGACTCGCCAAGGTGGAGCCCTCCCAGCCCCCCTCGTCTCCTCGCCCGGCCTCCTTCACCTACCCGCTGCCCACCCCCAGCGCGTCGCTGCCTGCCGCTGACTGCGCACGCGCGGGACGCTCGCCCTTTGACCCCAGCCAGGGGCCGCCCTCCCCCACAACCCCTTTCAGCTGCGCCCCCCCCTCGCCCTGTGGGTGGGCTGCCGCCTATTCCCCCGGGCCAGGGCTGGGGCACAGCCAGTGTATGGGGCGTCTCTCTCTGGGGATGTGTCCCATGGGTGGGGTGGGGTGGCGTGGTTTGGGGGGCGCTGAAGAAATCAGTCCCCTCCATCTCCTACCTCTGGAAAACGCCCAAGCCCGTGGAGAACTGCCGGCACCGCTTCGTGGGGGCCGGGACCCTCCTCCGTGTCCTCCTGTGGCCCAGTCCAAGGGGCCTGGGCCTGGCCGGGGCTGCATTGGACCCCGACCACCCTGGCGTGTGGACTCGCTAAAAATCGGCCATTAGATATTGGATTCCAGCTTCCTGGAGGTCATTTCACTAATGAGTGCACCGGAAAGAGTTTCCTAATCCATCTGTGAGGGTGGCAACTGAAAGAGAATTTTAAAGCTGACAGAATAGGCGAGGGAAGGCATAGGAGATTTCCACACCCAGCAAGGAAGACTTTCCCGGAATGGAAGAAAGAAACGAGCAAACAGAGACACCGGTAGCCCGCCCGGAAAAGAGTCTGCCCCTTAGAGAAAGCACCCTGACCAGGTTCACCCGTGGGTGGGTGGCGAGCTAGCGGCGTTCAGAAGAGCGAGGCCCGCAGTCTGTGCGGAAGACACCTGCGCTCGGGTGTGTGTGGCGGCGCGGTTCACAAGCAGCTCTAGACGTTAAACCAAGGAGAAGCCAGGGAGTTCCCAACGCCCCAGGTGTCCTCAGCCCACGACTGGCTGCTGTGGGAATGCGAAGCCCGGCTCCTTGTCTCAGAGCGGGGTTCCCAGGAGGATCAGGCTGAAGCTGGGACTCGGCCTCAAAGTGTCCCCTCGCATGGCCACCCCCTTCCCCTTCCTGCTCCTCTACTCCTGGTGCCCCTCCATCCAGGGGCCAGACCTTAAAGAGTCACCGCAAGAGAATCCTGGTCCCAAAGGAGCCTTCTGGGGGACCGGTGCTGAGAGAGGTTGTGGGCATGGCCCGCTGGGGCTCTGCCCTACCCAGGGCTGAGAGATGCCACCTCCCAGCTCTGGGTCCCTGCAGGAAGTGTTGGCAAGCACAGGGCCGGTCCTCCAAAGGCCCAGGTGCAGGGAGCCCAGGCCAAGCAGCCTGTGGAAGAAGCCACTTGCCGTGCCACCCCGGGAACAGGACTGCAGGCCCCGGCCCTTCCCACCTCCTCCTCCTCCTCCTCCTCCTCCCCCCCCGCCCCCCCCCCACAGGGCACAGGGCTCAGAGACACCTCAGACTCTTGCTACCCAAAGTGCAAAGGGCATCAGTTGCTCCTCCAACCCCGCCGCCCAGCAGACCACGTTGTCCAGCCAGCCCCCGGGCCTCCCTGGGGTGCCCAGCACAAAAGTGCAGACACCCACCGGACCCTCAATCTCAGTTTTCGGATGTTTTTGCCACTCCAAGGACCCGCAGGCCAGCTGGGCCTTCGGGCTGGACAGAGAGCCCCGGAATCCGACGTGGAGAGCTGCGTGTACGTCCCCATCAGGAGGCGGTCCCCACCTCCGCGGCTCTCCCCTTGCGGGGAGCGGCAGCCCAGCCGGCAGCCGCAGGGCCTCAGGGAAGACACCAGGCTGGGCCCCCGCGGCACAGCGGGGGCACGTCCCCCGCACTCACGCGACTTAGGGACGGCTGCTGGAGACTGCTGCGGCCACCCTGCTGCCGGGTTTCTGGTGGGCTTCCTGGAAGCAGCGTCCATACCAAGCCCTTGGAAGGCCCAGGCGACGGAGGAGCCGGTCAGGCAGGGGCCCAGGACGGTGAGAGGCCGGGCGGGCGGGAAGGAGCATGTCAGGCAGGGGCAGAGGACGGTGACAGGCCGGGCGGGGAGGAGCCGGTCAGGCGGGGGCCCAGGACAGTGACGGGCCTGGCCGGGGAGGAGTGCGTCAGGCAGGGGCAGAGGAGACGGGCTGGGTAAGGGGTAGGGTGACAGTTAGGGCACAATTCACAATCCCAAAGACGTGGAAGCGACCCGAGTGCCCATCCATCCAGGAGTGCATCAATAAAATGTGGCGCGTGGACACCACGGAGTGCCATTCGGCTGTGAGGAGCAGCGGTGAGAGGGCGCCTCTCGTGTTCTCCTGGCCAGAGCTGGAACCCGTTCCAGTAGGCCAGGTATCCCAAGAATGGACACACGAGCACCACGTGAGCGCGCTCACCAGCAAATTGGTACGAACGGATGGACGCCTAAGTGGACAGAGAGGAATCACCTTCATCGGGTGGGTGTCGGGCGGGTGGGGGGAGGGGAGGGGCATACACATCCATTAGGCATGGGGTGGGTGCGCACCGACTGGGGGATGGGCGCACTTGAAGCTCTGACCCGAGGGGGGAGGCTTGGAGAGGGCAAGGCACCCGACCTTAACATTGGTACCCCCACAATACGCTGGAACAACATGAGAGGTATATGAATAAGAACACAGGGGGGGCCGGGCGCGGTGGCTCACGCCTGTAATCCTAGCTCTCTGGGAGGCCGAGGCGGGCGGATTGCTCCAGGTCAGGAGTTCGAAACCAGCCTGAGCAAGAGCGAGACCCCGTCTCTACTAAAAATAGAAAGAAATTAATTGGCCAACTAATATATATAGAAAAACACAGCCGGGCGTGGTGGTGCATGCCTGTAGTCCCAACTACTCGGGAGGCTGAGGCAGCAGGATTGCTTGAGCCCGGAGATTGAGGTTGCTGTGAGCTAGGCTGACGCCATGGCACTCACTCTAGCCTGGGCAGCAAAACGAGACTCTGTCTCAAAAAAAAAAAAAAAAAAAAAAAAGAACGCAGGGGGGAGGGGGGCACGGGCGTCACATGTCACCTGAATACTTGTACTCCCATCATCTGCTTGAAGAGAGAGAGAAAAGAAAATGCAATCCTAGAGGTAAGAGACACTTTTTAAAAATAATGAATCCGAAGAGAAAAGTAAAAGGAGGCCTGTGGAGCAGGTCTGGGTGTGACTCCGGATCCCCCAACATCAGGTGCCACCACCAAAGATTCCTGCGTGTAGCCCATAGAACCCCAAAAGCAACGGGACGAGTTCTGGTCACATACTCCCTCAAAATGACATCCTGGCCTTCTTCTGGAACTCCCTCCCCTCTCAGACTCTCAAGGTTTCCTCCAGCGTGTCGGTTCCCACAGAGCAGACCTTTGGTCTGAGACCTGACAGTCCAGATGCCACGCATGCTGCCGCGTGGCGGCGGTGTCGCGGCTTGGGACAAGAGGAGGCCCCACGGTGCGGGCTGGGGCGCCAGGCACCGCGCGGGCGCTGAGGGTGGGGGTGACCCCCACCCCGGGCCGCCGCCGCGCTCCCAGAAAGGGGACAGAACAAGAGGCAAAAAAAAAAAAAAAAAGCAGCAGCCTGTGGCACCCGGTATTCCCAGGCGGTCTCCCATCCAAGTACTAACCGGGCCCGACCCTGCTTAGCTTCCCAGACCAGACGAGATCGGGGGCGTTCAGGGTGGTGTGGCCCTAGACGGCGGCGGAGGGCGCCCCTGCCCCGCTCAAGAAGCCGAGCCTCTCTGGGCTTCCCCGCCGCCGCCTCCCGCGCCGGGCCGGGCCGGTTGAGTTCGCCGGCCGGGTCCCGCGGGCTCCCAGGGACGGGGGTGATGGGCGGGGCGGGGCGGGGCGGGGCGGGGGGCTGTCTCTCTATACACACACACACACACTCACACTCACTCACACTCACACAAGATGCGCCTCCACGGCTGGACTCGCCAAGGTGGAGCCCTCCCAGCCCCCCTCGTCTCCTCGCCCGGCCTCCTTCACCTACCCGCTGCCCACCCCCAGCGCGTCGCTGCCTGCCGCTGACTGCGCACGCGCGGGACGCTCGCCCTTTGACCCCAGCCAGGGGCCGCCCTCCCCCACAACCCCTTTCAGCTGCGCCCCCCCCCCCCGCGCCCTGTGGGTGGGCTGCCGCCTATTCCCCCGGGCCAGGGCTGGGGCACAGCCAGTGTATGGGGCGTCTCTCTCTGGGGATGTGTCCCATGGGTGGGGTGGGGTGGCGTGGTTTGGGGGGCGCTGAAGAAATCAGTCCCCTCCATCTCCTACCTCTGGAAAACGCCCAAGCCCGTGGAGAACTGCCGGCACCGCTTCGTGGGGGCCGGGACCCTCCTCCGTGTCCTCCTGTGGCCCAGTCCAAGGGGCCTGGGCCTGGCCGGGGCTGCATTGGACCCCGACCACCCTGGCGTGTGGACTCGCTAAAAATCGGCCATTAGATATTGGATTCCAGCTTCCTGGAGGTCATTTCACTAATGAGTGCACCGGAAAGAGTTTCCTAATCCATCTGTGAGGGTGGCAACTGAAAGAGAATTTTAAAGCTGACAGAATAGGCGAGGGAAGGCATAGGAGATTTCCACACCCAGCAAGGAAGACTTTCCCGGAATGGAAGAAAGAAACGAGCAAACAGAGACACCGGTAGCCCGCCCGGAAAAGAGTCTGCCCCTTAGAGAAAGCACCCTGACCAGGTTCACCCGTGGGTGGGTGGCGAGCTGGCGGCGTTCAGAAGAGCGAGGCCCGCAGTCTGTGCGGAAGACACCTGCGCTCGGGTGTGTGTGGCGGCGCGGTTCACAAGCAGCTCTAGACGTTAAACCAAGGAGAAGCCAGGGAGTTCCCAACGCCCCAGGTGTCCTCAGCCCACGACTGGCTGCTGTGGGAATGCGAAGCCCGGCTCCTTGTCTCAGAGCGGGGTTCCCAGGAGGATCAGGCTGAAGCTGGGACTCGGCCTCAAAGTGTCCCCTCGCATGGCCACCCCCTTCCCCTTCCTGCTCCTCTACTCCTGGTGCCCCTCCATCCAGGGGCCAGACCTTAAAGAGTCACCGCAAGAGAATCCTGGTCCCAAAGGAGCCTTCTGGGGGACCGGTGCTGAGAGAGGTTGTGGGCATGGCCCGCTGGGGCTCTGCCCGACCCAGGGCTGAGAGATGCCACCTCCCAGCTCTGGGTCCCTGCAGGAAGTGTTGGCAAGCACAGGGCCGGTCCTCCAAAGGCCCAGGTGCAGGGAGCCCAGGCCAAGCAGCCTGTGGAAGAAGCCACTTGCCGTGCCACCCCGGGAACAGGACTGCAGGCCCCGGCCCTTCCCACCTCCTCCTCCTCCTCCTCCTCCCCCCCGCCCCGCCCCCACAGGGCACAGGGCTCAGAGACACCTCAGACTCTTGCTACCCAAAGTGCAAAGGGCATCAGTGGCTCCTCCAACACCCCCCCCCCCGCCCAGCAGACCACGTTGTCCAGCCAGCCCCCGGGCCTCCCTGGGGTGCCCAGCACAAAAGTGCAGACACCCACCGGACCCTCAGTCTCAGTTTTCGGAGGTTTTTGCCACTCCAAGGACCCGCAGGCCAGCTGGGCCTTCGGGCAGGACAGAGAGCCCCGGAATCCGACGTGGAGAGCTGCGTGTACGTCCCCATCAGGAGGCGGTCCCCACCTCCGCGGCTCTCCCCTTGCTGGGAGCGGCAGCCCAGCCGGCAGCCGCAGGGCCTCAGGGAAGACACCAGGCTGGGCCCCCGCGGCACAGCGGGGGCACGTCCCCCGCACTCACGCGACTTAGGGACGGCTGCTGGAGACTGCTGCGGCCACCCTGCTGCCGGGTTTCTGGTGGGCTTCCTGGAAGCAGCGTCCATACCAAGCCCTTGGAAGGCCCAGGCGACGGAGGAGCCGGTCAGGCAGGGGCCCAGGACGGTGAGAGGCCGGGCGGGCGGGAAGGAGCATGTCAGGCAGGGGCAGAGGACGGTGACAGGCCGGGCGGGGAGGAGCCGGTCAGGCGGGGGCCCAGGACAGTGACGGGCCTGGCCGGGGAGGAGTGCGTCAGGCAGGGGCAGAGGAGACGGGCTGGGTAAGGGGTAGGGTGACAGTTAGGGCACAATTCACAATCGCAAAGACGTGGAAGCGACCCGAGTGCCCATCCATCCAGGAGTGCATCAATAAAATGTGGCGCGTGGACACCACGGAGTGCCATTCGGCTGTGAGGAGCAGCGGTGAGAGGGCGCCTCTCGTGTTCTCCTGGCCAGAGCTGGAACCCGTTCCAGTAGGCCAGGTATCCCAAGAATGGACACACGAGCACCACGTGAGCGCGCTCACCAGCAAATTGGTACGAACGGATGGACGCCTAAGTGGACAGAGAGGAATCACCTTCATCGGGTGGGTGTCGGGCGGGTGGGGGGAGGGGAGGGGCATACACATCCATTAGGCATGGGGTGGGTGCGCACCGACTGGGGGATGGGCGCACTTGAAGCTCTGACCCGAGGGGGGAGGCTTGGAGAGGGCAAGGCACCCGACCTTAACATTGGTACCCCCACAATACGCTGGAACAACATGAGAGGTATATGAATAAGAACACAGGGGGGGCCGGGCGCGGTGGCTCACGCCTGTAATCCTAGCTCTCTGGGAGGCCGAGGCGGGCGGATTGCTCCAGGTCAGGAGTTCGAAACCAGCCTGAGCAAGAGCGAGACCCCGTCTCTACTAAAAATAGAAAGAAATTAATTGGCCAACTAATATATATAGAAAAACACAGCCGGGCGTGGTGGTGCATGCCTGTAGTCCCAACTACTCGGGAGGCTGAGGCAGCAGGATTGCTTGAGCCCGGAGATTGAGGTTGCTGTGAGCTAGGCTGACGCCATGGCACTCACTCTAGCCTGGGCAGCAAAACGAGACTCTGTCTCAAAAAAAAAAAAAAAAAAAGAACGCAGGGGGGAGGGGGGCACGGGCGTCACATGTCACCTGAATACTTGTACTCCCATCATCTGCTTGAAGAGAGAGAGAAAAGAAAATGCAATCCTAGAGGTAAGAGACACTTTTTAAAAATAATGAATCCGAAGACAAAAGTAAAAGGAGGCCTGTGGAGCAGGTCTGGGTGTGACTCCGGATCCCCCAACATCAGGTGCCACCACCAAAGATTCCTGCGTGTAGCCCATAGAACCCCAAAAGCAACGGGACGAGTTCTGGTCACATACTCCCTCAAAATGACATCCTGGCCTTCTTCTGGAACTCCCTCCCCTCTCAGACTCTCAAGGTTTCCTCCAGCGTGTCGGTTCCCACAGAGCAGACCTTTGGTCTGAGACCTGACAGTCCAGATGCCACGCATGCTGCCGCGTGGCGGCGGTGTCGCGGCTTGGGACAAGAGGAGGCCCCACGGTGCGGGCTGGGGCGCCAGGCACCGCGCGGGCGCTGAGGGTGGGGGTGACCCCCACCCCGGGCCGCCGCCGCGCTCCCAGAAAGGGGACAGAACAAGAGGCAAAAAAAAAAAAAAAAAGCAGCAGCCTGTGGCACCCGGTATTCCCAGGCGGTCTCCCATCCAAGTACTAACCGGGCCCGACCCTGCTTAGCTTCCCAGACCAGACGAGATCGGGGGCGTTCAGGGTGGTGTGGCCCTAGACGGTGGCGGAGGGCGCCCCTGCCCCGCTCAAGAAGCCGAGCCTCTCTGGGCTTCCCCGCCGCCGCCTCCCGCGCCGGGCCGGGCCGGTTGAGTTCGCCGGCCGGGTCCCGCGGGCTCCCAGGGACGGGGGTGATGGGCGGGGCTGGGCGGGGCGGGGCGGGGCGGGGGGCTGTCTCTCTATACACACACACACACACTCACACTCACTCACACTCACACAAGATGCGCCTCCACGGCTGGACTCGCCAAGGTGGAGCCCTCCCAGCCCCCCTCGTCTCCTCGCCCGGCCTCCTTCACCTACCCGCTGCCCACCCCCAGCGCGTCGCTGCCTGCCGCTGACTGCGCACGCGCGGGACGCTCGCCCTTTGACCCCAGCCAGGGGCCGCCCTCCCCCACAACCCCTTTCAGCTGCGCCCCCCCCCCCCGCGCCCTGTGGGTGGGCTGCCGCCTATTCCCCCGGGCCAGGGCTGGGGCACAGCCAGTGTATGGGGCGTCTCTCTCTGGGGATGTGTCCCATGGGTGGGGTGGGGTGGCGTGGTTTGGGGGGCGCTGAAGAAATCAGTCCCCTCCATCTCCTACCTCTGGAAAACGCCCAAGCCCGTGGAGAACTGCCGGCACCGCTTCGTGGGGGCCGGGACCCTCCTCCGTGTCCTCCTGTGGCCCAGTCCAAGGGGCCTGGGCCTGGCCGGGGCTGCATTGGACCCCGACCACCCTGGCGTGTGGACTCGCTAAAAATCGGCCATTAGATATTGGATTCCAGCTTCCTGGAGGTCATTTCACTAATGAGTGCACCGGAAAGAGTTTCCTAATCCATCTGTGAGGGTGGCAACTGAAAGAGAATTTTAAAGCTGACAGAATAGGCGAGGGAAGGCATAGGAGATTTCCACACCCAGCAAGGAAGACTTTCCCGGAATGGAAGAAAGAAACGAGCAAACAGAGACACCGGTAGCCCGCCCGGAAAAGAGTCTGCCCCTTAGAGAAAGCACCCTGACCAGGTTCACCCGTGGGTGGGTGGCGAGCTAGCGGCGTTCAGAAGAGCGAGGCCCGCAGTCTGTGCGGAAGACACCTGCGCTCGGGTGTGTGTGGCGGCGCGGTTCACAAGCAGCTCTAGACGTTAAACCAAGGAGAAGCCAGGGAGTTCCCAACGCCCCAGGTGTCCTCAGCCCACGACTGGCTGCTGTGGGAATGCGAAGCCCGGCTCCTTGTCTCAGAGCGGGGTTCCCAGGAGGATCAGGCTGAAGCTGGGACTCGGCCTCAAAGTGTCCCCTCGCATGGCCACCCCCTTCCCCTTCCTGCTCCTCTACTCCTGGTGCCCCTCCATCCAGGGGCCAGACCTTAAAGAGTCACTGCAAGAGAATCCTGGTCCCAAAGGAGCCTTCTGGGGGACCGGTGCTGAGAGAGGTTGTGGGCATGGCCCGCTGGGGCTCTGCCCGACCCAGGGCTGAGAGATGCCACCTCCCAGCTCTGGGTCCCTGCAGGAAGTGTTGGCAAGCACAGGGCCGGTCCTCCAAAGGCCCAGGTGCAGGGAGCCCAGGCCAAGCAGCCTGTGGAAGAAGCCACTTGCCGTGCCACCCCGGGAACAGGACTGCAGGCCCCGGCCCTTCCCACCTCCTCCTCCTCCTCCTCCTCCCCCCCGCCCCGCCCCCACAGGGCACAGGGCTCAGAGACACCTCAGACTCTTGCTACCCAAAGTGCAAAGGGCATCAGTGGCTCCTCCAACACCCCCCCCCCCGCCCAGCAGACCACGTTGTCCAGCCAGCCCCCGGGCCTCCCTGGGGTGCCCAGCACAAAAGTGCAGACACCCACCGGACCCTCAGTCTCAGTTTTCGGAGGTTTTTGCCACTCCAAGGACCCGCAGGCCAGCTGGGCCTTCGGGCAGGACAGAGAGCCCCGGAATCCGACGTGGAGAGCTGCGTGTACGTCCCCATCAGGAGGCGGTCCCCACCTCCGAGGCTCTCCCCTTGCTGGGAGCGGCAGCCCAGCCGGCAGCCGCAGGGCCTCAGGGAAGACACCAGGCTGGGCCCCCGCGGCACAGCGGGGGCACGTCCCCCGCACTCACGCGACTTAGGGACGGCTGCTGGAGACTGCTGCGGCCACCCTGCTGCCGGGTTTCTGGTGGGCTTCCTGGAAGCAGCGTCCATACCAAGCCCTTGGAAGGCCCAGGCGATGGAGGAGCCCGTCAGGCAGGGGCCCAGGACGGTGAGAGGCCGGGCGGGCGGGAAGGAGCATGTCAGGCAGGGGCAGAGGACGGTGACAGGCCGGGCGGGGAGGAGCCGGTCAGGCGGGGGCCCAGGACAGTGACGGGCCTGGCCGGGGAGGAGTGCGTCAGGCAGGGGCAGAGGAGACGGGCTGGGTAAGGGGTAGGGTGACAGTTAGGGCACAATTCACAATCGCAAAGACGTGGAAGCGACCCGAGTGCCCATCCATCCAGGAGTGCATCAATAAAATGTGGCGCGTGGACACCACGGAGTGCCATTCGGCTGTGAGGAGCAGCGGTGAGAGGGCGCCTCTCGTGTTCTCCTGGCCAGAGCTGGAACCCGTTCCAGTAGGCCAGGTATCCCAAGAATGGACACACGAGCACCACGTGAGCGCGCTCACCAGCAAATTGGTACGAACGGATGGACGCCTAAGTGGACAGAGAGGAATCACCTTCATCGGGTGGGTGTCGGGCGGGTGGGGGGAGGGGAGGGGCATACACATCCATTAGGCATGGGGTGGGTGCGCACCGACTGGGGGATGGGCGCACTTGAAGCTCTGACCCGAGGGGGGAGGCTTGGAGAGGGCAAGGCACCCGACCTTAACATTGGTACCCCCACAATACGCTGGAACAACATGAGAGGTATATGAATAAGAACACAGGGGGGGCCGGGCGCGGTGGCTCACGCCTGTAATCCTAGCTCTCTGGGAGGCCGAGGCGGGCGGATTGCTCCAGGTCAGGAGTTCGAAACCAGCCTGAGCAAGAGCGAGACCCCGTCTCTACTAAAAATAGAAAGAAATTAATTGGCCAACTAATATATATAGAAAAACACAGCCGGGCGTGGTGGTGCATGCCTGTAGTCCCAACTACTCGGGAGGCTGAGGCAGCAGGATTGCTTGAGCCCGGAGATTGAGGTTGCTGTGAGCTAGGCTGACGCCATGGCACTCACTCTAGCCTGGGCAGCAAAACGAGACTCTGTCTCAAAAAAAAAAAAAAAAAAGAACGCAGGGGGGAGGGGGGCACGGGCGTCACATGTCACCTGAATACTTGTACTCCCATCATCTGCTTGAAGAGAGAGAGAAAAGAAAATGCAATCCTAGAGGTAAGAGACACTTTTTAAAAATAATGAATCCGAAGACAAAAGTAAAAGGAGGCCTGTGGAGCAGGTCTGGGTGTGACTCCGGATCCCCCAACATCAGGTGCCACCACCAAAGATTCCTGCGTGTAGCCCATAGAACCCCAAAAGCAACGGGACGAGTTCTGGTCACATACTCCCTCAAAATGACATCCTGGCCTTCTTCTGGAACTCCCTCCCCTCTCAGACTCTCAAGGTTTCCTCCAGCGTGTCGGTTCCCACAGAGCAGACCTTTGGTCTGAGACCTGACAGTCCAGATGCCACGCATGCTGCCGCGTGGCGGCGGTGTCGCGGCTTGGGACAAGAGGAGGCCCCACGGTGCGGGCTGGGGCGCCAGGCACCGCGCGGGCGCTGAGGGTGGGGGTGACCCCCACCCCGGGCCGCCGCCGCGCTCCCAGAAAGGGGACAGAACAAGAGGCAAAAAAAAAAAAAAAAAGCAGCAGCCTGTGGCACCCGGTATTCCCAGGCGGTCTCCCATCCAAGTACTAACCGGGCCCGACCCTGCTTAGCTTCCCAGACCAGACGAGATCGGGGGCGTTCAGGGTGGTGTGGCCCTAGACGGCGGCGGAGGGCGCCCCTGCCCCGCTCAAGAAGCCGAGCCTCTCTGGGCTTCCCCGCCGCCGCCTCCCGCGCCGGGCCGGGCCGGTTGAGTTCGCCGGCCGGGTCCCGCGGGCTCCCAAGGACGGGGGTGATGGGCGGGGCTGGGCGGGGCGGGGCGGGGCGGGGGGCTGTCTCTCTATACACACACACACACACTCACACTCACTCACACTCACACAAGATGCGCCTCCACGGCTGGACTCGCCAAGGTGGAGCCCTCCCAGCCCCCCTCGTCTCCTCGCCCGGCCTCCTTCACCTACCCGCTGCCCACCCCCAGCGCGTCGCTGCCTGCCGCTGACTGCGCACGCGCGGGACGCTCGCCCTTTGACCCCAGCCAGGGGCCGCCCTCCCCCACAACCCCTTTCAGCTGCGCCCCCCCCCCCCCCCCGCGCCCTGTGGGTGGGCTGCCGCCTATTCCCCCGGGCCAGGGCTGGGGCACAGCCAGTGTATGGGGCGTCTCTCTCTGGGGATGTGTCCCATGGGTGGGGTGGGGTGGCGTGGTTTGGGGGGCGCTGAAGAAATCAGTCCCCTCCATCTCCTACCTCTGGAAAACGCCCAAGCCCGTGGAGAACTGCCGGCACCGCTTCGTGGGGGCCGGGACCCTCCTCCGTGTCCTCCTGTGGCCCAGTCCAAGGGGCCTGGGCCTGGCCGGGGCTGCATTGGACCCCGACCACCCTGGCGTGTGGACTCGCTAAAAATCGGCCATTAGATATTGGATTCCAGCTTCCTGGAGGTCATTTCACTAATGAGTGCACCGGAAAGAGTTTCCTAATCCATCTGTGAGGGTGGCAACTGAAAGAGAATTTTAAAGCTGACAGAATAGGCGAGGGAAGGCATAGGAGATTTCCACACCCAGCAAGGAAGACTTTCCCGGAATGGAAGAAAGAAACGAGCAAACAGAGACACCGGTAGCCCGCCCGGAAAAGAGTCTGCCCCTTAGAGAAAGCACCCTGACCAGGTTCACCCGTGGGTGGGTGGCGAGCTAGCGGCGTTCAGAAGAGCGAGGCCCGCAGTCTGTGCGGAAGACACCTGCGCTCGGGTGTGTGTGGCGGCGCGGTTCACAAGCAGCTCTAGACGTTAAACCAAGGAGAAGCCAGGGAGTTCCCAACGCCCCAGGTGTCCTCAGCCCACGACTGGCTGCTGTGGGAATGCGAAGCCCGGCTCCTTGTCTCAGAGCGGGGTTCCCAGGAGGATCAGGCTGAAGCTGGGACTCGGCCTCAAAGTGTCCCCTCGCATGGCCACCCCCTTCCCCTTCCTGCTCCTCTACTCCTGGTGCCCCTCCATCCAGGGGCCAGACCTTAAAGAGTCACCGCAAGAGAATCCTGGTCCCAAAGGAGCCTTCTGGGGGACCGGTGCTGAGAGAGGTTGTGGGCATGGCCCGCTGGGGCTCTGCCCTACCCAGGGCTGAGAGATGCCACCTCCCAGCTCTGGGTCCCTGCAGGAAGTGTTGGCAAGCACAGGGCCGGTCCTCCAAAGGCCCAGGTGCAGGGAGCCCAGGCCAAGCAGCCTGTGGAAGAAGCCACTTGCCGTGCCACCCCGGGAACAGGACTGCAGGCCCCGGCCCTTCCCACCTCCTCCTCCTCCTCCTCCTCCCCCCCGCCCCGCCCCCACAGGGCACAGGGCTCAGAGACACCTCAGACTCTTGCTACCAAAAGTGCAAAGGGCATCAGTGGCTCCTCCAACACCCCCCCCCCCGCCCAGCAGACCACGTTGTCCAGCCAGCCCCCGGGCCTCCCTGGGGTGCCCAGCACAAAAGTGCAGACACCCACCGGACCCTCAGTCTCAGTTTTCGGAGGTTTTTGCCACTCCAAGGACCCGCAGGCCAGCTGGGCCTTCGGGCAGGACAGAGAGCCCCGGAATCCGACGTGGAGAGCTGCGTGTACGTCCCCATCAGGAGGCGGTCCCCACCTCCGCGGCTCTCCCCTTGCTGGGAGCGGCAGCCCAGCCGGCAGCCGCAGGGCCTCAGGGAAGACACCAGGCTGGGCCCCCGCGGCACAGCGGGGGCACGTCCCCCGCACTCACGCGACTTAGGGACGGCTGCTGGAGACTGCTGCGGCCACCCTGCTGCCGGGTTTCTGGTGGGCTTCCTGGAAGCAGCGTCCATACCAAGCCCTTGGAAGGCCCAGGCGACGGAGGAGCCGGTCAGGCAGGGGCCCAGGACGGTGAGAGGCCGGGCGGGCGGGAAGGAGCATGTCAGGCAGGGGCAGAGGACGGTGACAGGCCGGGCGGGGAGGAGCCGGTCAGGCGGGGGCCCAGGACAGTGACGGGCCTGGCCGGGGAGGAGTGCGTCAGGCAGGGGCAGAGGAGACGGGCTGGGTAAGGGGTAGGGTGACAGTTAGGGCACAATTCACAATCGCAAAGACGTGGAAGCGACCCGAGTGCCCATCCATCCAGGAGTGCATCAATAAAATGTGGCGCGTGGACACCACGGAGTGCCATTCGGCTGTGAGGAGCAGCGGTGAGAGGGCGCCTCTCGTGTTCTCCTGGCCAGAGCTGGAACCCGTTCCAGTAGGCCAGGTATCCCAAGAATGGACACACGAGCACCACGTGAGCGCGCTCACCAGCAAATTGGTACGAACGGATGGACGCCTAAGTGGACAGAGAGGAATCACCTTCATCGGGTGGGTGTCGGGCGGGTGGGGGGAGGGGAGGGGCATACACATCCATTAGGCATGGGGTGGGTGCGCACCGACTGGGGGATGGGCGCACTTGAAGCTCTGACCCGAGGGGGGAGGCTTGGAGAGGGCAAGGCACCCGACCTTAACATTGGTACCCCCACAATACGCTGGAACAACATGAGAGGTATATGAATAAGAACACAGGGGGGGCCGGGCGCGGTGGCTCACGCCTGTAATCCTAGCTCTCTGGGAGGCCGAGGCGGGCGGATTGCTCCAGGTCAGGAGTTCGAAACCAGCCTGAGCAAGAGCGAGACCCCGTCTCTACTAAAAATAGAAAGAAATTAATTGGCCAACTAATATATATAGAAAAACACAGCCGGGCGTGGTGGTGCATGCCTGTAGTCCCAACTACTCGGGAGGCTGAGGCAGCAGGATTGCTTGAGCCCGGAGATTGAGGTTGCTGTGAGCTAGGCTGACGCCATGGCACTCACTCTAGCCTGGGCAGCAAAACGAGACTCTGTCTCAAAAAAAAAAAAAAAAAAGAACGCAGGGGGGAGGGGGGCACGGGCGTCACATGTCACCTGAATACTTGTACTCCCATCATCTGCTTGAAGAGAGAGAGAAAAGAAAATGCAATCCTAGAGGTAAGAGACACTTTTTAAAAATAATGAATCCGAAGACAAAAGTAAAAGGAGGCCTGTGGAGCAGGTCTGGGTGTGACTCCGGATCCCCCAACATCAGGTGCCACCACCAAAGATTCCTGCGTGTAGCCCATAGAACCCCAAAAGCAACGGGACGAGTTCTGGTCACATACTCCCTCAAAATGACATCCTGGCCTTCTTCTGGAACTCCCTCCCCTCTCAGACTCTCAAGGTTTCCTCCAGCGTGTCGGTTCCCACAGAGCAGACCTTTGGTCTGAGACCTGACAGTCCAGATGCCACGCATGCTGCCGCGTGGCGGCGGTGTCGCGGCTTGGGACAAGAGGAGGCCCCACGGTGCGGGCTGGGGCGCCAGGCACCGCGCGGGCGCTGAGGGTGGGGGTGACCCCCACCCCGGGCCGCCGCCGCGCTCCCAGAAAGGGGACAGAACAAGAGGCAAAAAAAAAAAAAAAAAGCAGCAGCCTGTGGCACCCGGTATTCCCAGGCGGTCTCCCATCCAAGTACTAACCGGGCCCGACCCTGCTTAGCTTCCCAGACCAGACGAGATCGGGGGCGTTCAGGGTGGTGTGGCCCTAGACGGTGGCGGAGGGCGCCCCTGCCCCGCTCAAGAAGCCGAGCCTCTCTGGGCTTCCCCGCCGCCGCCTCCCGCGCCGGGCCGGGCCGGTTGAGTTCGCCGGCCGGGTCCCGCGGGCTCCCAGGGACGGGGGTGATGGGCGGGGCTGGGCGGGGCGGGGCGGGGCGGGGGGCTGTCTCTCTATACACACACACACACACTCACACTCACTCACACTCACACAAGATGCGCCTCCACGGCTGGACTCGCCAAGGTGGAGCCCTCCCAGCCCCCCTCGTCTCCTCGCCCGGCCTCCTTCACCTACCCGCTGCCCACCCCCAGCGCGTCGCTGCCTGCCGCTGACTGCGCACGCGCGGGACGCTCGCCCTTTGACCCCAGCCAGGGGCCGCCCTCCCCCACAACCCCTTTCAGCTGCGCCCCCCCCCCCCCGCGCCCTGTGGGTGGGCTGCCGCCTATTCCCCCGGGCCAGGGCTGGGGCACAGCCAGTGTATGGGGCGTCTCTCTCTGGGGATGTGTCCCATGGGTGGGGTGGGGTGGCGTGGTTTGGGGGGCGCTGAAGAAATCAGTCCCCTCCATCTCCTACCTCTGGAAAACGCCCAAGCCCGTGGAGAACTGCCGGCACCGCTTCGTGGGGGCCGGGACCCTCCTCCGTGTCCTCCTGTGGCCCAGTCCAAGGGGCCTGGGCCTGGCCGGGGCTGCATTGGACCCCGACCACCCTGGCGTGTGGACTCGCTAAAAATCGGCCATTAGATATTGGATTCCAGCTTCCTGGAGGTCATTTCACTAATGAGTGCACCGGAAAGAGTTTCCTAATCCATCTGTGAGGGTGGCAACTGAAAGAGAATTTTAAAGCTGACAGAATAGGCGAGGGAAGGCATAGGAGATTTCCACACCCAGCAAGGAAGACTTTCCCGAAATGGAAGAAAGAAACGAGCAAACAGAGACACCGGTAGCCCGCCCGGAAAAGAGTCTGCCCCTTAGAGAAAGCACCCTGACCAGGTTCACCCGTGGGTGGGTGGCGAGCTAGCGGCGTTCAGAAGAGCGAGGCCCGCAGTCTGTGCGGAAGACACCTGCGCTCGGGTGTGTGTGGCGGCGCGGTTCACAAGCAGCTCTAGACGTTAAACCAAGGAGAAGCCAGGGAGTTCCCAACGCCCCAGGTGTCCTCAGCCCACGACTGGCTGCTGTGGGAATGCGAAGCCCGGCTCCTTGTCTCAGAGCGGGGTTCCCAGGAGGATCAGGCTGAAGCTGGGACTCGGCCTCAAAGTGTCCCCTCGCATGGCCACCCCCTTCCCCTTCCTGCTCCTCTACTCCTGGTGCCCCTCCATCCAGGGGCCAGACCTTAAAGAGTCACCGCAAGAGAATCCTGGTCCCAAAGGAGCCTTCTGGGGGACCGGTGCTGAGAGAGGTTGTGGGCATGGCCCGCTGGGGCTCTGCCCGACCCAGGGCTGAGAGATGCCACCTCCCAGCTCTGGGTCCCTGCAGGAAGTGTTGGCAAGCACAGGGCCGGTCCTCCAAAGGCCCAGGTGCAGGGAGCCCAGGCCAAGCAGCCTGTGGAAGAAGCCACTTGCCGTGCCACCCCGGGAACAGGACTGCAGGCCCCGGCCCTTCCCACCTCCTCCTCCTCCTCCTCCTCCCCCCCGCCCCGCCCCCACAGGGCACAGGGCTCAGAGACACCTCAGACTCTTGCTACCCAAAGTGCAAAGGGCATCAGTGGCTCCTCCAACACCCCCCCCCCGCCCAGCAGACCACGTTGTCCAGCCAGCCCCCGGGCCTCCCTGGGGTGCCCAGCACAAAAGTGCAGACACCCACCGGACCCTCAGTCTCAGTTTTCGGAGGTTTTTGCCACTCCAAGGACCCGCAGGCCAGCTGGGCCTTCGGGCAGGACAGAGAGCCCCGGAATCCGACGTGGAGAGCTGCGTGTACGTCCCCATCAGGAGGCGGTCCCCACCTCCGCGGCTCTCCCCTTGCTGGGAGCGGCAGCCCAGCCGGCAGCCGCAGGGCCTCAGGGAAGACACCAGGCTGGGCCCCCGCGGCACAGCGGGGGCACGTCCCCCGCACTCACGCGACTTAGGGACGGCTGCTGGAGACTGCTGCGGCCACCCTGCTGCCGGGTTTCTGGTGGGCTTCCTGGAAGCAGCGTCCATACCAAGCCCTTGGAAGGCCCAGGCGACGGAGGAGCCGGTCAGGCAGGGGCCCAGGACGGTGAGAGGCCGGGCGGGCGGGAAGGAGCATGTCAGGCAGGGGCAGAGGACGGTGACAGGCCGGGCGGGGAGGAGCCGGTCAGGCGGGGGCCCAGGACAGTGACGGGCCTGGCCGGGGAGGAGTGCGTCAGGCAGGGGCAGAGGAGACGGGCTGGGTAAGGGGTAGGGTGACAGTTAGGGCACAATTCACAATCGCAAAGACGTGGAAGCGACCCGAGTGCCCATCCATCCAGGAGTGCATCAATAAAATGTGGCGCGTGGACACCACGGAGTGCCATTCGGCTGTGAGGAGCAGCGGTGAGAGGGCGCCTCTCGTGTTCTCCTGGCCAGAGCTGGAACCCGTTCCAGTAGGCCAGGTATCCCAAGAATGGACACACGAGCACCACGTGAGCGCGCTCACCAGCAAATTGGTACGAACGGATGGACGCCTAAGTGGACAGAGAGGAATCACCTTCATCGGGTGGGTGTCGGGCGGGTGGGGGGAGGGGAGGGGCATACACATCCATTAGGCATGGGGTGGGTGCGCACCGACTGGGGGATGGGCGCACTTGAAGCTCTGACCCGAGGGGGGAGGCTTGGAGAGGGCAAGGCACCCGACCTTAACATTGGTACCCCCACAATACGCTGGAACAACATGAGAGGTATATGAATAAGAACACAGGGGGGGCCGGGCGCGGTGGCTCACGCCTGTAATCCTAGCTCTCTGGGAGGCCGAGGCGGGCGGATTGCTCCAGGTCAGGAGTTCGAAACCAGCCTGAGCAAGAGCGAGACCCCGTCTCTACTAAAAATAGAAAGAAATTAATTGGCCAACTAATATATATAGAAAAACACAGCCGGGCGTGGTGGTGCATGCCTGTAGTCCCAACTACTCGGGAGGCTGAGGCAGCAGGATTGCTTGAGCCCGGAGATTGAGGTTGCTGTGAGCTAGGCTGACGCCATGGCACTCACTCTAGCCTGGGCAGCAAAACGAGACTCTGTCTCAAAAAAAAAAAAAAAAAAAGAACGCAGGGGGGAGGGGGGCACGGGCGTCACATGTCACCTGAATACTTGTACTCCCATCATCTGCTTGAAGAGAGAGAGAAAAGAAAATGCAATCCTAGAGGTAAGAGACACTTTTTAAAAATAATGAATCCGAAGACAAAAGTAAAAGGAGGCCTGTGGAGCAGGTCTGGGTGTGACTCCGGATCCCCCAACATCAGGTGCCACCACCAAAGATTCCTGCGTGTAGCCCATAGAACCCCAAAAGCAACGGGACGAGTTCTGGTCACATACTCCCTCAAAATGACATCCTGGCCTTCTTCTGGAACTCCCTCCCCTCTCAGACTCTCAAGGTTTCCTCCAGCGTGTCGGTTCCCACAGAGCAGACCTTTGGTCTGAGACCTGACAGTCCAGATGCCACGCATGCTGCCGCGTGGCGGCGGTGTCGCGGCTTGGGACAAGAGGAGGCCCCACGGTGCGGGCTGGGGCGCCAGGCACCGCGCGGGCGCTGAGGGTGGGGGTGACCCCCACCCCGGGCCGCCGCCGCGCTCCCAGAAAGGGGACAGAACAAGAGGCAAAAAAAAAAAAAAAAAGCAGCAGCCTGTGGCACCCGGTATTCCCAGGCGGTCTCCCATCCAAGTACTAACCGGGCCCGACCCTGCTTAGCTTCCCAGACCAGACGAGATCGGGGGCGTTCAGGGTGGTGTGGCCCTAGACGGTGGCGGAGGGCGCCCCTGCCCCGCTCAAGAAGCCGAGCCTCTCTGGGCTTCCCCGCCGCCGCCTCCCGCGCCGGGCCGGGCCGGTTGAGTTCGCCGGCCGGGTCCCGCGGGCTCCCAGGGACGGGGGTGATGGGCGGGGCTGGGCGGGGCGGGGCGGGGCGGGGGGCTGTCTCTCTATACACACACACACACACTCACACTCACTCACACTCACACAAGATGCGCCTCCACGGCTGGACTCGCCAAGGTGGAGCCCTCCCAGCCCCCCTCGTCTCCTCGCCCGGCCTCCTTCACCTACCCGCTGCCCACCCCCAGCGCGTCGCTGCCTGCCGCTGACTGCGCACGCGCGGGACGCTCGCCCTTTGACCCCAGCCAGGGGCCGCCCTCCCCCACAACCCCTTTCAGCTGCGCCCCCCCCCCCCGCGCCCTGTGGGTGG
The DNA here is from genome assembly GCF_040939455.1 of Microcebus murinus. NCBI lineage: Eukaryota > Metazoa > Chordata > Mammalia > Primates > Cheirogaleidae > Microcebus > Microcebus murinus. The sequence continues at coordinate 289,327 of NC_134115.1, read as the reverse complement.
GCTGCCGCCTATTCCCCCGGGCCAGGGCTGGGGCACAGCCAGTGTATGGGGCGTCTCTCTCTGGGGATGTGTCCCATGGGTGGGGTGGGGTGGCGTGGTTTGGGGGGCGCTGAAGAAATCAGTCCCCTCCATCTCCTACCTCTGGAAAACGCCCAAGCCCGTGGAGAACTGCCGGCACCGCTTCGTGGGGGCCGGGACCCTCCTCCGTGTCCTCCTGTGGCCCAGTCCAAGGGGCCTGGGCCTGGCCGGGGCTGCATTGGACCCCGACCACCCTGGCGTGTGGACTCGCTAAAAATCGGCCATTAGATATTGGATTCCAGCTTCCTGGAGGTCATTTCACTAATGAGTGCACCGGAAAGAGTTTCCTAATCCATCTGTGAGGGTGGCAACTGAAAGAGAATTTTAAAGCTGACAGAATAGGCGAGGGAAGGCATAGGAGATTTCCACACCCAGCAAGGAAGACTTTCCCGAAATGGAAGAAAGAAACGAGCAAACAGAGACACCGGTAGCCCGCCCGGAAAAGAGTCTGCCCCTTAGAGAAAGCACCCTGACCAGGTTCACCCGTGGGTGGGTGGCGAGCTAGCGGCGTTCAGAAGAGCGAGGCCCGCAGTCTGTGCGGAAGACACCTGCGCTCGGGTGTGTGTGGCGGCGCGGTTCACAAGCAGCTCTAGACGTTAAACCAAGGAGAAGCCAGGGAGTTCCCAACGCCCCAGGTGTCCTCAGCCCACGACTGGCTGCTGTGGGAATGCGAAGCCCGGCTCCTTGTCTCAGAGCGGGGTTCCCAGGAGGATCAGGCTGAAGCTGGGACTCGGCCTCAAAGTGTCCCCTCGCATGGCCACCCCCTTCCCCTTCCTGCTCCTCTACTCCTGGTGCCCCTCCATCCAGGGGCCAGACCTTAAAGAGTCACCGCAAGAGAATCCTGGTCCCAAAGGAGCCTTCTGGGGGACCGGTGCTGAGAGAGGTTGTGGGCATGGCCCGCTGGGGCTCTGCCCGACCCAGGGCTGAGAGATGCCACCTCCCAGCTCTGGGTCCCTGCAGGAAGTGTTGGCAAGCACAGGGCCGGTCCTCCAAAGGCCCAGGTGCAGGGAGCCCAGGCCAAGCAGCCTGTGGAAGAAGCCACTTGCCCTGCCACCCCGGGAACAGGACTGCAGGCCCCGGCCCTTCCCACCTCCTCCTCCTCCTCCTCCTCCCCCCCGCCCCGCCCCCACAGGGCACAGGGCTCAGAGACACCTCAGACTCTTGCTACCCAAAGTGCAAAGGGCATCAGTGGCTCCTCCAACACCCCCCCCCCCGCCCAGCAGACCACGTTGTCCAGCCAGCCCCCGGGCCTCCCTGGGGTGCCCAGCACAAAAGTGCAGACACCCACCGGACCCTCAGTCTCAGTTTTCGGAGGTTTTTGCCACTCCAAGGACCCGCAGGCCAGCTGGGCCTTCGGGCAGGACAGAGAGCCCCGGAATCCGACGTGGAGAGCTGCGTGTACGTCCCCATCAGGAGGCGGTCCCCACCTCCGAGGCTCTCCCCTTGCTGGGAGCGGCAGCCCAGCCGGCAGCCGCAGGGCCTCAGGGAAGACACCAGGCTGGGCCCCCGCGGCACAGCGGGGGCACGTCCCCCGCACTCACGCGACTTAGGGACGGCTGCTGGAGACTGCTGCGGCCACCCTGCTGCCGGGTTTCTGGTGGGCTTCCTGGAAGCAGCGTCCATACCAAGCCCTTGGAAGGCCCAGGCGACGGAGGAGCCGGTCAGGCAGGGGCCCAGGACGGTGAGAGGCCGGGCGGGCGGGAAGGAGCATGTCAGGCAGGGGCAGAGGACGGTGACAGGCCGGGCGGGGAGGAGCCGGTCAGGCGGGGGCCCAGGACAGTGACGGGCCTGGCCGGGGAGGAGTGCGTCAGGCAGGGGCAGAGGAGACGGGCTGGGTAAGGGGTAGGGTGACAGTTAGGGCACAATTCACAATCGCAAAGACGTGGAAGCGACCCGAGTGCCCATCCATCCAGGAGTGCATCAATAAAATGTGGCGCGTGGACACCACGGAGTGCCATTCGGCTGTGAGGAGCAGCGGTGAGAGGGCGCCTCTCGTGTTCTCCTGGCCAGAGCTGGAACCCGTTCCAGTAGGCCAGGTATCCCAAGAATGGACACACGAGCACCACGTGAGCGCGCTCACCAGCAAATTGGTACGAACGGATGGACGCCTAAGTGGACAGAGAGGAATCACCTTCATCGGGTGGGTGTCGGGCGGGTGGGGGGAGGGGAGGGGCATACACATCCATTAGGCATGGGGTGGGTGCGCACCGACTGGGGGATGGGCGCACTTGAAGCTCTGACCCGAGGGGGGAGGCTTGGAGAGGGCAAGGCACCCGACCTTAACATTGGTACCCCCACAATACGCTGGAACAACATGAGAGGTATATGAATAAGAACACAGGGGGGGCCGGGCGCGGTGGCTCACGCCTGTAATCCTAGCTCTCTGGGAGGCCGAGGCGGGCGGATTGCTCCAGGTCAGGAGTTCGAAACCAGCCTGAGCAAGAGCGAGACCCCGTCTCTACTAAAAATAGAAAGAAATTAATTGGCCAACTAATATATATAGAAAAACACAGCCGGGCGTGGTGGTGCATGCCTGTAGTCCCAACTACTCGGGAGGCTGAGGCAGCAGGATTGCTTGAGCCCGGAGATTGAGGTTGCTGTGAGCTAGGCTGACGCCATGGCACTCACTCTAGCCTGGGCAGCAAAACGAGACTCTGTCTCAAAAAAAAAAAAAAAAAAAGAACGCAGGGGGGAGGGGGGCACGGGCGTCACATGTCACCTGAATACTTGTACTCCCATCATCTGCTTGAAGAGAGAGAGAAAAGAAAATGCAATCCTAGAGGTAAGAGACACTTTTTAAAAATAATGAATCCGAAGACAAAAGTAAAAGGAGGCCTGTGGAGCAGGTCTGGGTGTGACTCCGGATCCCCCAACATCAGGTGCCACCACCAAAGATTCCTGCGTGTAGCCCATAGAACCCCAAAAGCAACGGGACGAGTTCTGGTCACATACTCCCTCAAAATGACATCCTGGCCTTCTTCTGGAACTCCCTCCCCTCTCAGACTCTCAAGGTTTCCTCCAGCGTGTCGGTTCCCACAGAGCAGACCTTTGGTCTGAGACCTGACAGTCCAGATGCCACGCATGCTGCCGCGTGGCGGCGGTGTCGCGGCTTGGGACAAGAGGAGGCCCCACGGTGCGGGCTGGGGCGCCAGGCACCGCGCGGGCGCTGAGGGTGGGGGTGACCCCCACCCCGGGCCGCCGCCGCGCTCCCAGAAAGGGGACAGAACAAGAGGCAAAAAAAAAAAAAAAAAGCAGCAGCCTGTGGCACCCGGTATTCCCAGGCGGTCTCCCATCCAAGTACTAACCGGGCCCGACCCTGCTTAGCTTCCCAGACCAGACGAGATCGGGGGCGTTCAGGGTGGTGTGGCCCTAGACGGTGGCGGAGGGCGCCCCTGCCCCGCTCAAGAAGCCGAGCCTCTCTGGGCTTCCCCGCCGCCGCCTCCCGCGCCGGGCCGGGCCGGTTGAGTTCGCCGGCCGGGTCCCGCGGGCTCCCAGGGACGGGGGTGATGGGCGGGGCTGGGCGGGGCGGGGCGGGGCGGGGGGCTGTCTCTCTATACACACACACACACACTCACACTCACTCACACTCACACAAGATGCGCCTCCACGGCTGGACTCGCCAAGGTGGAGCCCTCCCAGCCCCCCTCGTCTCCTCGCCCGGCCTCCTTCACCTACCCGCTGCCCACCCCCAGCGCGTCGCTGCCTGCCGCTGACTGCGCACGCGCGGGACGCTCGCCCTTTGACCCCAGCCAGGGGCCGCCCTCCCCCACAACCCCTTTCAGCTGCGCCCCCCCCCCCCCGCGCCCTGTGGGTGGGCTGCCGCCTATTCCCCCGGGCCAGGGCTGGGGCACAGCCAGTGTATGGGGCGTCTCTCTCTGGGGATGTGTCCCATGGGTGGGGTGGGGTGGCGTGGTTTGGGGGGCGCTGAAGAAATCAGTCCCCTCCATCTCCTACCTCTGGAAAACGCCCAAGCCCGTGGAGAACTGCCGGCACCGCTTCGTGGGGGCCGGGACCCTCCTCCGTGTCCTCCTGTGGCCCAGTCCAAGGGGCCTGGGCCTGGCCGGGGCTGCATTGGACCCCGACCACCCTGGCGTGTGGACTCGCTAAAAATCGGCCATTAGATATTGGATTCCAGCTTCCTGGAGGTCATTTCACTAATGAGTGCACCGGAAAGAGTTTCCTAATCCATCTGTGAGGGTGGCAACTGAAAGAGAATTTTAAAGCTGACAGAATAGGCGAGGGAAGGCATAGGAGATTTCCACACCCAGCAAGGAAGACTTTCCCGGAATGGAAGAAAGAAACGAGCAAACAGAGACACCGGTAGCCCGCCCGGAAAAGAGTCTGCCCCTTAGAGAAAGCACCCTGACCAGGTTCACCCGTGGGTGGGTGGCGAGCTAGCGGCGTTCAGAAGAGCGAGGCCCGCAGTCTGTGCGGAAGACACCTGCGCTCGGGTGTGTGTGGCGGCGCGGTTCACAAGCAGCTCTAGACGTTAAACCAAGGAGAAGCCAGGGAGTTCCCAACGCCCCAGGTGTCCTCAGCCCACGACTGGCTGCTGTGGGAATGCGAAGCCCGGCTCCTTGTCTCAGAGCGGGGTTCCCAGGAGGATCAGGCTGAAGCTGGGACTCGGCCTCAAAGTGTCCCCTCGCATGGCCACCCCCTTCCCCTTCCTGCTCCTCTACTCCTGGTGCCCCTCCATCCAGGGGCCAGACCTTAAAGAGTCACCGCAAGAGAATCCTGGTCCCAAAGGAGCCTTCTGGGGGACCGGTGCTGAGAGAGGTTGTGGGCATGGCCCGCTGGGGCTCTGCCCGACCCAGGGCTGAGAGATGCCACCTCCCAGCTCTGGGTCCCTGCAGGAAGTGTTGGCAAGCACAGGGCCGGTCCTCCAAAGGCCCAGGTGCAGGGAGCCCAGGCCAAGTAGCCTGTGGAAGAAGCCACTTGCCGTGCCACCCCGGGAACAGGACTGCAGGCCCCGGCCCTTCCCACCTCCTCCTCCTCCTCCTCCTCCCCCCCGCCCCGCCCCCACAGGGCACAGGGCTCAGAGACACCTCAGACTCTTGCTACCCAAAGTGCAAAGGGCATCAGTGGCTCCTCCAACACCCCCCCCCCCGCCCAGCAGACCACGTTGTCCAGCCAGCCCCCGGGCCTCCCTGGGGTGCCCAGCACAAAAGTGCAGACACCCACCGGACCCTCAGTCTCAGTTTTCGGAGGTTTTTGCCACTCCAAGGACCCGCAGGCCAGCTGGGCCTTCGGGCAGGACAGAGAGCCCCGGAATCCGACGTGGAGAGCTGCGTGTACGTCCCCATCAGGAGGCGGTCCCCACCTCCGAGGCTCTCCCCTTGCTGGGAGCGGCAGCCCAGCCGGCAGCCGCAGGGCCTCAGGGAAGACACCAGGCTGGGCCCCCGCGGCACAGCGGGGGCACGTCCCCCGCACTCACGCGACTTAGGGACGGCTGCTGGAGACTGCTGCGGCCACCCTGCTGCCGGGTTTCTGGTGGGCTTCCTGGAAGCAGCGTCCATACCAAGCCCTTGGAAGGCCCAGGCGATGGAGGAGCCCGTCAGGCAGGGGCCCAGGACGGTGAGAGGCCGGGCGGGCGGGAAGGAGCATGTCAGGCAGGGGCAGAGGACGGTGACAGGCCGGGCGGGGAGGAGCCGGTCAGGCGGGGGCCCAGGACAGTGACGGGCCTGGCCGGGGAGGAGTGCGTCAGGCAGGGGCAGAGGAGACGGGCTGGGTAAGGGGTAGGGTGACAGTTAGGGCACAATTCACAATCGCAAAGACGTGGAAGCGACCCGAGTGCCCATCCATCCAGGAGTGCATCAATAAAATGTGGCGCGTGGACACCACGGAGTGCCATTCGGCTGTGAGGAGCAGCGGTGAGAGGGCGCCTCTCGTGTTCTCCTGGCCAGAGCTGGAACCCGTTCCAGTAGGCCAGGTATCCCAAGAATGGACACACGAGCACCACGTGAGCGCGCTCACCAGCAAATTGGTACGAACGGATGGACGCCTAAGTGGACAGAGAGGAATCACCTTCATCGGGTGGGTGTCGGGCGGGTGGGGGGAGGGGAGGGGCATACACATCCATTAGGCATGGGGTGGGTGCGCACCGACTGGGGGATGGGCGCACTTGAAGCTCTGACCCGAGGGGGGAGGCTTGGAGAGGGCAAGGCACCCGACCTTAACATTGGTACCCCCACAATACGCTGGAACAACATGAGAGGTATATGAATAAGAACACAGGGGGGGCCGGGCGCGGTGGCTCACGCCTGTAATCCTAGCTCTCTGGGAGGCCGAGGCGGGCGGATTGCTCCAGGTCAGGAGTTCGAAACCAGCCTGAGCAAGAGCGAGACCCCGTCTCTACTAAAAATAGAAAGAAATTAATTGGCCAACTAATATATATAGAAAAACACAGCCGGGCGTGGTGGTGCATGCCTGTAGTCCCAACTACTCGGGAGGCTGAGGCAGCAGGATTGCTTGAGCCCGGAGATTGAGGTTGCTGTGAGCTAGGCTGACGCCATGGCACTCACTCTAGCCTGGGCAGCAAAACGAGACTCTGTCTCAAAAAAAAAAAAAAAAAAAAAAAAAGAACGCAGGGGGGAGGGGGGCACGGGCGTCACATGTCACCTGAATACTTGTACTCCCATCATCTGCTTGAAGAGAGAGAGAAAAGAAAATGCAATCCTAGAGGTAAGAGACACTTTTTAAAAATAATGAATCCGAAGACAAAAGTAAAAGGAGGCCTGTGGAGCAGGTCTGGGTGTGACTCCGGATCCCCCAACATCAGGTGCCACCACCAAAGATTCCTGCGTGTAGCCCATAGAACCCCAAAAGCAACGGGACGAGTTCTGGTCACATACTCCCTCAAAATGACATCCTGGCCTTCTTCTGGAACTCCCTCCCCTCTCAGACTCTCAAGGTTTCCTCCAGCGTGTCGGTTCCCACAGAGCAGACCTTTGGTCTGAGACCTGACAGTCCAGATGCCACGCATGCTGCCGCGTGGCGGCGGTGTCGCGGCTTGGGACAAGAGGAGGCCCCACGGTGCGGGCTGGGGCGCCAGGCACCGCGCGGGCGCTGAGGGTGGGGGTGACCCCCACCCCGGGCCGCCGCCGCGCTCCCAGAAAGGGGACAGAACAAGAGGCAAAAAAAAAAAAAAAAAGCAGCAGCCTGTGGCACCCGGTATTCCCAGGCGGTCTCCCATCCAAGTACTAACCGGGCCCGACCCTGCTTAGCTTCCCAGACCAGACGAGATCGGGGGCGTTCAGGGTGGTGTGGCCCTAGACGGCGGCGGAGGGCGCCCCTGCCCCGCTCAAGAAGCCGAGCCTCTCTGGGCTTCCCCGCCGCCGCCTCCCGCGCCGGGCCGGGCCGGTTGAGTTCGCCGGCCGGGTCCCGCGGGCTCCCAAGGACGGGGGTGATGGGCGGGGCTGGGCGGGGCGGGGCGGGGCGGGGGGCTGTCTCTCTATACACACACACACACACTCACACTCACTCACACTCACACAAGATGCGCCTCCACGGCTGGACTCGCCAAGGTGGAGCCCTCCCAGCCCCCCTCGTCTCCTCGCCCGGCCTCCTTCACCTACCCGCTGCCCACCCCCAGCGCGTCGCTGCCTGCCGCTGACTGCGCACGCGCGGGACGCTCGCCCTTTGACCCCAGCCAGGGGCCGCCCTCCCCCACAACCCCTTTCAGCTGCGCCCCCCCCCCCCCCGCGCCCTGTGGGTGGGCTGCCGCCTATTCCCCCGGGCCAGGGCTGGGGCACAGCCAGTGTATGGGGCGTCTCTCTCTGGGGATGTGTCCCATGGGTGGGGTGGGGTGGCGTGGTTTGGGGGGCGCTGAAGAAATCAGTCCCCTCCATCTCCTACCTCTGGAAAACGCCCAAGCCCGTGGAGAACTGCCGGCACCGCTTCGTGGGGGCCGGGACCCTCCTCCGTGTCCTCCTGTGGCCCAGTCCAAGGGGCCTGGGCCTGGCCGGGGCTGCATTGGACCCCGACCACCCTGGCGTGTGGACTCGCTAAAAATCGGCCATTAGATATTGGATTCCAGCTTCCTGGAGGTCATTTCACTAATGAGTGCACCGGAAAGAGTTTCCTAATCCATCTGTGAGGGTGGCAACTGAAAGAGAATTTTAAAGCTGACAGAATAGGCGAGGGAAGGCATAGGAGATTTCCACACCCAGCAAGGAAGACTTTCCCGGAATGGAAGAAAGAAACGAGCAAACAGAGACACCGGTAGCCCGCCCGGAAAAGAGTCTGCCCCTTAGAGAAAGCACCCTGACCAGGTTCACCCGTGGGTGGGTGGCGAGCTAGCGGCGTTCAGAAGAGCGAGGCCCGCAGTCTGTGCGGAAGACACCTGCGCTCGGGTGTGTGTGGCGGCGCGGTTCACAAGCAGCTCTAGACGTTAAACCAAGGAGAAGCCAGGGAGTTCCCAACGCCCCAGGTGTCCTCAGCCCACGACTGGCTGCTGTGGGAATGCGAAGCCCGGCTCCTTGTCTCAGAGCGGGGTTCCCAGGAGGATCAGGCTGAAGCTGGGACTCGGCCTCAAAGTGTCCCCTCGCATGGCCACCCCCTTCCCCTTCCTGCTCCTCTACTCCTGGTGCCCCTCCATCCAGGGGCCAGACCTTAAAGAGTCACCGCAAGAGAATCCTGGTCCCAAAGGAGCCTTCTGGGGGACCGGTGCTGAGAGAGGTTGTGGGCATGGCCCGCTGGGGCTCTGCCCTACCCAGGGCTGAGAGATGCCACCTCCCAGCTCTGGGTCCCTGCAGGAAGTGTTGGCAAGCACAGGGCCGGTCCTCCAAAGGCCCAGGTGCAGGGAGCCCAGGCCAAGCAGCCTGTGGAAGAAGCCACTTGCTGTGCCACCCCGGGAACAGGACTGCAGGCCCCGGCCCTTCCCACCTCCTCCTCCTCCTCCTCCTCCCCCCCGCCCCGCCCCCACAGGGCACAGGGCTCAGAGACACCTCAGACTCTTGCTACCAAAAGTGCAAAGGGCATCAGTGGCTCCTCCAACACCCCCCCCCCCGCCCAGCAGACCACGTTGTCCAGCCAGCCCCCGGGCCTCCCTGGGGTGCCCAGCACAAAAGTGCAGACACCCACCGGACCCTCAGTCTCAGTTTTCGGAGGTTTTTGCCACTCCAAGGACCCGCAGGCCAGCTGGGCCTTCGGGCAGGACAGAGAGCCCCGGAATCCGACGTGGAGAGCTGCGTGTACGTCCCCATCAGGAGGCGGTCCCCACCTCCGCGGCTCTCCCCTTGCTGGGAGCGGCAGCCCAGCCGGCAGCCGCAGGGCCTCAGGGAAGACACCAGGCTGGGCCCCCGCGGCACAGCGGGGGCACGTCCCCCGCACTCACGCGACTTAGGGACGGCTGCTGGAGACTGCTGCGGCCACCCTGCTGCCGGGTTTCTGGTGGGCTTCCTGGAAGCAGCGTCCATACCAAGCCCTTGGAAGGCCCAGGCGACGGAGGAGCCGGTCAGGCAGGGGCCCAGGACGGTGAGAGGCCGGGCGGGCGGGAAGGAGCATGTCAGGCAGGGGCAGAGGACGGTGACAGGCCGGGCGGGGAGGAGCCGGTCAGGCGGGGGCCCAGGACAGTGACGGGCCTGGCCGGGGAGGAGTGCGTCAGGCAGGGGCAGAGGAGACGGGCTGGGTAAGGGGTAGGGTGACAGTTAGGGCACAATTCACAATCGCAAAGACGTGGAAGCGACCCGAGTGCCCATCCATCCAGGAGTGCATCAATAAAATGTGGCGCGTGGACACCACGGAGTGCCATTCGGCTGTGAGGAGCAGCGGTGAGAGGGCGCCTCTCGTGTTCTCCTGGCCAGAGCTGGAACCCGTTCCAGTAGGCCAGGTATCCCAAGAATGGACACACGAGCACCACGTGAGCGCGCTCACCAGCAAATTGGTACGAACGGATGGACGCCTAAGTGGACAGAGAGGAATCACCTTCATCGGGTGGGTGTCGGGCGGGTGGGGGGAGGGGAGGGGCATACACATCCATTAGGCATGGGGTGGGTGCGCACCGACTGGGGGATGGGCGCACTTGAAGCTCTGACCCGAGGGGGGAGGCTTGGAGAGGGCAAGGCACCCGACCTTAACATTGGTACCCCCACAATACGCTGGAACAACATGAGAGGTATATGAATAAGAACACAGGGGGGGCCGGGCGCGGTGGCTCACGCCTGTAATCCTAGCTCTCTGGGAGGCCGAGGCGGGCGGATTGCTCCAGGTCAGGAGTTCGAAACCAGCCTGAGCAAGAGCGAGACCCCGTCTCTACTAAAAATAGAAAGAAATTAATTGGCCAACTAATATATATAGAAAAACACAGCCGGGCGTGGTGGTGCATGCCTGTAGTCCCAACTACTCGGGAGGCTGAGGCAGCAGGATTGCTTGAGCCCGGAGATTGAGGTTGCTGTGAGCTAGGCTGACGCCATGGCACTCACTCTAGCCTGGGCAGCAAAACGAGACTCTGTCTCAAAAAAAAAAAAAAAAAAAGAACGCAGGGGGGAGGGGGGCACGGGCGTCACATGTCACCTGAATACTTGTACTCCCATCATCTGCTTGAAGAGAGAGAGAAAAGAAAATGCAATCCTAGAGGTAAGAGACACTTTTTAAAAATAATGAATCCGAAGACAAAAGTAAAAGGAGGCCTGTGGAGCAGGTCTGGGTGTGACTCCGGATCCCCCAACATCAGGTGCCACCACCAAAGATTCCTGCGTGTAGCCCATAGAACCCCAAAAGCAACGGGACGAGTTCTGGTCACATACTCCCTCAAAATGACATCCTGGCCTTCTTCTGGAACTCCCTCCCCTCTCAGACTCTCAAGGTTTCCTCCAGCGTGTCGGTTCCCACAGAGCAGACCTTTGGTCTGAGACCTGACAGTCCAGATGCCACGCATGCTGCCGCGTGGCGGCGGTGTCGCGGCTTGGGACAAGAGGAGGCCCCACGGTGCGGGCTGGGGCGCCAGGCACCGCGCGGGCGCTGAGGGTGGGGGTGACCCCCACCCCGGGCCGCCGCCGCGCTCCCAGAAAGGGGACAGAACAAGAGGCAAAAAAAAAAAAAAAAAGCAGCAGCCTGTGGCACCCGGTATTCCCAGGCGGTCTCCCATCCAAGTACTAACCGGGCCCGACCCTGCTTAGCTTCCCAGACCAGACGAGATCGGGGGCGTTCAGGGTGGTGTGGCCCTAGACGGTGGCGGAGGGCGCCCCTGCCCCGCTCAAGAAGCCGAGCCTCTCTGGGCTTCCCCGCCGCCGCCTCCCGCGCCGGGCCGGGCCGGTTGAGTTCGCCGGCCGGGTCCCGCGGGCTCCCAGGGACGGGGGTGATGGGCGGGGCTGGGCGGGGCGGGGCGGGGCGGGGGGCTGTCTCTCTATACACACACACACACACTCACACTCACTCACACTCACACAAGATGCGCCTCCACGGCTGGACTCGCCAAGGTGGAGCCCTCCCAGCCCCCCTCGTCTCCTCGCCCGGCCTCCTTCACCTACCCGCTGCCCACCCCCAGCGCGTCGCTGCCTGCCGCTGACTGCGCACGCGCGGGACGCTCGCCCTTTGACCCCAGCCAGGGGCCGCCCTCCCCCACAACCCCTTTCAGCTGCGCCCCCCCCCCCCGCGCCCTGTGGGTGGGCTGCCGCCTATTCCCCCGGGCCAGGGCTGGGGCACAGCCAGTGTATGGGGCGTCTCTCTCTGGGGATGTGTCCCATGGGTGGGGTGGGGTGGCGTGGTTTGGGGGGCGCTGAAGAAATCAGTCCCCTCCATCTCCTACCTCTGGAAAACGCCCAAGCCCGTGGAGAACTGCCGGCACCGCTTCGTGGGGGCCGGGACCCTCCTCCGTGTCCTCCTGTGGCCCAGTCCAAGGGGCCTGGGCCTGGCCGGGGCTGCATTGGACCCCGACCACCCTGGCGTGTGGACTCGCTAAAAATCGGCCATTAGATATTGGATTCCAGCTTCCTGGAGGTCATTTCACTAATGAGTGCACCGGAAAGAGTTTCCTAATCCATCTGTGAGGGTGGCAACTGAAAGAGAATTTTAAAGCTGACAGAATAGGCGAGGGAAGGCATAGGAGATTTCCACACCCAGCAAGGAAGACTTTCCCGGAATGGAAGAAAGAAACGAGCAAACAGAGACACCGGTAGCCCGCCCGGAAAAGAGTCTGCCCCTTAGAGAAAGCACCCTGACCAGGTTCACCCGTGGGTGGGTGGCGAGCTAGCGGCGTTCAGAAGAGCGAGGCCCGCAGTCTGTGCGGAAGACACCTGCGCTCGGGTGTGTGTGGCGGCGCGGTTCACAAGCAGCTCTAGACGTTAAACCAAGGAGAAGCCAGGGAGTTCCCAACGCCCCAGGTGTCCTCAGCCCACGACTGGCTGCTGTGGGAATGCGAAGCCCGGCTCCTTGTCTCAGAGCGGGGTTCCCAGGAGGATCAGGCTGAAGCTGGGACTCGGCCTCAAAGTGTCCCCTCGCATGGCCACCCCCTTCCCCTTCCTGCTCCTCTACTCCTGGTGCCCCTCCATCCAGGGGCCAGACCTTAAAGAGTCACCGCAAGAGAATCCTGGTCCCAAAGGAGCCTTCTGGGGGACCGGTGCTGAGAGAGGTTGTGGGCATGGCCCGCTGGGGCTCTGCCCGACCCAGGGCTGAGAGATGCCACCTCCCAGCTCTGGGTCCCTGCAGGAAGTGTTGGCAAGCACAGGGCCGGTCCTCCAAAGGCCCAGGTGCAGGGAGCCCAGGCCAAGCAGCCTGTGGAAGAAGCCACTTGCCGTGCCACCCCGGGAACAGGACTGCAGGCCCCGGCCCTTCCCACCTCCTCCTCCTCCTCCTCCTCCCCCCCGCCCCGCCCCCACAGGGCACAGGGCTCAGAGACACCTCAGACTCTTGCTACCAAAAGTGCAAAGGGCATCAGTGGCTCCTCCAACACCCCCCCCCCCCCGCCCAGCAGACCACGTTGTCCAGCCAGCCCCCGGGCCTCCCTGGGGTGCCCAGCACAAAAGTGCAGACACCCACCGGACCCTCAGTCTCAGTTTTCGGAGGTTTTTGCCACTCCAAGGACCCGCAGGCCAGCTGGGCCTTCGGGCAGGACAGAGAGCCCCGGAATCCGACGTGGAGAGCTGCGTGTACGTCCCCATCAGGAGGCGGTCCCCACCTCCGAGGCTCTCCCCTTGCTGGGAGCGGCAGCCCAGCCGGCAGCCGCAGGGCCTCAGGGAAGACACCAGGCTGGGCCCCCGCGGCACAGCGGGGGCACGTCCCCCGCACTCACGCGACTTAGGGACGGCTGCTGGAGACTGCTGCGGCCACCCTGCTGCCGGGTTTCTGGTGGGCTTCCTGGAAGCAGCGTCCATACCAAGCCCTTGGAAGGCCCAGGCGACGGAGGAGCCGGTCAGGCAGGGGCCCAGGACGGTGAGAGGCCGGGCGGGCGGGAAGGAGCATGTCAGGCAGGGGCAGAGGACGGTGACAGGCCGGGCGGGGAGGAGCCGGTCAGGCGGGGGCCCAGGACAGTGACGGGCCTGGCCGGGGAGGAGTGCGTCAGGCAGGGGCAGAGGAGACGGGCTGGGTAAGGGGTAGGGTGACAGTTAGGGCACAATTCACAATCGCAAAGACGTGGAAGCGACCCGAGTGCCCATCCATCCAGGAGTGCATCAATAAAATGTGGCGCGTGGACACCACGGAGTGCCATTCGGCTGTGAGGAGCAGCGGTGAGAGGGCGCCTCTCGTGTTCTCCTGGCCAGAGCTGGAACCCGTTCCAGTAGGCCAGGTATCCCAAGAATGGACACACGAGCACCACGTGAGCGCGCTCACCAGCAAATTGGTACGAACGGATGGACGCCTAAGTGGACAGAGAGGAATCACCTTCATCGGGTGGGTGTCGGGCGGGTGGGGGGAGGGGAGGGGCATACACATCCATTAGGCATGGGGTGGGTGCGCACCGACTGGGGGATGGGCGCACTTGAAGCTCTGACCCGAGGGGGGAGGCTTGGAGAGGGCAAGGCACCCGACCTTAACATTGGTACCCCCACAATACGCTGGAACAACATGAGAGGTATATGAATAAGAACACAGGGGGGGCCGGGCGCGGTGGCTCACGCCTGTAATCCTAGCTCTCTGGGAGGCCGAGGCGGGCGGATTGCTCCAGGTCAGGAGTTCGAAACCAGCCTGAGCAAGAGCGAGACCCCGTCTCTACTAAAAATAGAAAGAAATTAATTGGCCAACTAATATATATAGAAAAACACAGCCGGGCGTGGTGGTGCATGCCTGTAGTCCCAACTACTCGGGAGGCTGAGGCAGCAGGATTGCTTGAGCCCGGAGATTGAGGTTGCTGTGAGCTAGGCTGACGCCATGGCACTCACTCTAGCCTGGGCAGCAAAACGAGACTCTGTCTCAAAAAAAAAAAAAAAAAAAGAACGCAGGGGGGAGGGGGGCACGGGCGTCACATGTCACCTGAATACTTGTACTCCCATCATCTGCTTGAAGAGAGAGAGAAAAGAAAATGCAATCCTAGAGGTAAGAGACACTTTTTAAAAATAATGAATCCGAAGACAAAAGTAAAAGGAGGCCTGTGGAGCAGGTCTGGGTGTGACTCCGGATCCCCCAACATCAGGTGCCACCACCAAAGATTCCTGCGTGTAGCCCATAGAACCCCAAAAGCAACGGGACGAGTTCTGGTCACATACTCCCTCAAAATGACATCCTGGCCTTCTTCTGGAACTCCCTCCCCTCTCAGACTCTCAAGGTTTCCTCCAGCGTGTCGGTTCCCACAGAGCAGACCTTTGGTCTGAGACCTGACAGTCCAGATGCCACGCATGCTGCCGCGTGGCGGCGGTGTCGCGGCTTGGGACAAGAGGAGGCCCCACGGTGCGGGCTGGGGCGCCAGGCACCGCGCGGGCGCTGAGGGTGGGGGTGACCCCCACCCCGGGCCGCCGCCGCGCTCCCAGAAAGGGGACAGAACAAGAGGCAAAAAAAAAAAAAAAAAGCAGCAGCCTGTGGCACCCGGTATTCCCAGGCGGTCTCCCATCCAAGTACTAACCGGGCCCGACCCTGCTTAGCTTCCCAGACCAGACGAGATCGGGGGCGTTCAGGGTGGTGTGGCCCTAGACGGTGGCGGAGGGCGCCCCTGCCCCGCTCAAGAAGCCGAGCCTCTCTGGGCTTCCCCGCCGCCGCCTCCCGCGCCGGGCCGGGCCGGTTGAGTTCGCCGGCCGGGTCCCGCGGGCTCCCAGGGACGGGGGTGATGGGCGGGGCTGGGCGGGGCGGGGCGGGGCGGGGGGCTGTCTCTCTATACACACACACACACACTCACACTCACTCACACTCACACAAGATGCGCCTCCACGGCTGGACTCGCCAAGGTGGAGCCCTCCCAGCCCCCCTCGTCTCCTCGCCCGGCCTCCTTCACCTACCCGCTGCCCACCCCCAGCGCGTCGCTGCCTGCCGCTGACTGCGCACGCGCGGGACGCTCGCCCTTTGACCCCAGCCAGGGGCCGCCCTCCCCCACAACCCCTTTCAGCTGCGCCCCCCCCCCCCCGCGCCCTGTGGGTGGGCTGCCGCCTATTCCCCCGGGCCAGGGCTGGGGCACAGCCAGTGTATGGGGCGTCTCTCTCTGGGGATGTGTCCCATGGGTGGGGTGGGGTGGCGTGGTTTGGGGGGCGCTGAAGAAATCAGTCCCCTCCATCTCCTACCTCTGGAAAACGCCCAAGCCCGTGGAGAACTGCCGGCACCGCTTCGTGGGGGCCGGGACCCTCCTCCGTGTCCTCCTGTGGCCCAGTCCAAGGGGCCTGGGCCTGGCCGGGGCTGCATTGGACCCCGACCACCCTGGCGTGTGGACTCGCTAAAAATCGGCCATTAGATATTGGATTCCAGCTTCCTGGAGGTCATTTCACTAATGAGTGCACCGGAAAGAGTTTCCTAATCCATCTGTGAGGGTGGCAACTGAAAGAGAATTTTAAAGCTGACAGAATAGGCGAGGGAAGGCATAGGAGATTTCCACACCCAGCAAGGAAGACTTTCCCGGAATGGAAGAAAGAAACGAGCAAACAGAGACACCGGTAGCCCGCCCGGAAAAGAGTCTGCCCCTTAGAGAAAGCACCCTGACCAGGTTCACCCGTGGGTGGGTGGCGAGCTAGCGGCGTTCAGAAGAGCGAGGCCCGCAGTCTGTGCGGAAGACACCTGCGCTCGGGTGTGTGTGGCGGCGCGGTTCACAAGCAGCTCTAGACGTTAAACCAAGGAGAAGCCAGGGAGTTCCCAACGCCCCAGGTGTCCTCAGCCCACGACTGGCTGCTGTGGGAATGCGAAGCCCGGCTCCTTGTCTCAGAGCGGGGTTCCCAGGAGGATCAGGCTGAAGCTGGGACTCGGCCTCAAAGTGTCCCCTCGCATGGCCACCCCCTTCCCCTTCCTGCTCCTCTACTCCTGGTGCCCCTCCATCCAGGGGCCAGACCTTAAAGAGTCACCGCAAGAGAATCCTGGTCCCAAAGGAGCCTTCTGGGGGACCGGTGCTGAGAGAGGTTGTGGGCATGGCCCGCTGGGGCTCTGCCCGACCCAGGGCTGAGAGATGCCACCTCCCAGCTCTGGGTCCCTGCAGGAAGTGTTGGCAAGCACAGGGCCGGTCCTCCAAAGGCCCAGGTGCAGGGAGCCCAGGCCAAGCAGCCTGTGGAAGAAGCCACTTGCCGTGCCACCCCGGGAACAGGACTGCAGGCCCCGGCCCTTCCCACCTCCTCCTCCTCCTCCTCCTCCCCCCCGCCCCGCCCCCACAGGGCACAGGGCTCAGAGACACCTCAGACTCTTGCTACCCAAAGTGCAAAGGGCATCAGTGGCTCCTCCAACACCCCCCCCCCCGCCCAGCAGACCACGTTGTCCAGCCAGCCCCCGGGCCTCCCTGGGGTGCCCAGCACAAAAGTGCAGACACCCACCGGACCCTCAGTCTCAGTTTTCGGAGGTTTTTGCCACTCCAAGGACCCGCAGGCCAGCTGGGCCTTCGGGCAGGACAGAGAGCCCCGGAATCCGACGTGGAGAGCTGCGTGTACGTCCCCATCAGGAGGCGGTCCCCACCTCCGAGGCTCTCCCCTTGCTGGGAGCGGCAGCCCAGGCGGCAGCCGCAGGGCCTCAGGGAAGACACCAGGCTGGGCCCCCGCGGCACAGCGGGGGCACGTCCCCCGCACTCACGCGACTTAGGGACGGCTGCTGGAGACTGCTGCGGCCACCCTGCTGCCGGGTTTCTGGTGGGCTTCCTGGAAGCAGCGTCCATACCAAGCCCTTGGAAGGCCCAGGCGATGGAGGAGCCCGTCAGGCAGGGGCCCAGGACGGTGAGAGGCCGGGCGGGCGGGAAGGAGCATGTCAGGCAGGGGCAGAGGACGGTGACAGGCCGGGCGGGGAGGAGCCGGTCAGGCGGGGGCCCAGGACAGTGACGGGCCTGGCCGGGGAGGAGTGCGTCAGGCAGGGGCAGAGGAGACGGGCTGGGTAAGGGGTAGGGTGACAGTTAGGGCACAATTCACAATCCCAAAGACGTGGAAGCGACCCGAGTGCCCATCCATCCAGGAGTGCATCAATAAAATGTGGCGCGTGGACACCACGGAGTGCCATTCGGCTGTGAGGAGCAGCGGTGAGAGGGCGCCTCTCGTGTTCTCCTGGCCAGAGCTGGAACCCGTTCCAGTAGGCCAGGTATCCCAAGAATGGACACACGAGCACCACGTGAGCGCGCTCACCAGCAAATTGGTACGAACGGATGGACGCCTAAGTGGACAGAGAGGAATCACCTTCATCGGGTGGGTGTCGGGCGGGTGGGGGGAGGGGAGGGGCATACACATCCATTAGGCATGGGGTGGGTGCGCACCGACTGGGGGATGGGCGCACTTGAAGCTCTGACCCGAGGGGGGAGGCTTGGAGAGGGCAAGGCACCCGACCTTAACATTGGTACCCCCACAATACGCTGGAACAACATGAGAGGTATATGAATAAGAACACAGGGGGGGCCGGGCGCGGTGGCTCACGCCTGTAATCCTAGCTCTCTGGGAGGCCGAGGCGGGCGGATTGCTCCAGGTCAGGAGTTCGAAACCAGCCTGAGCAAGAGCGAGACCCCGTCTCTACTAAAAATAGAAAGAAATTAATTGGCCAACTAATATATATAGAAAAACACAGCCGGGCGTGGTGGTGCATGCCTGTAGTCCCAACTACTCGGGAGGCTGAGGCAGCAGGATTGCTTGAGCCCGGAGATTGAGGTTGCTGTGAGCTAGGCTGACGCCATGGCACTCACTCTAGCCTGGGCAGCAAAACGAGACTCTGTCTCAAAAAAAAAAAAAAAAAAAAAAAAAGAACGCAGGGGGGAGGGGGGCACGGGCGTCACATGTCACCTGAATACTTGTACTCCCATCATCTGCTTGAAGAGAGAGAGAAAAGAAAATGCAATCCTAGAGGTAAGAGACACTTTTTAAAAATAATGAATCCGAAGACAAAAGTAAAAGGAGGCCTGTGGAGCAGGTCTGGGTGTGACTCCGGATCCCCCAACATCAGGTGCCACCACCAAAGATTCCTGCGTGTAGCCCATAGAACCCCAAAAGCAACGGGACGAGTTCTGGTCACATACTCCCTCAAAATGACATCCTGGCCTTCTTCTGGAACTCCCTCCCCTCTCAGACTCTCAAGGTTTCCTCCAGCGTGTCGGTTCCCACAGAGCAGACCTTTGGTCTGAGACCTGACAGTCCAGATGCCACGCATGCTGCCGCGTGGCGGCGGTGTCGCGGCTTGGGACAAGAGGAGGCCCCACGGTGCGGGCTGGGGCGCCAGGCACCGCGCGGGCGCTGAGGGTGGGGGTGACCCCCACCCCGGGCCGCCGCCGCGCTCCCAGAAAGGGGACAGAACAAGAGGCAAAAAAAAAAAAAAAAAGCAGCAGCCTGTGGCACCCGGTATTCCCAGGCGGTCTCCCATCCAAGTACTAACCGGGCCCGACCCTGCTTAGCTTCCCAGACCAGACGAGATCGGGGGCGTTCAGGGTGGTGTGGCCCTAGACGGCGGCGGAGGGCGCCCCTGCCCCGCTCAAGAAGCCGAGCCTCTCTGGGCTTCCCCGCCGCCGCCTCCCGCGCCGGGCCGGGCCGGTTGAGTTCGCCGGCCGGGTCCCGCGGGCTCCCAGGGACGGGGGTGATGGGCGGGGCTGGGCGGGGCGGGGCGGGGCGGGGGGCTGTCTCTCTATACACACACACACACACTCACACTCACTCACACTCACACAAGATGCGCCTCCACGGCTGGACTCGCCAAGGTGGAGCCCTCCCAGCCCCCCTCGTCTCCTCGCCCGGCCTCCTTCACCTACCCGCTGCCCACCCCCAGCGCGTCGCTGCCTGCCGCTGACTGCGCACGCGCGGGACGCTCGCCCTTTGACCCCAGCCAGGGGCCGCCCTCCCCCACAACCCCTTTCAGCTGCGCCCCCCCCCCCCCCCCCCCGCGCCCTGTGGGTGGGCTGCCGCCTATTCCCCCGGGCCAGGGCTGGGGCACAGCCAGTGTATGGGGCGTCTCTCTCTGGGGATGTGTCCCATGGGTGGGGTGGGGTGGCGTGGTTTGGGGGGCGCTGAAGAAATCAGTCCCCTCCATCTCCTACCTCTGGAAAACGCCCAAGCCCGTGGAGAACTGCCGGCACCGCTTCGTGGGGGCCGGGACCCTCCTCCGTGTCCTCCTGTGGCCCAGTCCAAGGGGCCTGGGCCTGGCCGGGGCTGCATTGGACCCCGACCACCCTGGCGTGTGGACTCGCTAAAAATCGGCCATTAGATATTGGATTCCAGCTTCCTGGAGGTCATTTCACTAATGAGTGCACCGGAAAGAGTTTCCTAATCCATCTGTGAGGGTGGCAACTGAAAGAGAATTTTAAAGCTGACAGAATAGGCGAGGGAAGGCATAGGAGATTTCCACACCCAGCAAGGAAGACTTTCCCGGAATGGAAGAAAGAAACGAGCAAACAGAGACACCGGTAGCCCGCCCGGAAAAGAGTCTGCCCCTTAGAGAAAGCACCCTGACCAGGTTCACCCGTGGGTGGGTGGCGAGCTAGCGGCGTTCAGAAGAGCGAGGCCCGCAGTCTGTGCGGAAGACACCTGCGCTCGGGTGTGTGTGGCGGCGCGGTTCACAAGCAGCTCTAGACGTTAAACCAAGGAGAAGCCAGGGAGTTCCCAACGCCCCAGGTGTCCTCAGCCCACGACTGGCTGCTGTGGGAATGCGAAGCCCGGCTCCTTGTCTCAGAGCGGGGTTCCCAGGAGGATCAGGCTGAAGCTGGGACTCGGCCTCAAAGTGTCCCCTCGCATGGCCACCCCCTTCCCCTTCCTGCTCCTCTACTCCTGGTGCCCCTCCATCCAGGGGCCAGACCTTAAAGAGTCACCGCAAGAGAATCCTGGTCCCAAAGGAGCCTTCTGGGGGACCGGTGCTGAGAGAGGTTGTGGGCATGGCCCGCTGGGGCTCTGCCCTACCCAGGGCTGAGAGATGCCACCTCCCAGCTCTGGGTCCCTGCAGGAAGTGTTGGCAAGCACAGGGCCGGTCCTCCAAAGGCCCAGGTGCAGGGAGCCCAGGCCAAGCAGCCTGTGGAAGAAGCCACTTGCCATGCCACCCCGGGAACAGGACTGCAGGCCCCGGCCCTTCCCACCTCCTCCTCCTCCTCCTCCTCCCCCCCGCCCCGCCCCCACAGGGCACAGGGCTCAGAGACACCTCAGACTCTTGCTACCAAAAGTGCAAAGGGCATCAGTGGCTCCTCCAACACCCCCCCCCCCCGCCCAGCAGACCACGTTGTCCAGCCAGCCCCCGGGCCTCCCTGGGGTGCCCAGCACAAAAGTGCAGACACCCACCGGACCCTCAGTCTCAGTTTTCGGAGGTTTTTGCCACTCCAAGGACCCGCAGGCCAGCTGGGCCTTCGGGCAGGACAGAGAGCCCCGGAATCCGACGTGGAGAGCTGCGTGTACGTCCCCATCAGGAGGCGGTCCCCACCTCCGCGGCTCTCCCCTTGCTGGGAGCGGCAGCCCAGCCGGCAGCCGCAGGGCCTCAGGGAAGACACCAGGCTGGGCCCCCGCGGCACAGCGGGGGCACGTCCCCCGCACTCAGGCGACTTAGGGACGGCTGCTGGAGACTGCTGCGGCCACCCTGCTGCCGGGTTTCTGGTGGGCTTCCTGGAAGCAGCGTCCATACCAAGCCCTTGGAAGGCCCAGGCGACGGAGGAGCCGGTCAGGCAGGGGCCCAGGACGGTGAGAGGCCGGGCGGGCGGGAAGGAGCATGTCAGGCAGGGGCAGAGGACGGTGACAGGCCGGGCGGGGAGGAGCCGGTCAGGCGGGGGCCCAGGACAGTGACGGGCCTGGCCGGGGAGCAGTGCGTCAGGCAGGGGCAGAGGAGACGGGCTGGGTAAGGGTTAGGGTGACAGTTAGGGCACAATTCACAATCGCAAAGACGTGGAAGCGACCCGAGTGCCCATCCATCCAGGAGTGCATCAATAAAATGTGGCGCGTGGACACCACGGAGTGCCATTCGGCTGTGAGGAGCAGCGGTGAGAGGGCGCCTCTCGTGTTCTCCTGGCCAGAGCTGGAACCCGTTCCAGTAGGCCAGGTATCCCAAGAATGGACACACGAGCACCACGTGAGCGCGCTCACCAGCAAATTGGTACGAACGGATGGACGCCTAAGTGGACAGAGAGGAATCACCTTCATTGGGTGGGTGTCGGGCGGGTGGGGGGAGGGGAGGGGCATACACATCCATTAGGCATGGGGTGGGTGCGCACCGACTGGGGGATGGGCGCACTTGAAGCTCTGACCCGAGGGGGGAGGCTTGGAGAGGGCAAGGCACCCGACCTTAACATTGGTACCCCCACAATACGCTGGAACAACATGAGAGGTATATGAATAAGAACACAGGGGGGGCCGGGCGCGGTGGCTCACGCCTGTAATCCTAGCTCTCTGGGAGGCCGAGGCGGGCGGATTGCTCCAGGTCAGGAGTTCAAAACCAGCCTGAGCAAGAGCGAGACCCCGTCTCTACTAAAAATAGAAAGAAATTAATTGGCCAACTAATATATATAGAAAAACACAGCCGGGCGTGGTGGTGCATGCCTGTAGTCCCAACTACTCGGGAGGCTGAGGCAGCAGGATTGCTTGAGCCCGGAGATTGAGGTTGCTGTGAGCTAGGCTGACGCCATGGCACTCACTCTAGCCTGGGCAGCAAAACGAGACTCTGTCTCAAAAAAAAAAAAAAAAAAAAAGAACGCAGGGGGGAGGGGCGCACGGGCGTCACATGTCACCTGAATACTTGTACTCCCATCATCTGCTTGAAGAGAGAGAGAAAAGAAAATGCAATCCTAGAGGTAAGAGACACTTTTTAAAAATAATGAATCCGAAGAGAAAAGTAAAAGGAGGCCTGTGGAGCAGGTCTGGGTGTGACTCCGGATCCCCCAACATCAGGTGCCACCACCAAAGATTCCTGCGTGTAGCCCATAGAACCCCAAAAGCAACGGGACGAGTTCTGGTCACATACTCCCTCAAAATGACATCCTGGCCTTCTTCTGGAACTCCCTCCCCTCTCAGACTCTCAAGGTTTCCTCCAGCGTGTCGGTTCCCACAGAGCAGACCTGTGGTCTGAGACCTGACAGTCCAGATGCCACGCATGCTGCCGCGTGGCGGCGGTGTCGCGGCTTGGGACAAGAGGAGGCCCCACGGTGCGGGCTGGGGCGCCAGGCACCGCGCGGGCGCTGAGGGTGGGGGTGACCCCCACCCCGGGCCGCCGCCGCGCTCCCAGAAAGGGGACAGAACAAGAGGCAAAAAAAAAAAAAAAAAAAAAGCAGCCGCCTGTGGCACCCGGTATTCCCAGGCGGTCTCCCATCCAAGTACTAACCGGGCCCGACCCTGCTTAGCTTCCCAGACCAGACGAGATCGGGGGCGTTCAGGGTGGTGTGGCCCTAGACGGCGGCGGAGGGCGCCCCTGCCCCGCTCAAGAAGCCGAGCCTCTCTGGGCTTCCCCGCCGCCGCCTCCCGCGCCGGGCCGGGCCGGTTGAGTTCGCCGGCCGGGTCCCGCGGGCTCCCAGGGAAGGGGGGGATGGGCTGGGCGGGGCGGGGCGGGGCGGGTCGGGGGGGCTGTCTCTCTATACACACACACACACACTCACACTCACTCACACTCACACAAGATGCGCCTCCACGGCTGGACTCGCCAAGGTGGAGCCCTCCCAGCCCCCCTCGTCTCCTCGCCCGGCCTCCTTCACCTACCCGCTGCCCACCCCCAGCGCGTCGCTGCCTGCCGCTGACTGCGCACGCGCGGGACGCTCACCCTTTGACCCCAGCCAGGGGCCGCCCTCCCCCACAACCCCTTTCAGCTGCGCCCCCCCCCCGCCCTGTGGGTGGGCTGCCGCCTATTCCCCCGGGCCAGGGCTGGGGCACAGCCAGTGTATGGGGCGTCTCTCTCTGGGGATGTGTCCCATGGGTGGGGTGGGGTGGCGTGGTTTGGGGGGCGCTGAAGAAATCAGTCCCCTCCATCTCCTACCTCTGGAAAACGCCCAAGCCCGTGGAGAACTGCCGGCACCGCTTCGTGGGGGCCGGGACCCTCCTCCGTGTCCTCCTGTGGCCCAGTCCAAGGGGCCTGGGCCTGGCCGGGGCTGCATTGGACCCCGACCACCCTGGCGTGTGGACTCGCTAAAAATCGGCCATTAGATATTGGATTCCAGCTTCCTGGAGGTCATTTCACTAATGAGTGCACCGGAAAGAGTTTCCTAATCCATCTGTGAGGGTGGCAACTGAAAGAGAATTTTAAAGCTGACAGAATAGGCGAGGGAAGGCATAGGAGATTTCCACACCCAGCAAGGAAGACTTTCCCGAAATGGAAGAAAGAAACGAGCAAACAGAGACACCGGTAGCCCGCCCGGAAAAGAGTCTGCCCCTTAGAGAAAGCACCCTGACCAGGTTCACCCGTGGGTGGGTGGCGAGCTGGCGGCGTTCAGAAGAGCGAGGCCCGCAGTCTGTGAGGAAGACACCTGCGCTCGGGTGTGTGTGGCGGCGCGATTCACAAGCAGCTCTAGACGTTAAACCAAGGAGAAGCCAGGGAGTTCCCAACGCCCCAGGTGTCCTCAGCCCACGACTGGCTGCTGTGGGAATGCGAAGCCCGGCTCCTTGTCTCAGAGCGGGGTTCCCAGGAGGATCAGGCTGAAGCTGGGACTCGGCCTCAAAGTGTCCCCTCGCATGGCCACCCCCTTCCCCTTCCTGCTCCTCTACTCCTGGTGCCCCTCCATCCAGGGGCCAGACCTTAAAGAGTCACCGCAAGAGAATCCTGGTCCCAAAGGAGCCTTCTGGGGGACCGGTGCTGAGAGAGGTTGTGGGCATGGCCCGCTGGGGCTCTGCCCTACCCAGGGCTGAGAGATGCCACCTCCCAGCTCTGGGTCCCTGCAGGAAGTGTTGGCAAGCACAGGGCCGGTCCTCCAAAGGCCCAGGTGCAGGGAGCCCAGGCCAAGCAGCCTGTGGAAGAAGCCACTTGCCGTGCCACCCC
The DNA here is from genome assembly GCF_040939455.1 of Microcebus murinus. Taxonomy (NCBI): domain Eukaryota; kingdom Metazoa; phylum Chordata; class Mammalia; order Primates; family Cheirogaleidae; genus Microcebus; species Microcebus murinus. Next base: position 264,811 of record NC_134115.1, on the reverse strand, counting down.
GGGAACAGGACTGCAGGCCCCGGCCCTTCCCACCTCCTCCTCCTCCTCCTCCTCCTCCTCCCCCCCCGGCCCCCCCCACAGGGCACAGGGCTCAGAGACACCTCAGACTCTTGCTACCCAAAGTGCAAAGGGCATCAGTTGCTCCTCCAACCCCCCTGCCCAGCAGACCACGTTGTCCAGCCAGCCCCCGGGCCTCCCTGGGGTGCCCAGCACAAAAGTGCAGACACCCACCGGACCCTCAATCTCAGTTTTCGGATGTTTTTGCCACTCTAAGGACCCGCAGGCCAGCTGGGCCTTCGGGCAGGACAGAGAGCCCCGGAATCCGACGTGGAGAGCTGCGTGTACGTCCCCATCAGGAGGCGGTCCCCACCTCCGCGGCTCTCCCCTTGCGGGGAGCGGCAGCCCAGCCGGCAGCCGCAGGGCCTCAGGGAAGACACCAGGCTGGGCCCCCGCGGCACAGCGGGGGCACGTCCCCCGCACTCAGGCGACTTAGGGACGGCTGCTGGAGACTGCTGCGGCCACCCTGCTGCCGGGTTTCTGGTGGGCTTCCTGGAAGCAGCGTCCACACCAAGCCCTTGGAAGGCCCAGGCGACGGAGGAGCCGGTCAGGCAGGGGCCCAGGACGGTGAGAGGCCGGGCGGGCGGGAAGGAGCATGTCAGGCAGGGGCAGAGGACGGTGACAGGCCGGGCGGGGAGGAGCCGGTCAGGCGGGGGCCCAGGACAGTGACGGGCCTGGCCGGGGAGCAGTGCGTCAGGCAGGGGCAGAGGAGACGGGCTGGGTAAGGGTTAGGGTGACAGTTAGGGCACAATTCACAATCGCAAAGACGTGGAAGCGACCCGAGTGCCCATCCATCCAGGAGTGCATCAATAAAATGTGGCGCGTGGACACCACGGAGTGCCATTCGGCTGTGAGGAGCAGCGGTGAGAGGGCGCCTCTCGTGTTCTCCTGGCCAGAGCTGGAACCCGTTCCAGTAGGCCAGGTATCCCAAGAATGGACACACGAGCACCACGTGAGCGCGCTCACCAGCAAATTGGTACGAACGGATGGACGCCTAAGTGGACAGAGAGGAATCACCTTCATCGGGTGGGTGTCGGGCGGGTGGGGGGAGGGGAGGGGCATACACATCCATTAGGCATGGGGTGGGTGCGCACCGACTGGGGGATGGGCGCACTTGAAGCTCTGACCCGAGGGGGGAGGCTTGGAGAGGGCAAGGCACCCGACCTTAACATTGGTACCCCCACAATACGCTGGAACAACATGAGAGGTATATGAATAAGAACACAGGGGGGGCCGGGCGCGGTGGCTCACGCCTGTAATCCTAGCTCTCTGGGAGGCCGAGGCGGGCGGATTGCTCCAGGTCAGGAGTTCGAAACCAGCCTGAGCAAGAGCGAGACCCCGTCTCTACTAAAAATAGAAAGAAATTAATTGGCCAACTAATATATATAGAAAAACACAGCCGGGCGTGGTGGTGCATGCCTGTAGTCCCAACTACTCGGGAGGCTGAGGCAGCAGGATTGCTTGAGCCCGGAGATTGAGGTTGCTGTGAGCTAGGCTGACGCCATGGCACTCACTCTAGCCTGGGCAGCAAAACGAGACTCTGTCTCAAAAAAAAAAAAAAAAAAAAAAAAGAACGCAGGGGGGAGGGGGGCACGGGCGTCACATGTCACCTGAATACTTGTACTCCCATCATCTGCTTGAAGAGAGAGAGAAAAGAAAATGCAATCCTAGAGGTAAGAGACACTTTTTAAAAATAATGAATCCGAAGAGAAAAGTAAAAGGAGGCCTGTGGAGCAGGTCTGGGTGTGACTCCGGATCCCCCAACATCAGGTGCCACCACCAAAGATTCCTGCGTGTAGCCCATAGAACCCCAAAAGCAACGGGATGAGTTCTGGTCACATACTCCCTCAAAATGACATCCTGGCCTTCTTCTGGAACTCCCTCCCCTCTCAGACTCTCAAGGTTTCCTCCAGCGTGTCGGTTCCCACAGAGCAGACCTGTGGTCTGAGACCTGACAGTCCAGATGCCACGCATGCTGCCGCGTGGCGGCGGTGTCGCGGCTTGGGACAAGAGGAGGCCCCACGGTGCGGGCTGGGGCGCCAGGCACCGCGCGGGCGCTGAGGGTGGGGGTGACCCCCACCCCGGGCCGCCGCCGCGCTCCCAGAAAGGGGACAGAACAAGAGGCAAAAAAAAAAAAAAAAAAAAAAAAGCAGCCGCCTGTGGCACCCGGTATTCCCAGGCGGTCTCCCATCCAAGTACTAACCGGGCCCGACCCTGCTTAGCTTCCCAGACCAGACGAGATCGGGGGCGTTCAGGGTGGTGTGGCCCTAGACGGCGGCGGAGGGCGCCCCTGCCCCGCTCAAGAAGCCGAGCCTCTCTGGGCTTCCCCGCCGCCGCCTCCCGCGCCGGGCCGGGCCGGTTGAGTTCGCCGGCCGGGTCCCGCGGGCTCCCAGGGACGGGGGGGATGGGCGGGGCGGGGCAGGGGGGGGCGGGGCGGGGGGCTGTCTCTCTATACACACACACACACACTCACACTCACTCACACTCACACAAGATGCGCCTCCACGGCTGGACTCGCCAAGGTGGAGCCCTCCCAGCCCCCCTCGTCTCCTCGCCCGGCCTCCTTCACCTACCCGCTGCCCACCCCCAGCGCGTCGCTGCCTGCCCCTGACTGCGCACGCGCGGGACGCTCGCCCTTTGACCCCAGCCAGGGGCCGCCCTCCCCCACAACCCCTTTCAGCTGCGCCCCCCCCTCGCCCTGTGGGTGGGCTGCCGCCTATTCCCCCGGGCCAGGGCTGGGGCACAGCCAGTGTATGGGGCGTCTCTCTCTGGGGATGTGTCCCATGGGTGGGGTGGGGTGGCGTGGTTTGGGGGGCGCTGAAGAAATCAGTCCCCTCCATCTCCTACCTCTGGAAAACGCCCAAGCCCGTGGAGAACTGCCGGCACCGCTTCGTGGGGGCCGGGACCCTCCTCCGTGTCCTCCTGTGGCCCAGTCCAAGGGGCCTGGGCCTGGCCGGGGCTGCATTGGACCCCGACCACCCTGGCGTGTGGACTCGCTAAAAATCGGCCATTAGATATTGGATTCCAGCTTCCTGGAGGTCATTTCACTAATGAGTGCACCGGAAAGAGTTTCCTAATCCATCTGTGAGGGTGGCAACTGAAAGAGAATTTTAAAGCTGACAGAATAGGCGAGGGAAGGCATAGGAGATTTCCACACCCAGCAAGGAAGACTTTCCCGAAATGGAAGAAAGAAACGAGCAAACAGAGACACCGGTAGCCCGCCCGGAAAAGAGTCTGCCCCTTAGAGAAAGCACCCTGACCAGGTTCACCCGTGGGTGGGTGGCGAGCTGGCGGCGTTCAGAAGAGCGAGGCCCGCAGTCTGTGCGGAAGACACCTGCGCTCGGGTGTGTGTGGCGGCGCGATTCACAAGCAGCTCTAGACGTTAAACCAAGGAGAAGCCAGGGAGTTCCCAACGCCCCAGGTGTCCTCAGCCCACGACTGGCTGCTGTGGGAATGCGAAGCCCGGCTCCTTGTCTCAGAGCGGGGTTCCCAGGAGGATCAGGCTGAAGCTGGGACTCGGCCTCAAAGTGTCCCCTCGCATGGCCACCCCCTTCCCCTTCCTGCTCCTCTACTCCTGGTGCCCCTCCATCCAGGGGCCAGACCTTAAAGAGTCACCGCAAGAGAATCCTGGTCCCAAAGGAGCCTTCTGGGGGACCGGTGCTGAGAGAGGTTGTGGGCATGGCCCGCTGGGGCTCTGCCCGACCCAGGGCTGAGAGATGCCACCTCCCAGCTCTGGGTCCCTGCAGGAAGTGTTGGCAAGCACAGGGCCAGTCCTCCAAAGGCCCAGGTGCAGGGAGCCCAGGCCAAGCAGCCTGTGGAAGAAGCCACTTGCCGTGCCACCCCGGGAACAGGACTGCAGGCCCCGGCCCTTCCCACCACCTCCTCCTCCTCCTCCTCCTCCTCCCCCCCCCGGCCCCCCCCACAGGGCACAGGGCTCAGAGACACCTCAGACTCTTGCTACCCAAAGTGCAAAGGGCATCAGTTGCTCCTCCAACCCCCCCGCCCAGCAGACCACGTTGTCCAGCCAGCCCCCGGGCCTCCCTGGGGTGCCCAGCACAAAAGTGCAGACACCCACCGGACCCTCAATCTCAGTTTTCGGATGTTTTTGCCACTCTAAGGACCCGCAGGCCAGCTGGGCCTTCGGGCAGGACAGAGAGCCCCGGAATCCGACGTGGAGAGCTGCGTGTACGTCCCCATCAGGAGGCGGTCCCCACCTCCGCGGCTCTCCCCTTGCGGGGAGCGGCAGCCCAGCCGGCAGCCGCAGGGCCTCAGGGAAGACACCAGGCTGGGCCCCCGCGGCACAGCGGGGGCACGTCCCCCGCACTCACGCGACTTAGGGACGGCTGCTGGAGACTGCTGCGGCCACCCTGCTGCCGGGTTTCTGGTGGGCTTCCTGGAAGCAGCGTCCACACCAAGCCCTTGGAAGGCCCAGGCGACGGAGGAGCCGGTCAGGCAGGGGCCCAGGACGGTGAGAGGCCGGGCGGGCGGGAAGGAGCATGTCAGGCAGGGGCAGAGGACGGTGACAGGCCGGGCGGGGAGGAGCCGGTCAGGCGGGGGCCCAGGACAGTGACGGGCCTGGCCGGGGAGCAGTGCGTCAGGCAGGGGCAGAGGAGACGGGCTGGGTAAGGGTTAGGGTGACAGTTAGGGCACAATTCACAATCGCAAAGACGTGGAAGCGACCCGAGTGCCCATCCATCCAGGAGTGCATCAATAAAATGTGGCGCGTGGACACCACGGAGTGCCATTCGGCTGTGAGGAGCAGCGGTGAGAGGGCGCCTCTCGTGTTCTCCTGGCCAGAGCTGGAACCCGTTCCAGTAGGCCAGGTATCCCAAGAATGGACACACGAGCACCACGTGAGCGCGCTCACCAGCAAATTGGTACGAACGGATGGACGCCTAAGTGGACAGAGAGGAATCACCTTCATCGGGTGGGTGTCGGGCGGGTGGGGGGAGGGGAGGGGCATACACATCCATTAGGCATGGGGTGGGTGCGCACCGACTGGGGGATGGGCGCACTTGAAGCTCTGACCCGAGGGGGGAGGCTTGGAGAGGGCAAGGCACCCGACCTTAACATTGGTACCCCCACAATACGCTGGAACAACATGAGAGGTATATGAATAAGAACACAGGGGGGGCCGGGCGCGGTGGCTCACGCCTGTAATCCTAGCTCTCTGGGAGGCCGAGGCGGGCGGATTGCTCCAGGTCAGGAGTTCGAAACCAGCCTGAGCAAGAGCGAGACCCCGTCTCTACTAAAAATAGAAAGAAATTAATTGGCCAACTAATATATATAGAAAAACACAGCCGGGCGTGGTGGTGCATGCCTGTAGTCCCAACTACTCGGGAGGCTGAGGCAGCAGGATTGCTTGAGCCCGGAGATTGAGGTTGCTGTGAGCTAGGCTGACGCCATGGCACTCACTCTAGCCTGGGCAGTAAAACGAGACTCTGTCTCAAAAAAAAAAAAAAAAAAAAAAGAACGCAGGGGGGAGGGGGGCACGGGCGTCACATGTCACCTGAATACTTGTACTCCCATCATCTGCTTGAAGAGAGAGAGAAAAGAAAATGCAATCATAGAGGTAAGAGACACTTTTTAAAAATAATGAATCCGAAGAGAAAAGTAAAAGGAGGCCTGTGGAGCAGGTCTGGGTGTGACTCCGGATCCCCCAACATCAGGTGCCACCACCAAAGATTCCTGCGTGTAGCCCATAGAACCCCAAAAGCAACGGGATGAGTTCTGGTCACATACTCCCTCAAAATGACATCCTGGCCTTCTTCTGGAACTCCCTCCCCTCTCAGACTCTCAAGGTTTCCTCCAGCGTGTCGGTTCCCACAGAGCAGACCTGTGGTCTGAGACCTGACAGTCCAGATGCCACGCATGCTGCCGCGTGGCGGCGGTGTCGCGGCTTGGGACAAGAGGAGGCCCCACGGTGCGGGCTGGGGCGCCAGGCACCGCGCGGGCGCTGAGGGTGGGGGTGACCCCCACCCCGGGCCGCCGCCGCGCTCCCAGAAAGGGGACAGAACAAGAGGCAAAAAAAAAAAAAAAAAAAAAAAAGCAGCCGCCTGTGGCACCCGGTATTCCCAGGCGGTCTCCCATCCAAGTACTAACCGGGCCCGACCCTGCTTAGCTTCCCAGACCAGACGAGATCGGGGGCGTTCAGGGTGGTGTGGCCCTAGACGGCGGCGGAGGGCGCCCCTGCCCCGCTCAAGAAGCCGAGCCTCTCTGGGCTTCCCCGCCGCCGCCTCCCGCGCCGGGCCGGGCCGGTTGAGTTCGCCGGCCGGGTCCCGCGGGCTCCCAGGGACGGGGGGGATGGGCGGGGCGGGGCAGGGCGGGGCGGGGGGCTGTCTCTCTATACACACACACACACACTCACACTCACTCACACTCACACAAGATGCGCCTCCACGGCTGGACTCGCCAAGGTGGAGCCCTCCCAGCCCCCCTCGTCTCCTCGCCCGGCCTCCTTCACCTACCCGCTGCCCACCCCCAGCGCGTCGCTGCCTGCCGCTGACTGCGCACGCGCGGGACGCTCGCCCTTTGACCCCAGCCAGGGGCCGCCCTCCCCCACAACCCCTTTCAGCTGCGCCCCCCCCCTCGCCCTGTGGGTGGGCTGCCGCCTATTCCCCCGGGCCAGGGCTGGGGCACAGCCAGTGTATGGGGCGTCTCTCTCTGGGGATGTGTCCCATGGGTGGGGTGGGGTGGCGTGGTTTGGGGGGCGCTGAAGAAATCAGTCCCCTCCATCTCCTACCTCTGGAAAACGCCCAAGCCCGTGGAGAACTGCCGGCACCGCTTCGTGGGGGCCGGGACCCTCCTCCGTGTCCTCCTGTGGCCCAGTCCAAGGGGCCTGGGCCTGGCCGGGGCTGCATTGGACCCCGACCACCCTGGCGTGTGGACTCGCTAAAAATCGGCCATTAGATATTGGATTCCAGCTTCCTGGAGGTCATTTCACTAATGAGTGCACCGGAAAGAGTTTCCTAATCCATCTGTGAGGGTGGCAACTGAAAGAGAATTTTAAAGCTGACAGAATAGGCGAGGGAAGGCATAGGAGATTTCCACACCCAGCAAGGAAGACTTTCCCGAAATGGAAGAAAGAAACGAGCAAACAGAGACACCGGTAGCCCGCCCGGAAAAGAGTCTGCCCCTGAGAGAAAGCACCCTGACCAGGTTCACCCGTGGGTGGGTGGCGAGCTGGCGGCGTTCAGAAGAGCGAGGCCCGCAGTCTGTGCGGAAGACACCTGCGCTCGGGTGTGTGTGGCGGCGCGATTCACAAGCAGCTCTAGACGTTAAACCAAGGAGAAGCCAGGGAGTTCCCAACGCCCCAGGTGTCCTCAGCCCACGACTGGCTGCTGTGGGAATGCGAAGCCCGGCTCCTTGTCTCAGAGCGGGGTTCCCAGGAGGATCAGGCTGAAGCTGGGACTCGGCCTCCAAGTGTCCCCTCGCATGGCCACCCCCTTCCCCTTCCTGCTCCTCTACTCCTGGTGCCCCTCCATCCAGGGGCCAGACCTTAAAGAGTCACCGCAAGAGAATCCTGGTCCCAAAGGAGCCTTCTGGGGGACCGGTGCTGAGAGAGGTTGTGGGCATGGCCCGCTGGGGCTCTGCCCGACCCAGGGCTGAGAGATGCCACCTCCCAGCTCTGGGTCCCTGCAGGAAGTGTTGGCAAGCACAGGGCCGGTCCTCCAAAGGCCCAGGTGCAGGGAGCCCAGGCCAAGCAGCCTGTGGAAGAAGCCACTTGCCGTGCCACCCCGGGAACAGGACTGCAGGCCCCGGCCCTTCCCACCACCTCCTCCTCCTCCTCCTCCTCCTCCCCCCCCGGCCCCCCCCCACAGGGCACAGGGCTCAGAGACACCTCAGACTCTTGCTACCCAAAGTGCAAAGGGCATCAGTTGCTCCTCCAACCCCCCCGCCCAGCAGACCACGTTGTCCAGCCAGCCCCCGGGCCTCCCTGGGGTGCCCAGCACAAAAGTGCAGACACCCACCGGACCCTCAATCTCAGTTTTCGGATGTTTTTGCCACTCTAAGGACCCGCAGGCCAGCTGGGCCTTCGGGCAGGACAGAGAGCCCCGGAATCCGACGTGGAGAGCTGCGTGTACGTCCCCATCAGGAGGCGGTCCCCACCTCCGCGGCTCTCCCCTTGCGGGGAGCGGCAGCCCAGCCGGCAGCCGCAGGGCCTCAGGGAAGACACCAGGCTGGGCCCCCGCGGCACAGCGGGGGCACGTCCCCCGCACTCAGGCGACTTAGGGACGGCTGCTGGAGACTGCTGCGGCCACCCTGCTGCCGGGTTTCTGGTGGGCTTCCTGGAAGCAGCGTCCACACCAAGCCCTTGGAAGGCCCAGGCGACGGAGGAGCCGGTCAGGCAGGGGCCCAGGACGGTGAGAGGCCGGGCGGGCGGGAAGGAGCATGTCAGGCAGGGGCAGAGGACGGTGACAGGCCGGGCGGGGAGGAGCCGGTCAGGCGGGGGCCCAGGACAGTGACGGGCCTGGCCGGGGAGCAGTGCGTCAGGCAGGGGCAGAGGAGACGGGCTGGGTAAGGGGTAGGGTGACAGTTAGGGCACAATTCACAATCGCAAGGACGTGGAAGCGACCCGAGTGCCCATCCATCCAGGAGTGCATCAATAAAATGTGGCGCGTGGACACCACGGAGTGCCATTCGGCTGTGAGGAGCAGCGGTGAGAGGGCGCCTCTCGTGTTCTCCTGGCCAGAGCTGGAACCCGTTCCAGTAGGCCAGGTATCCCAAGAATGGACACACGAGCACCACGTGAGCGCGCTCACCAGCAAATTGGTACGAACGGATGGACGCCTAAGTGGACAGAGAGGAATCACCTTCATCGGGTGGGTGTCGGGCGGGTGGGGGGAGGGGAGGGGCATACACATCCATTAGGCATGGGGTGGGTGCGCACCGACTGGGGGATGGGCGCACTTGAAGCTCTGACCCGAGGGGGGAGGCTTGGAGAGGGCAAGGCACCCGACCTTAACATTGGTACCCCCACAATACGCTGGAACAACATGAGAGGTATATGAATAAGAACACAGGGGGGGCCGGGCGCGGTGGCTCACGCCTGTAATCCTAGCTCTCTGGGAGGCCGAGGCGGGCGGATTGCTCCAGGTCAGGAGTTCGAAACCAGCCTGAGCAAGAGCGAGACCCCGTCTCTACTAAAAATAGAAAGAAATTAATTGGCCAACTAATATATATAGAAAAACACAGCCGGGCGTGGTGGTGCATGCCTGTAGTCCCAACTACTCGGGAGGCTGAGGCAGCAGGATTGCTTGAGCCCGGAGATTGAGGTTGCTGTGAGCTAGGCTGACGCCATGGCACTCACTCTAGCCTGGGCAGCAAAACGAGACTCTGTCTCAAAAAAAAAAAAAAAAAAAAAAAGAACGCAGGGGGGAGGGGGGCACGGGCGTCACATGTCACCTGAATACTTGTACTCCCATCATCTGCTTGAAGAGAGAGAGAAAAGAAAATGCAATCATAGAGGTAAGAGACACTTTTTAAAAATAATGAATCCGAAGAGAAAAGTAAAAGGAGGCCTGTGGAGCAGGTCTGGGTGTGACTCCGGATCCCCCAACATCAGGTGCCACCACCAAAGATTCCTGCGTGTAGCCCATAGAACCCCAAAAGCAACGGGATGAGTTCTGGTCACATACTCCCTCAAAATGACATCCTGGCCTTCTTCTGGAACTCCCTCCCCTCTCAGACTCTCAAGGTTTCCTCCAGCGTGTCGGTTCCCACAGAGCAGACCTGTGGTCTGAGACCTGACAGTCCAGATGCCACGCATGCTGCCGCGTGGCGGCGGTGTCGCGGCTTGGGACAAGAGGAGGCCCCACGGTGCGGGCTGGGGCGCCAGGCACCGCGCGGGCGCTGAGGGTGGGGGTGACCCCCACCCCGGGCCGCCGCCGCGCTCCCAGAAAGGGGACAGAACAAGAGGCAAAAAAAAAAAAAAAAAAAAAAAGCAGCCGCCTGTGGCACCCGGTATTCCCAGGCGGTCTCCCATCCAAGTACTAACCGGGCCCGACCCTGCTTAGCTTCCCAGACCAGACGAGATCGGGGGCGTTCAGGGTGGTGTGGCCCTAGACGGCGGCGGAGGGCGCCCCTGCCCCGCTCAAGAAGCCGAGCCTCTCTGGGCTTCCCCGCCGCCGCCTCCCGCGCCGGGCCGGGCCGGTTGAGTTCGCCGGCCGGGTCCCGCGGGCTCCCAGGGACGGGGGGGATGGGCGGGGCGGGGCAGGGCGGGGCGGGGCGGGGGGCTGTCTCTCTATACACACACACACACACTCACACTCACTCACACTCACACAAGATGCGCCTCCACGGCTGGACTCGCCAAGGTGGAGCCCTCCCAGCCCCCCTCGTCTCCTCGCCCGGCCTCCTTCACCTACCCGCTGCCCACCCCCAGCGCGTCGCTGCCTGCCGCTGACTGCGCACGCGCGGGACGCTCGCCCTTTGACCCCAGCCAGGGGCCGCCCTCCCCCACAACCCCTTTCAGCTGCGCCCCCCCCCTCGCCCTGTGGGTGGGCTGCCGCCTATTCCCCCGGGCCAGGGCTGGGGCACAGCCAGTGTATGGGGCGTCTCTCTCTGGGGATGTGTCCCATGGGTGGGGTGGGGTGGCGTGGTTTGGGGGGCGCTGAAGAAATCAGTCCCCTCCATCTCCTACCTCTGGAAAACGCCCAAGCCCGTGGAGAACTGCCGGCACCGCTTCGTGGGGGCCGGGACCCTCCTCCGTGTCCTCCTGTGGCCCAGTCCAAGGGGCCTGGGCCTGGCCGGGGCTGCATTGGACCCCGACCACCCTGGCGTGTGGACTCGCTAAAAATCGGCCATTAGATATTGGATTCCAGCTTCCTGGAGGTCATTTCACTAATGAGTGCACCGGAAAGAGTTTCCTAATCCATCTGTGAGGGTGGCAACTGAAAGAGAATTTTAAAGCTGACAGAATAGGCGAGGGAAGGCATAGGAGATTTCCACACCCAGCAAGGAAGACTTTCCCGAAATGGAAGAAAGAAACGAGCAAACAGAGACACCGGTAGCCCGCCCGGAAAAGAGTCTGCCCCTGAGAGAAAGCACCCTGACCAGGTTCACCCGTGGGTGGGTGGCGAGCTGGCGGCGTTCAGAAGAGCGAGGCCCGCAGTCTGTGCGGAAGACACCTGCGCTCGGGTGTGTGTGGCGGCGCGATTCACAAGCAGCTCTAGACGTTAAACCAAGGAGAAGCCAGGGAGTTCCCAACGCCCCAGGTGTCCTCAGCCCACGACTGGCTGCTGTGGGAATGCGAAGCCCGGCTCCTTGTCTCAGAGCGGGGTTCCCAGGAGGATCAGGCTGAAGCTGGGACTCGGCCTCCAAGTGTCCCCTCGCATGGCCACCCCCTTCCCCTTCCTGCTCCTCTACTCCTGGTGCCCCTCCATCCAGGGGCCAGACCTTAAAGAGTCACCGCAAGAGAATCCTGGTCCCAAAGGAGCCTTCTGGGGGACCGGTGCTGAGAGAGGTTGTGGGCATGGCCCGCTGGGGCTCTGCCCGACCCAGGGCTGAGAGATGCCACCTCCCAGCTCTGGGTCCCTGCAGGAAGTGTTGGCAAGCACAGGGCCGGTCCTCCAAAGGCCCAGGTGCAGGGAGCCCAGGCCAAGCAGCCTGTGGAAGAAGCCACTTGCCGTGCCACCCCGGGAACAGGACTGCAGGCCCCGGCCCTTCCCACCACCTCCTCCTCCTCCTCCTCCTCCTCCCCCCCCGGCCCCCCCCCACAGGGCACAGGGCTCAGAGACACCTCAGACTCTTGCTACCCAAAGTGCAAAGGGCATCAGTTGCTCCTCCAACCCCCCCGCCCAGCAGACCACGTTGTCCAGCCAGCCCCCGGGCCTCCCTGGGGTGCCCAGCACAAAAGTGCAGACACCCACCGGACCCTCAATCTCAGTTTTCGGATGTTTTTGCCACTCTAAGGACCCGCAGGCCAGCTGGGCCTTCGGGCAGGACAGAGAGCCCCGGAATCCGACGTGGAGAGCTGCGTGTACGTCCCCATCAGGAGGCGGTCCCCACCTCCGCGGCTCTCCCCTTGCGGGGAGCGGCAGCCCAGCCGGCAGCCGCAGGGCCTCAGGGAAGACACCAGGCTGGGCCCCCGCGGCACAGCGGGGGCACGTCCCCCGCACTCACGCGACTTAGGGACGGCTGCTGGAGACTGCTGCGGCCACCCTGCTGCCGGGTTTCTGGTGGGCTTCCTGGAAGCAGCGTCCACACCAAGCCCTTGGAAGGCCCAGGCGACGGAGGAGCCGGTCAGGCAGGGGCCCAGGACGGTGAGAGGCCGGGCGGGCGGGAAGGAGCATGTCAGGCAGGGGCAGAGGACGGTGACAGGCCGGGCGGGGAGGAGCCGGTCAGGCGGGGGCCCAGGACAGTGACGGGCCTGGCCGGGGAGCAGTGCGTCAGGCAGGGGCAGAGGAGACGGGCTGGGTAAGGGGTAGGGTGACAGTTAGGGCACAATTCACAATCGCAAGGACGTGGAAGCGACCCGAGTGCCCATCCATCCAGGAGTGCATCAATAAAATGTGGCGCGTGGACACCACGGAGTGCCATTCGGCTGTGAGGAGCAGCGGTGAGAGGGCGCCTCTCGTGTTCTCCTGGCCAGAGCTGGAACCCGTTCCAGTAGGCCAGGTATCCCAAGAATGGACACACGAGCACCACGTGAGCGCGCTCACCAGCAAATTGGTACGAACGGATGGACGCCTAAGTGGACAGAGAGGAATCACCTTCATCGGGTGGGTGTCGGGCGGGTGGGGGGAGGGGAGGGGCATACACATCCATTAGGCATGGGGTGGGTGCGCACCGACTGGGGGATGGGCGCACTTGAAGCTCTGACCCGAGGGGGGAGGCTTGGAGAGGGCAAGGCACCCGACCTTAACATTGGTACCCCCACAATACGCTGGAACAACATGAGAGGTATATGAATAAGAACACAGGGGGGGCCGGGCGCGGTGGCTCACGCCTGTAATCCTAGCTCTCTGGGAGGCCGAGGCGGGCGGATTGCTCCAGGTCAGGAGTTCGAAACCAGCCTGAGCAAGAGCGAGACCCCGTCTCTACTAAAAATAGAAAGAAATTAATTGGCCAACTAATATATATAGAAAAACACAGCCGGGCGTGGTGGTGCATGCCTGTAGTCCCAACTACTCGGGAGGCTGAGGCAGCAGGATTGCTTGAGCCCGGAGATTGAGGTTGCTGTGAGCTAGGCTGACGCCATGGCACTCACTCTAGCCTGGGCAGCAAAACGAGACTCTGTCTCAAAAAAAAAAAAAAAAAAAAAAAGAACGCAGGGGGGAGGGGGGCACGGGCGTCACATGTCACCTGAATACTTGTACTCCCATCATCTGCTTGAAGAGAGAGAGAAAAGAAAATGCAATCCTAGAGGTAAGAGACACTTTTTAAAAATAATGAATCCGAAGAGAAAAGTAAAAGGAGGCCTGTGGAGCAGGTCTGGGTGTGACTCCGGATCCCCCAACATCAGGTGCCACCACCAAAGATTCCTGCGTGTAGCCCATAGAACCCCAAAAGCAACGGGATGAGTTCTGGTCACATACTCCCTCAAAATGACATCCTGGCCTTCTTCTGGAACTCCCTCCCCTCTCAGACTCTCAAGGTTTCCTCCAGCGTGTCGGTTCCCACAGAGCAGACCTGTGGTCTGAGACCTGACAGTCCAGATGCCACGCATGCTGCCGCGTGGCGGCGGTGTCGCGGCTTGGGACAAGAGGAGGCCCCACGGTGCGGGCTGGGGCGCCAGGCACCGCGCGGGCGCTGAGGGTGGGGGTGACCCCCACCCCGGGCCGCCGCCGCGCTCCCAGAAAGGGGACAGAACAAGAGGCAAAAAAAAAAAAAAAAAAAAAAAAGCAGCCGCCTGTGGCACCCGGTATTCCCAGGCGGTCTCCCATCCAAGTACTAACCGGGCCCGACCCTGCTTAGCTTCCCAGACCAGACGAGATCGGGGGCGTTCAGGGTGGTGTGGCCCTAGACGGCGGCGGAGGGCGCCCCTGCCCCGCTCAAGAAGCCGAGCCTCTCTGGGCTTCCCCGCCGCCGCCTCCCGCGCCGGGCCGGGCCGGTTGAGTTCGCCGGCCGGGTCCCGCGGGCTCCCAGGGACGGGGGGGATGGGCGGGGCGGGGCAGGGCGGGGCGGGGCGGGGGGCTGTCTCTCTATACACACACACACACACTCACACTCACTCACACTCACACAAGATGCGCCTCCACGGCTGGACTCGCCAAGGTGGAGCCCTCCCAGCCCCCCTCGTCTCCTCGCCCGGCCTCCTTCACCTACCCGCTGCCCACCCCCAGCGCGTCGCTGCCTGCCGCTGACTGCGCACGCGCGGGACGCTCGCCCTTTGACCCCAGCCAGGGGCCGCCCTCCCCCACAACCCCTTTCAGCTGCGCCCCCCCCCTCGCCCTGTGGGTGGGCTGCCGCCTATTCCCCCGGGCCAGGGCTGGGGCACAGCCAGTGTATGGGGCGTCTCTCTCTGGGGATGTGTCCCATGGGTGGGGTGGGGTGGCGTGGTTTGGGGGGCGCTGAAGAAATCAGTCCCCTCCATCTCCTACCTCTGGAAAACGCCCAAGCCCGTGGAGAACTGCCGGCACCGCTTCGTGGGGGCCGGGACCCTCCTCCGTGTCCTCCTGTGGCCCAGTCCAAGGGGCCTGGGCCTGGCCGGGGCTGCATTGGACCCCGACCACCCTGGCGTGTGGACTCGCTAAAAATCGGCCATTAGATATTGGATTCCAGCTTCCTGGAGGTCATTTCACTAATGAGTGCACCGGAAAGAGTTTCCTAATCCATCTGTGAGGGTGGCAACTGAAAGAGAATTTTAAAGCTGACAGAATAGGCGAGGGAAGGCATAGGAGATTTCCACACCCAGCAAGGAAGACTTTCCCGAAATGGAAGAAAGAAACGAGCAAACAGAGACACCGGTAGCCCGCCCGGAAAAGAGTCTGCCCCTGAGAGAAAGCACCCTGACCAGGTTCACCCGTGGGTGGGTGGCGAGCTGGCGGCGTTCAGAAGAGCGAGGCCCGCAGTCTGTGCGGAAGACACCTGCGCTCGGGTGTGTGTGGCGGCGCGATTCACAAGCAGCTCTAGACGTTAAACCAAGGAGAAGCCAGGGAGTTCCCAACGCCCCAGGTGTCCTCAGCCCACGACTGGCTGCTGTGGGAATGCGAAGCCCGGCTCCTTGTCTCAGAGCGGGGTTCCCAGGAGGATCAGGCTGAAGCTGGGACTCGGCCTCCAAGTGTCCCCTCGCATGGCCACCCCCTTCCCCTTCCTGCTCCTCTACTCCTGGTGCCCCTCCATCCAGGGGCCAGACCTTAAAGAGTCACCGCAAGAGAATCCTGGTCCCAAAGGAGCCTTCTGGGGGACCGGTGCTGAGAGAGGTTGTGGGCATGGCCCGCTGGGGCTCTGCCCGACCCAGGGCTGAGAGATGCCACCTCCCAGCTCTGGGTCCCTGCAGGAAGTGTTGGCAAGCACAGGGCCGGTCCTCCAAAGGCCCAGGTGCAGGGAGCCCAGGCCAAGCAGCCTGTGGAAGAAGCCACTTGCCGTGCCACCCCGGGAACAGGACTGCAGGCCCCGGCCCTTCCCACCACCTCCTCCTCCTCCTCCTCCTCCTCCCCCCCCGGCCCCCCCCCACAGGGCACAGGGCTCAGAGACACCTCAGACTCTTGCTACCCAAAGTGCAAAGGGCATCAGTTGCTCCTCCAACCCCCCCGCCCAGCAGACCACGTTGTCCAGCCAGCCCCCGGGCCTCCCTGGGGTGCCCAGCACAAAAGTGCAGACACCCACCGGACCCTCAATCTCAGTTTTCGGATGTTTTTGCCACTCTAAGGACCCGCAGGCCAGCTGGGCCTTCGGGCAGGACAGAGAGCCCCGGAATCCGACGTGGAGAGCTGCGTGTACGTCCCCATCAGGAGGCGGTCCCCACCTCCGCGGCTCTCCCCTTGCGGGGAGCGGCAGCCCAGCCGGCAGCCGCAGGGCCTCAGGGAAGACACCAGGCTGGGCCCCCGCGGCACAGCGGGGGCACGTCCCCCGCACTCACGCGACTTAGGGACGGCTGCTGGAGACTGCTGCGGCCACCCTGCTGCCGGGTTTCTGGTGGGCTTCCTGGAAGCAGCGTCCACACCAAGCCCTTGGAAGGCCCAGGCGACGGAGGAGCCGGTCAGGCAGGGGCCCAGGACGGTGAGAGGCCGGGCGGGCGGGAAGGAGCATGTCAGGCAGGGGCAGAGGACGGTGACAGGCCGGGCGGGGAGGAGCCGGTCAGGCGGGGGCCCAGGACAGTGACGGGCCTGGCCGGGGAGCAGTGCGTCAGGCAGGGGCAGAGGAGACGGGCTGGGTAAGGGGTAGGGTGACAGTTAGGGCACAATTCACAATCGCAAGGACGTGGAAGCGACCCGAGTGCCCATCCATCCAGGAGTGCATCAATAAAATGTGGCGCGTGGACACCACGGAGTGCCATTCGGCTGTGAGGAGCAGCGGTGAGAGGGCGCCTCTCGTGTTCTCCTGGCCAGAGCTGGAACCCGTTCCAGTAGGCCAGGTATCCCAAGAATGGACACACGAGCACCACGTGAGCGCGCTCACCAGCAAATTGGTACGAACGGATGGACGCCTAAGTGGACAGAGAGGAATCACCTTCATCGGGTGGGTGTCGGGCGGGTGGGGGGAGGGGAGGGGCATACACATCCATTAGGCATGGGGTGGGTGCGCACCGACTGGGGGATGGGCGCACTTGAAGCTCTGACCCGAGGGGGGAGGCTTGGAGAGGGCAAGGCACCCGACCTTAACATTGGTACCCCCACAATACGCTGGAACAACATGAGAGGTATATGAATAAGAACACAGGGGGGGCCGGGCGCGGTGGCTCACGCCTGTAATCCTAGCTCTCTGGGAGGCCGAGGCGGGCGGATTGCTCCAGGTCAGGAGTTCGAAACCAGCCTGAGCAAGAGCGAGACCCCGTCTCTACTAAAAATAGAAAGAAATTAATTGGCCAACTAATATATATAGAAAAACACAGCCGGGCGTGGTGGTGCATGCCTGTAGTCCCAACTACTCGGGAGGCTGAGGCAGCAGGATTGCTTGAGCCCGGAGATTGAGGTTGCTGTGAGCTAGGCTGACGCCATGGCACTCACTCTAGCCTGGGCAGCAAAACGAGACTCTGTCTCAAAAAAAAAAAAAAAAAAAAAAAGAACGCAGGGGGGAGGGGGGCACGGGCGTCACATGTCACCTGAATACTTGTACTCCCATCATCTGCTTGAAGAGAGAGAGAAAAGAAAATGCAATCCTAGAGGTAAGAGACACTTTTTAAAAATAATGAATCCGAAGAGAAAAGTAAAAGGAGGCCTGTGGAGCAGGTCTGGGTGTGACTCCGGATCCCCCAACATCAGGTGCCACCACCAAAGATTCCTGCGTGTAGCCCATAGAACCCCAAAAGCAACGGGATGAGTTCTGGTCACATACTCCCTCAAAATGACATCCTGGCCTTCTTCTGGAACTCCCTCCCCTCTCAGACTCTCAAGGTTTCCTCCAGCGTGTCGGTTCCCACAGAGCAGACCTGTGGTCTGAGACCTGACAGTCCAGATGCCACGCATGCTGCCGCGTGGCGGCGGTGTCGCGGCTTGGGACAAGAGGAGGCCCCACGGTGCGGGCTGGGGCGCCAGGCACCGCGCGGGCGCTGAGGGTGGGGGTGACCCCCACCCCGGGCCGCCGCCGCGCTCCCAGAAAGGGGACAGAACAAGAGGCAAAAAAAAAAAAAAAAAAAAAAAGCAGCCGCCTGTGGCACCCGGTATTCCCAGGCGGTCTCCCATCCAAGTACTAACCGGGCCCGACCCTGCTTAGCTTCCCAGACCAGACGAGATCGGGGGCGTTCAGGGTGGTGTGGCCCTAGACGGCGGCGGAGGGCGCCCCTGCCCCGCTCAAGAAGCCGAGCCTCTCTGGGCTTCCCCGCCGCCGCCTCCCGCGCCGGGCCGGGCCGGTTGAGTTCGCCGGCCGGGTCCCGCGGGCTCCCAGGGACGGGGGGGATGGGCGGGGCGGGGCAGGGCGGGGCGGGGCGGGGGGCTGTCTCTCTATACACACACACACACACTCACACTCACTCACACTCACACAAGATGCGCCTCCACGGCTGGACTCGCCAAGGTGGAGCCCTCCCAGCCCCCCTCGTCTCCTCGCCCGGCCTCCTTCACCTACCCGCTGCCCACCCCCAGCGCGTCGCTGCCTGCCGCTGACTGCGCACGCGCGGGACGCTCGCCCTTTGACCCCAGCCAGGGGCCGCCCTCCCCCACAACCCCTTTCAGCTGCGCCCCCCCCCTCGCCCTGTGGGTGGGCTGCCGCCTATTCCCCCGGGCCAGGGCTGGGGCACAGCCAGTGTATGGGGCGTCTCTCTCTGGGGATGTGTCCCATGGGTGGGGTGGGGTGGCGTGGTTTGGGGGGCGCTGAAGAAATCAGTCCCCTCCATCTCCTACCTCTGGAAAACGCCCAAGCCCGTGGAGAACTGCCGGCACCGCTTCGTGGGGGCCGGGACCCTCCTCCGTGTCCTCCTGTGGCCCAGTCCAAGGGGCCTGGGCCTGGCCGGGGCTGCATTGGACCCCGACCACCCTGGCGTGTGGACTCGCTAAAAATCGGCCATTAGATATTGGATTCCAGCTTCCTGGAGGTCATTTCACTAATGAGTGCACCGGAAAGAGTTTCCTAATCCATCTGTGAGGGTGGCAACTGAAAGAGAATTTTAAAGCTGACAGAATAGGCGAGGGAAGGCATAGGAGATTTCCACACCCAGCAAGGAAGACTTTCCCGAAATGGAAGAAAGAAACGAGCAAACAGAGACACCGGTAGCCCGCCCGGAAAAGAGTCTGCCCCTGAGAGAAAGCACCCTGACCAGGTTCACCCGTGGGTGGGTGGCGAGCTGGCGGCGTTCAGAAGAGCGAGGCCCGCAGTCTGTGCGGAAGACACCTGCGCTCGGGTGTGTGTGGCGGCGCGATTCACAAGCAGCTCTAGACGTTAAACCAAGGAGAAGCCAGGGAGTTCCCAACGCCCCAGGTGTCCTCAGCCCACGACTGGCTGCTGTGGGAATGCGAAGCCCGGCTCCTTGTCTCAGAGCGGGGTTCCCAGGAGGATCAGGCTGAAGCTGGGACTCGGCCTCCAAGTGTCCCCTCGCATGGCCACCCCCTTCCCCTTCCTGCTCCTCTACTCCTGGTGCCCCTCCATCCAGGGGCCAGACCTTAAAGAGTCACCGCAAGAGAATCCTGGTCCCAAAGGAGCCTTCTGGGGGACCGGTGCTGAGAGAGGTTGTGGGCATGGCCCGCTGGGGCTCTGCCCGACCCAGGGCTGAGAGATGCCACCTCCCAGCTCTGGGTCCCTGCAGGAAGTGTTGGCAAGCACAGGGCCGGTCCTCCAAAGGCCCAGGTGCAGGGAGCCCAGGCCAAGCAGCCTGTGGAAGAAGCCACTTGCCGTGCCACCCCGGGAACAGGACTGCAGGCCCCGGCCCTTCCCACCACCTCCTCCTCCTCCTCCTCCACCTCCCCCCCCCGCCCCCCCCCACAGGGCACAGGGCTCAGAGACACCTCAGACTCTTGCTACCCAAAGTGCAAAGGGCATCAGTTGCTCCTCCAACCCCCCCGCCCAGCAGACCACGTTGTCCAGCCAGCCCCCGGGCCTCCCTGGGGTGCCCAGCACAAAAGTGCAGACACCCACCGGACCCTCAATCTCAGTTTTCGGATGTTTTTGCCACTCTAAGGACCCGCAGGCCAGCTGGGCCTTCGGGCAGGACAGAGAGCCCCGGAATCCGACGTGGAGAGCTGCGTGTACGTCCCCATCAGGAGGCGGTCCCCACCTCCGCGGCTCTCCCCTTGCGGGGAGCGGCAGCCTAGCCGGCAGCCGCAGGGCCTCAGGGAAGACACCAGGCTGGGCCCCCGCGGCACAGCGGGGGCACGTCCCCCGCACTCAGGCGACTTAGGGACGGCTGCTGGAGACTGCTGCGGCCACCCTGCTGCCGGGTTTCTGGTGGGCTTCCTGGAAGCAGCGTCCACACCAAGCCCTTGGAAGGCCCAGGCGACGGAGGAGCCGGTCAGGCAGGGGCCCAGGACGGTGAGAGGCCGGGCGGGCGGGAAGGAGCATGTCAGGCAGGGGCAGAGGACGGTGACAGGCCGGGCGGGGAGGAGCCGGTCAGGCGGGGGCCCAGGACAGTGACGGGCCTGGCCGGGGAGCAGTGCGTCAGGCAGGGGCAGAGGAGACGGGCTGGGTAAGGGTTAGGGTGACAGTTAGGGCACAATTCACAATCGCAAGGACGTGGAAGCGACCCGAGTGCCCATCCATCCAGGAGTGCATCAATAAAATGTGGCGCGTGGACACCACGGAGTGCCATTCGGCTGTGAGGAGCAGCGGTGAGAGGGCGCCTCTCGTGTTCTCCTGGCCAGAGCTGGAACCCGTTCCAGTAGGCCAGGTATCCCAAGAATGGACACACGAGCACCACGTGAGCGCGCTCACCAGCAAATTGGTACGAACGGATGGACGCCTAAGTGGACAGAGAGGAATCACCTTCATCGGGTGGGTGTCGGGCGGGTGGGGGGAGGGGAGGGGCATACACATCCATTAGGCATGGGGTGGGTGCGCACCGACTGGGGGATGGGCGCACTTGAAGCTCTGACCCGAGGGGGGAGGCTTGGAGAGGGCAAGGCACCCGACCTTAACATTGGTACCCCCACAATACGCTGGAACAACATGAGAGGTATATGAATAAGAACACAGGGGGGGCCGGGCGCGGTGGCTCACGCCTGTAATCCTAGCTCTCTGGGAGGCCGAGGCGGGCGGATTGCTCCAGGTCAGGAGTTCGAAACCAGCCTGAGCAAGAGCGAGACCCCGTCTCTACTAAAAATAGAAAGAAATTAATTGGCCAACTAATATATATAGAAAAACACAGCCGGGCGTGGTGGTGCATGCCTGTAGTCCCAACTACTCGGGAGGCTGAGGCAGCAGGATTGCTTGAGCCCGGAGATTGAGGTTGCTGTGAGCTAGGCTGACGCCATGGCACTCACTCTAGCCTGGGCAGCAAAACGAGACTCTGTCTCAAAAAAAAAAAAAAAAAAAAAAAGAACGCAGGGGGGAGGGGGGCACGGGCGTCACATGTCACCTGAATACTTGTACTCCCATCATCTGCTTGAAGAGAGAGAGAAAAGAAAATGCAATCCTAGAGGTAAGAGACACTTTTTAAAAATAATGAATCCGAAGAGAAAAGTAAAAGGAGGCCTGTGGAGCAGGTCTGGGTGTGACTCCGGATCCCCCAACATCAGGTGCCACCACCAAAGATTCCTGCGTGTAGCCCATAGAACCCCAAAAGCAACGGGATGAGTTCTGGTCACATACTCCCTCAAAATGACATCCTGGCCTTCTTCTGGAACTCCCTCCCCTCTCAGACTCTCAAGGTTTCCTCCAGCGTGTCGGTTCCCACAGAGCAGACCTGTGGTCTGAGACCTGACAGTCCAGATGCCACGCATGCTGCCGCGTGGCGGCGGTGTCGCGGCTTGGGACAAGAGGAGGCCCCACGGTGCGGGCTGGGGCGCCAGGCACCGCGCGGGCGCTGAGGGTGGGGGTGACCCCCACCCCGGGCCGCCGCCGCGCTCCCAGAAAGGGGACAGAACAAGAGGCAAAAAAAAAAAAAAAAAAAAAAAGCAGCCGCCTGTGGCACCCGGTATTCCCAGGCGGTCTCCCATCCAAGTACTAACCGGGCCCGACCCTGCTTAGCTTCCCAGACCAGACGAGATCGGGGGCGTTCAGGGTGGTGTGGCCCTAGACGGCGGCGGAGGGCGCCCCTGCCCCGCTCAAGAAGCCGAGCCTCTCTGGGCTTCCCCGCCGCCGCCTCCCGCGCCGGGCCGGGCCGGTTGAGTTCGCCGGCCGGGTCCCGCGGGCTCCCAGGGACGGGGGGGATGGGCGGGGCGGGGCAGGGCGGGGCGGGGCGGGGGGCTGTCTCTCTATACACACACACACACACTCACACTCACTCACACTCACACAAGATGCGCCTCCACGGCTGGACTCGCCAAGGTGGAGCCCTCCCAGCCCCCCTCGTCTCCTCGCCCGGCCTCCTTCACCTACCCGCTGCCCACCCCCAGCGCGTCGCTGCCTGCCGCTGACTGCGCACGCGCGGGACGCTCGCCCTTTGACCCCAGCCAGGGGCCGCCCTCCCCCACAACCCCTTTCAGCTGCGCCCCCCCCCTCGCCCTGTGGGTGGGCTGCCGCCTATTCCCCCGGGCCAGGGCTGGGGCACAGCCAGTGTATGGGGCGTCTCTCTCTGGGGATGTGTCCCATGGGTGGGGTGGGGTGGCGTGGTTTGGGGGGCGCTGAAGAAATCAGTCCCCTCCATCTCCTACCTCTGGAAAACGCCCAAGCCCGTGGAGAACTGCCGGCACCGCTTCGTGGGGGCCGGGACCCTCCTCCGTGTCCTCCTGTGGCCCAGTCCAAGGGGCCTGGGCCTGGCCGGGGCTGCATTGGACCCCGACCACCCTGGCGTGTGGACTCGCTAAAAATCGGCCATTAGATATTGGATTCCAGCTTCCTGGAGGTCATTTCACTAATGAGTGCACCGGAAAGAGTTTCCTAATCCATCTGTGAGGGTGGCAACTGAAAGAGAATTTTAAAGCTGACAGAATAGGCGAGGGAAGGCATAGGAGATTTCCACACCCAGCAAGGAAGACTTTCCCGAAATGGAAGAAAGAAACGAGCAAACAGAGACACCGGTAGCCCGCCCGGAAAAGAGTCTGCCCCTGAGAGAAAGCACCCTGACCAGGTTCACCCGTGGGTGGGTGGCGAGCTGGCGGCGTTCAGAAGAGCGAGGCCCGCAGTCTGTGCGGAAGACACCTGCGCTCGGGTGTGTGTGGCGGCGCGATTCACAAGCAGCTCTAGACGTTAAACCAAGGAGAAGCC
The DNA here is from genome assembly GCF_040939455.1 of Microcebus murinus. Taxonomy (NCBI): domain Eukaryota; kingdom Metazoa; phylum Chordata; class Mammalia; order Primates; family Cheirogaleidae; genus Microcebus; species Microcebus murinus. Next base: position 241,858 of record NC_134115.1, on the reverse strand, counting down.
AGGGAGTTCCCAACGCCCCAGGTGTCCTCAGCCCACGACTGGCTGCTGTGGGAATGCGAAGCCCGGCTCCTTGTCTCAGAGCGGGGTTCCCAGGAGGATCAGGCTGAAGCTGGGACTCGGCCTCCAAGTGTCCCCTCGCATGGCCACCCCCTTCCCCTTCCTGCTCCTCTACTCCTGGTGCCCCTCCATCCAGGGGCCAGACCTTAAAGAGTCACCGCAAGAGAATCCTGGTCCCAAAGGAGCCTTCTGGGGGACCGGTGCTGAGAGAGGTTGTGGGCATGGCCCGCTGGGGCTCTGCCCGACCCAGGGCTGAGAGATGCCACCTCCCAGCTCTGGGTCCCTGCAGGAAGTGTTGGCAAGCACAGGGCCGGTCCTCCAAAGGCCCAGGTGCAGGGAGCCCAGGCCAAGCAGCCTGTGGAAGAAGCCACTTGCCGTGCCACCCCGGGAACAGGACTGCAGGCCCCGGCCCTTCCCACCACCTCCTCCTCCTCCTCCTCCACCTCCCCCCCCCGCCCCCCCCCACAGGGCACAGGGCTCAGAGACACCTCAGACTCTTGCTACCCAAAGTGCAAAGGGCATCAGTTGCTCCTCCAACCCCCCCGCCCAGCAGACCACGTTGTCCAGCCAGCCCCCGGGCCTCCCTGGGGTGCCCAGCACAAAAGTGCAGACACCCACCGGACCCTCAATCTCAGTTTTCGGATGTTTTTGCCACTCTAAGGACCCGCAGGCCAGCTGGGCCTTCGGGCAGGACAGAGAGCCCCGGAATCCGACGTGGAGAGCTGCGTGTACGTCCCCATCAGGAGGCGGTCCCCACCTCCGCGGCTCTCCCCTTGCGGGGAGCGGCAGCCTAGCCGGCAGCCGCAGGGCCTCAGGGAAGACACCAGGCTGGGCCCCCGCGGCACAGCGGGGGCACGTCCCCCGCACTCAGGCGACTTAGGGACGGCTGCTGGAGACTGCTGCGGCCACCCTGCTGCCGGGTTTCTGGTGGGCTTCCTGGAAGCAGCGTCCACACCAAGCCCTTGGAAGGCCCAGGCGACGGAGGAGCCGGTCAGGCAGGGGCCCAGGACGGTGAGAGGCCGGGCGGGCGGGAAGGAGCATGTCAGGCAGGGGCAGAGGACGGTGACAGGCCGGGCGGGGAGGAGCCGGTCAGGCGGGGGCCCAGGACAGTGACGGGCCTGGCCGGGGAGCAGTGCGTCAGGCAGGGGCAGAGGAGACGGGCTGGGTAAGGGTTAGGGTGACAGTTAGGGCACAATTCACAATCGCAAGGACGTGGAAGCGACCCGAGTGCCCATCCATCCAGGAGTGCATCAATAAAATGTGGCGCGTGGACACCACGGAGTGCCATTCGGCTGTGAGGAGCAGCGGTGAGAGGGCGCCTCTCGTGTTCTCCTGGCCAGAGCTGGAACCCGTTCCAGTAGGCCAGGTATCCCAAGAATGGACACACGAGCACCACGTGAGCGCGCTCACCAGCAAATTGGTACGAACGGATGGACGCCTAAGTGGACAGAGAGGAATCACCTTCATCGGGTGGGTGTCGGGCGGGTGGGGGGAGGGGAGGGGCATACACATCCATTAGGCATGGGGTGGGTGCGCACCGACTGGGGGATGGGCGCACTTGAAGCTCTGACCCGAGGGGGGAGGCTTGGAGAGGGCAAGGCACCCGACCTTAACATTGGTACCCCCACAATACGCTGGAACAACATGAGAGGTATATGAATAAGAACACAGGGGGGGCCGGGCGCGGTGGCTCACGCCTGTAATCCTAGCTCTCTGGGAGGCCGAGGCGGGCGGATTGCTCCAGGTCAGGAGTTCGAAACCAGCCTGAGCAAGAGCGAGACCCCGTCTCTACTAAAAATAGAAAGAAATTAATTGGCCAACTAATATATATAGAAAAACACAGCCGGGCGTGGTGGTGCATGCCTGTAGTCCCAACTACTCGGGAGGCTGAGGCAGCAGGATTGCTTGAGCCCGGAGATTGAGGTTGCTGTGAGCTAGGCTGACGCCATGGCACTCACTCTAGCCTGGGCAGCAAAACGAGACTCTGTCTCAAAAAAAAAAAAAAAAAAAAAAAGAACGCAGGGGGGAGGGGGGCACGGGCGTCACATGTCACCTGAATACTTGTACTCCCATCATCTGCTTGAAGAGAGAGAGAAAAGAAAATGCAATCCTAGAGGTAAGAGACACTTTTTAAAAATAATGAATCCGAAGAGAAAAGTAAAAGGAGGCCTGTGGAGCAGGTCTGGGTGTGACTCCGGATCCCCCAACATCAGGTGCCACCACCAAAGATTCCTGCGTGTAGCCCATAGAACCCCAAAAGCAACGGGATGAGTTCTGGTCACATACTCCCTCAAAATGACATCCTGGCCTTCTTCTGGAACTCCCTCCCCTCTCAGACTCTCAAGGTTTCCTCCAGCGTGTCGGTTCCCACAGAGCAGACCTGTGGTCTGAGACCTGACAGTCCAGATGCCACGCATGCTGCCGCGTGGCGGCGGTGTCGCGGCTTGGGACAAGAGGAGGCCCCACGGTGCGGGCTGGGGCGCCAGGCACCGCGCGGGCGCTGAGGGTGGGGGTGACCCCCACCCCGGGCCGCCGCCGCGCTCCCAGAAAGGGGACAGAACAAGAGGCAAAAAAAAAAAAAAAAAAAAAAAGCAGCCGCCTGTGGCACCCGGTATTCCCAGGCGGTCTCCCATCCAAGTACTAACCGGGCCCGACCCTGCTTAGCTTCCCAGACCAGACGAGATCGGGGGCGTTCAGGGTGGTGTGGCCCTAGACGGCGGCGGAGGGCGCCCCTGCCCCGCTCAAGAAGCCGAGCCTCTCTGGGCTTCCCCGCCGCCGCCTCCCGCGCCGGGCCGGGCCGGTTGAGTTCGCCGGCCGGGTCCCGCGGGCTCCCAGGGACGGGGGGGATGGGCGGGGCGGGGCAGGGCGGGGCGGGGCGGGGGGCTGTCTCTCTATACACACACACACACACTCACACTCACTCACACTCACACAAGATGCGCCTCCACGGCTGGACTCGCCAAGGTGGAGCCCTCCCAGCCCCCCTCGTCTCCTCGCCCGGCCTCCTTCACCTACCCGCTGCCCACCCCCAGCGCGTCGCTGCCTGCCGCTGACTGCGCACGCGCGGGACGCTCGCCCTTTGACCCCAGCCAGGGGCCGCCCTCCCCCACAACCCCTTTCAGCTGCGCCCCCCCCCTCGCCCTGTGGGTGGGCTGCCGCCTATTCCCCCGGGCCAGGGCTGGGGCACAGCCAGTGTATGGGGCGTCTCTCTCTGGGGATGTGTCCCATGGGTGGGGTGGGGTGGCGTGGTTTGGGGGGCGCTGAAGAAATCAGTCCCCTCCATCTCCTACCTCTGGAAAACGCCCAAGCCCGTGGAGAACTGCCGGCACCGCTTCGTGGGGGCCGGGACCCTCCTCCGTGTCCTCCTGTGGCCCAGTCCAAGGGGCCTGGGCCTGGCCGGGGCTGCATTGGACCCCGACCACCCTGGCGTGTGGACTCGCTAAAAATCGGCCATTAGATATTGGATTCCAGCTTCCTGGAGGTCATTTCACTAATGAGTGCACCGGAAAGAGTTTCCTAATCCATCTGTGAGGGTGGCAACTGAAAGAGAATTTTAAAGCTGACAGAATAGGCGAGGGAAGGCATAGGAGATTTCCACACCCAGCAAGGAAGACTTTCCCGAAATGGAAGAAAGAAACGAGCAAACAGAGACACCGGTAGCCCGCCCGGAAAAGAGTCTGCCCCTGAGAGAAAGCACCCTGACCAGGTTCACCCGTGGGTGGGTGGCGAGCTGGCGGCGTTCAGAAGAGCGAGGCCCGCAGTCTGTGCGGAAGACACCTGCGCTCGGGTGTGTGTGGCGGCGCGATTCACAAGCAGCTCTAGACGTTAAACCAAGGAGAAGCCAGGGAGTTCCCAACGCCCCAGGTGTCCTCAGCCCACGACTGGCTGCTGTGGGAATGCGAAGCCCGGCTCCTTGTCTCAGAGCGGGGTTCCCAGGAGGATCAGGCTGAAGCTGGGACTCGGCCTCCAAGTGTCCCCTCGCATGGCCACCCCCTTCCCCTTCCTGCTCCTCTACTCCTGGTGCCCCTCCATCCAGGGGCCAGACCTTAAAGAGTCACCGCAAGAGAATCCTGGTCCCAAAGGAGCCTTCTGGGGGACCGGTGCTGAGAGAGGTTGTGGGCATGGCCCGCTGGGGCTCTGCCCGACCCAGGGCTGAGAGATGCCACCTCCCAGCTCTGGGTCCCTGCAGGAAGTGTTGGCAAGCACAGGGCCGGTCCTCCAAAGGCCCAGGTGCAGGGAGCCCAGGCCAAGCAGCCTGTGGAAGAAGCCACTTGCCGTGCCACCCCGGGAACAGGACTGCAGGCCCCGGCCCTTCCCACCACCTCCTCCTCCTCCTCCTCCACCTCCCCCCCCCGCCCCCCCCCACAGGGCACAGGGCTCAGAGACACCTCAGACTCTTGCTACCCAAAGTGCAAAGGGCATCAGTTGCTCCTCCAACCCCCCCGCCCAGCAGACCACGTTGTCCAGCCAGCCCCCGGGCCTCCCTGGGGTGCCCAGCACAAAAGTGCAGACACCCACCGGACCCTCAATCTCAGTTTTCGGATGTTTTTGCCACTCTAAGGACCCGCAGGCCAGCTGGGCCTTCGGGCAGGACAGAGAGCCCCGGAATCCGACGTGGAGAGCTGCGTGTACGTCCCCATCAGGAGGCGGTCCCCACCTCCGCGGCTCTCCCCTTGCGGGGAGCGGCAGCCTAGCCGGCAGCCGCAGGGCCTCAGGGAAGACACCAGGCTGGGCCCCCGCGGCACAGCGGGGGCACGTCCCCCGCACTCAGGCGACTTAGGGACGGCTGCTGGAGACTGCTGCGGCCACCCTGCTGCCGGGTTTCTGGTGGGCTTCCTGGAAGCAGCGTCCACACCAAGCCCTTGGAAGGCCCAGGCGACGGAGGAGCCGGTCAGGCAGGGGCCCAGGACGGTGAGAGGCCGGGCGGGCGGGAAGGAGCATGTCAGGCAGGGGCAGAGGACGGTGACAGGCCGGGCGGGGAGGAGCCGGTCAGGCGGGGGCCCAGGACAGTGACGGGCCTGGCCGGGGAGCAGTGCGTCAGGCAGGGGCAGAGGAGACGGGCTGGGTAAGGGTTAGGGTGACAGTTAGGGCACAATTCACAATCGCAAGGACGTGGAAGCGACCCGAGTGCCCATCCATCCAGGAGTGCATCAATAAAATGTGGCGCGTGGACACCACGGAGTGCCATTCGGCTGTGAGGAGCAGCGGTGAGAGGGCGCCTCTCGTGTTCTCCTGGCCAGAGCTGGAACCCGTTCCAGTAGGCCAGGTATCCCAAGAATGGACACACGAGCACCACGTGAGCGCGCTCACCAGCAAATTGGTACGAACGGATGGACGCCTAAGTGGACAGAGAGGAATCACCTTCATCGGGTGGGTGTCGGGCGGGTGGGGGGAGGGGAGGGGCATACACATCCATTAGGCATGGGGTGGGTGCGCACCGACTGGGGGATGGGCGCACTTGAAGCTCTGACCCGAGGGGGGAGGCTTGGAGAGGGCAAGGCACCCGACCTTAACATTGGTACCCCCACAATACGCTGGAACAACATGAGAGGTATATGAATAAGAACACAGGGGGGGCCGGGCGCGGTGGCTCACGCCTGTAATCCTAGCTCTCTGGGAGGCCGAGGCGGGCGGATTGCTCCAGGTCAGGAGTTCGAAACCAGCCTGAGCAAGAGCGAGACCCCGTCTCTACTAAAAATAGAAAGAAATTAATTGGCCAACTAATATATATAGAAAAACACAGCCGGGCGTGGTGGTGCATGCCTGTAGTCCCAACTACTCGGGAGGCTGAGGCAGCAGGATTGCTTGAGCCCGGAGATTGAGGTTGCTGTGAGCTAGGCTGACGCCATGGCACTCACTCTAGCCTGGGCAGCAAAACGAGACTCTGTCTCAAAAAAAAAAAAAAAAAAAAAAAGAACGCAGGGGGGAGGGGGGCACGGGCGTCACATGTCACCTGAATACTTGTACTCCCATCATCTGCTTGAAGAGAGAGAGAAAAGAAAATGCAATCCTAGAGGTAAGAGACACTTTTTAAAAATAATGAATCCGAAGAGAAAAGTAAAAGGAGGCCTGTGGAGCAGGTCTGGGTGTGACTCCGGATCCCCCAACATCAGGTGCCACCACCAAAGATTCCTGCGTGTAGCCCATAGAACCCCAAAAGCAACGGGATGAGTTCTGGTCACATACTCCCTCAAAATGACATCCTGGCCTTCTTCTGGAACTCCCTCCCCTCTCAGACTCTCAAGGTTTCCTCCAGCGTGTCGGTTCCCACAGAGCAGACCTGTGGTCTGAGACCTGACAGTCCAGATGCCACGCATGCTGCCGCGTGGTGGCGGTGTCGCGGCTTGGGACAAGAGGAGGCCCCACGGTGCGGGCTGGGGCGCCAGGCACCGCGCGGGCGCTGAGGGTGGGGTTGACCCCCACCCCGGGCCGCCGCCGCGCTCCCAGAAAGGGGACAGAACAAGAGGCAAAAAAAAAAAAAAAAAAAAAAAGCAGCCGCCTGTGGCACCCGGTATTCCCAGGCGGTCTCCCATCCAAGTACTAACCGGGCCCGACCCTGCTTAGCTTCCCAGACCAGACGAGATCGGGGGCGTTCAGGGTGGTGTGGCCCTAGACGGCGGCGGAGGGCGCCCCTGCCCCGCTCAAGAAGCCGAGCCTCTCTGGGCTTCCCCGCCGCCGCCTCCCGCGCCGGGCCGGGCCGGTTGAGTTCGCCGGCCGGGTCCCGCGGGCTCCCAGGGACGGGGGGGATGGGCGGGGCGGGGCAGGGCGGGGCGGGGCGGGGGGCTGTCTCTCTATACACACACACACACACTCACACTCACTCACACTCACACAAGATGCGCCTCCACGGCTGGACTCGCCAAGGTGGAGCCCTCCCAGCCCCCCTCGTCTCCTCGCCCGGCCTCCTTCACCTACCCGCTGCCCACCCCCAGCGCGTCGCTGCCTGCCGCTGACTGCGCACGCGCGGGACGCTCGCCCTTTGACCCCAGCCAGGGGCCGCCCTCCCCCACAACCCCTTTCAGCTGCGCCCCCCCCCTCGCCCTGTGGGTGGGCTGCCGCCTATTCCCCCGGGCCAGGGCTGGGGCACAGCCAGTGTATGGGGCGTCTCTCTCTGGGGATGTGTCCCATGGGTGGGGTGGGGTGGCGTGGTTTGGGGGGCGCTGAAGAAATCAGTCCCCTCCATCTCCTACCTCTGGAAAACGCCCAAGCCCGTGGAGAACTGCCGGCACCGCTTCGTGGGGGCCGGGACCCTCCTCCGTGTCCTCCTGTGGCCCAGTCCAAGGGGCCTGGGCCTGGCCGGGGCTGCATTGGACCCCGACCACCCTGGCGTGTGGACTCGCTAAAAATCGGCCATTAGATATTGGATTCCAGCTTCCTGGAGGTCATTTCACTAATGAGTGCACCGGAAAGAGTTTCCTAATCCATCTGTGAGGGTGGCAACTGAAAGAGAATTTTAAAGCTGACAGAATAGGCGAGGGAAGGCATAGGAGATTTCCACACCCAGCAAGGAAGACTTTCCCGAAATGGAAGAAAGAAACGAGCAAACAGAGACACCGGTAGCCCGCCCGGAAAAGAGTCTGCCCCTGAGAGAAAGCACCCTGACCAGGTTCACCCGTGGGTGGGTGGCGAGCTGGCGGCGTTCAGAAGAGCGAGGCCCGCAGTCTGTGCGGAAGACACCTGCGCTCGGGTGTGTGTGGCGGCGCGATTCACAAGCAGCTCTAGACGTTAAACCAAGGAGAAGCCAGGGAGTTCCCAACGCCCCAGGTGTCCTCAGCCCACGACTGGCTGCTGTGGGAATGCGAAGCCCGGCTCCTTGTCTCAGAGCGGGGTTCCCAGGAGGATCAGGCTGAAGCTGGGACTCGGCCTCCAAGTGTCCCCTCGCATGGCCACCCCCTTCCCCTTCCTGCTCCTCTACTCCTGGTGCCCCTCCATCCAGGGGCCAGACCTTAAAGAGTCACCGCAAGAGAATCCTGGTCCCAAAGGAGCCTTCTGGGGGACCGGTGCTGAGAGAGGTTGTGGGCATGGCCCGCTGGGGCTCTGCCCGACCCAGGGCTGAGAGATGCCACCTCCCAGCTCTGGGTCCCTGCAGGAAGTGTTGGCAAGCACAGGGCCGGTCCTCCAAAGGCCCAGGTGCAGGGAGCCCAGGCCAAGCAGCCTGTGGAAGAAGCCACTTGCCGTGCCACCCCGGGAACAGGACTGCAGGCCCCGGCCCTTCCCACCACCTCCTCCTCCTCCTCCTCCACCTCCCCCCCCCGCCCCCCCCCACAGGGCACAGGGCTCAGAGACACCTCAGACTCTTGCTACCCAAAGTGCAAAGGGCATCAGTTGCTCCTCCAACCCCCCCGCCCAGCAGACCACGTTGTCCAGCCAGCCCCCGGGCCTCCCTGGGGTGCCCAGCACAAAAGTGCAGACACCCACCGGACCCTCAATCTCAGTTTTCGGATGTTTTTGCCACTCTAAGGACCCGCAGGCCAGCTGGGCCTTCGGGCAGGACAGAGAGCCCCGGAATCCGACGTGGAGAGCTGCGTGTACGTCCCCATCAGGAGGCGGTCCCCACCTCCGCGGCTCTCCCCTTGCGGGGAGTGGCAGCCCAGCCGGCAGCCGCAGGGCCTCAGGGAAGACACCAGGCTGGGCCCCCGCGGCACAGCGGGGGCACGTCCCCCGCACTCAGGCGACTTAGGGACGGCTGCTGGAGACTGCTGCGGCCACCCTGCTGCCGGGTTTCTGGTGGGCTTCCTGGAAGCAGCGTCCACACCAAGCCCTTGGAAGGCCCAGGCGACGGAGGAGCCGGTCAGGCAGGGGCCCAGGACGGTGAGAGGCCGGGCGGGCGGGAAGGAGCATGTCAGGCAGGGGCAGAGGACGGTGACAGGCCGGGCGGGGAGGAGCCGGTCAGGCGGGGGCCCAGGACAGTGACGGGCCTGGCCGGGGAGGAGTGCGTCAGGCAGGGGCAGAGGAGACGGGCTGGGTAAGGGTTAGGGTGACAGTTAGGGCACAATTCACAATCGCAAGGACGTGGAAGCGACCCGAGTGCCCATCCATCCAGGAGTGCATCAATAAAATGTGGCGCGTGGACACCACGGAGTGCCATTCGGCTGTGAGGAGCAGCGGTGAGAGGGCGCCTCTCGTGTTCTCCTGGCCAGAGCTGGAACCCGTTCCAGTAGGCCAGGTATCCCAAGAATGGACACACGAGCACCACGTGAGCGCGCTCACCAGCAAATTGGTACGAACGGATGGACGCCTAAGTGGACAGAGAGGAATCACCTTCATCGGGTGGGTGTCGGGCGGGTGGGGGGAGGGGAGGGGCATACACATCCATTAGGCATGGGGTGGGTGCGCACCGACTGGGGGATGGGCGCACTTGAAGCTCTGACCCGAGGGGGGAGGCTTGGAGAGGGCAAGGCACCCGACCTTAACATTGGTACCCCCACAATACGCTGGAACAACATGAGAGGTATATGAATAAGAACACAGGGGGGGCCGGGCGCGGTGGCTCACGCCTGTAATCCTAGCTCTCTGGGAGGCCGAGGCGGGCGGATTGCTCCAGGTCAGGAGTTCGAAACCAGCCTGAGCAAGAGCGAGACCCCGTCTCTACTAAAAATAGAAAGAAATTAATTGGCCAACTAATATATATAGAAAAACACAGCCGGGCGTGGTGGTGCATGCCTGTAGTCCCAACTACTCGGGAGGCTGAGGCAGCAGGATTGCTTGAGCCCGGAGATTGAGGTTGCTGTGAGCTAGGCTGACGCCATGGCACTCACTCTAGCCTGGGCAGCAAAACGAGACTCTGTCTCAAAAAAAAAAAAAAAAAAAAAAAGAACGCAGGGGGGAGGGGGGCACGGGCGTCACATGTCACCTGAATACTTGTACTCCCATCATCTGCTTGAAGAGAGAGAGAAAAGAAAATGCAATCCTAGAGGTAAGAGACACTTTTTAAAAATAATGAATCCGAAGAGAAAAGTAAAAGGAGGCCTGTGGAGCAGGTCTGGGTGTGACTCCGGATCCCCCAACATCAGGTGCCACCACCAAAGATTCCTGCGTGTAGCCCATAGAACCCCAAAAGCAACGGGATGAGTTCTGGTCACATACTCCCTCAAAATGACATCCTGGCCTTCTTCTGGAACTCCCTCCCCTCTCAGACTCTCAAGGTTTCCTCCAGCGTGTCGGTTCCCACAGAGCAGACCTGTGGTCTGAGACCTGACAGTCCAGATGCCACGCATGCTGCCGCGTGGCGGCGGTGTCGCGGCTTGGGACAAGAGGAGGCCCCACGGTGCGGGCTGGGGCGCCAGGCACCGCGCGGGCGCTGAGGGTGGGGGTGACCCCCACCCCGGGCCGCCGCCGCGCTCCCAGAAAGGGGACAGAACAAGAGGCAAAAAAAAAAAAAAAAAAAAAAAGCAGCCGCCTGTGGCACCCGGTATTCCCAGGCGGTCTCCCATCCAAGTACTAACCGGGCCCGACCCTGCTTAGCTTCCCAGACCAGACGAGATCGGGGGCGTTCAGGGTGGTGTGGCCCTAGACGGCGGCGGAGGGCGCCCCTGCCCCGCTCAAGAAGCCGAGCCTCTCTGGGCTTCCCCGCCGCCGCCTCCCGCGCCGGGCCGGGCCGGTTGAGTTCGCCGGCCGGGTCCCGCGGGCTCCCAGGGACGGGGGGGATGGGCGGGGCGGGGCAGGGCGGGGCGGGGCGGGGGGCTGTCTCTCTATACACACACACACACACTCACACTCACTCACACTCACACAAGATGCGCCTCCACGGCTGGACTCGCCAAGGTGGAGCCCTCCCAGCCCCCCTCGTCTCCTCGCCCGGCCTCCTTCACCTACCCGCTGCCCACCCCCAGCGCGTCGCTGCCTGCCGCTGACTGCGCACGCGCGGGACGCTCGCCCTTTGACCCCAGCCAGGGGCCGCCCTCCCCCACAACCCCTTTCAGCTGCGCCCCCCCCCCCGCGCCCTGTGGGTGGGCTGCCGCCTATTCCCCCGGGCCAGGGCTGGGGCACAGCCAGTGTATGGGGCGTCTCTCTCTGGGGATGTGTCCCATGGGTGGGGTGGGGTGGCGTGGTTTGGGGGGCGCTGAAGAAATCAGTCCCCTCCATCTCCTACCTCTGGAAAACGCCCAAGCCCGTGGAGAACTGCCGGCACCGCTTCGTGGGGGCCGGGACCCTCCTCCGTGTCCTCCTGTGGCCCAGTCCAAGGGGCCTGGGCCTGGCCGGGGCTGCATTGGACCCCGACCACCCTGGCGTGTGGACTCGCTAAAAATCGGCCATTAGATATTGGATTCCAGCTTCCTGGAGGTCATTTCACTAATGAGTGCACCGGAAAGAGTTTCCTAATCCATCTGTGAGGGTGGCAACTGAAAGAGAATTTTAAAGCTGACAGAATAGGCGAGGGAAGGCATAGGAGATTTCCACACCCAGCAAGGAAGACTTTCCCGAAATGGAAGAAAGAAACGAGCAAACAGAGACACCGGTAGCCCGCCCGGAAAAGAGTCTGCCCCTGAGAGAAAGCACCCTGACCAGGTTCACCCGTGGGTGGGTGGCGAGCTGGCGGCGTTCAGAAGAGCGAGGCCCGCAGTCTGTGCGGAAGACACCTGCGCTCGGGTGTGTGTGGCGGCGCGATTCACAAGCAGCTCTAGACGTTAAACCAAGGAGAAGCCAGGGAGTTCCCAACGCCCCAGGTGTCCTCAGCCCACGACTGGCTGCTGTGGGAATGCGAAGCCCGGCTCCTTGTCTCAGAGCGGGGTTCCCAGGAGGATCAGGCTGAAGCTGGGACTCGGCCTCAAAGTGTCCCCTCGCATGGCCACCCCCTTCCCCTTCCTGCTCCTCTACTCCTGGTGCCCCTCCATCCAGGGGCCAGACCTTAAAGAGTCACCGCAAGAGAATCCTGGTCCCAAAGGAGCCTTCTGGGGGACCGGTGCTGAGAGAGGTTGTGGGCATGGCCCGCTGGGGCTCTGCCCGACCCAGGGCTGAGAGATGCCACCTCCCAGCTCTGGGTCCCTGCAGGAAGTGTTGGCAAGCACAGGGCCGGTCCTCCAAAGGCCCAGGTGCAGGGAGCCCAGGCCAAGCAGCCTGTGGAAGAAGCCACTTGCCGTGCCACCCCGGGAACAGGACTGCAGGCCCCGGCCCTTCCCATCACCTCCTCCTCCTCCTCCTCCTCCTCCCCCCCCGGCCCCCCCCACAGGGCACAGGGCTCAGAGACACCTCAGACTCTTGCTACCCAAAGTGCAAAGGGCATCAGTTGCTCCTCCAACCCCCCCGCCCAGCAGACCACGTTGTCCAGCCAGCCCCCGGGCCTCCCTGGGGTGCCCAGCACAAAAGTGCAGACACCCACCGGACCCTCAATCTCAGTTTTCGGATGTTTTTGCCACTCTAAGGACCCGCAGGCCAGCTGGGCCTTCGGGCAGGACAGAGAGCCCCGGAATCCGACGTGGAGAGCTGCGTGTACGTCCCCATCAGGAGGCGGTCCCCACCTCCGCGGCTCTCCCCTTGCGGGGAGCGGCAGCCCAGCCGGCAGCCGCAGGGCCTCAGGGAAGACACCAGGCTGGGCCCCCGCGGCACAGCGGGGGCACGTCCCCCGCACTCAGGCGACTTAGGGACGGCTGCTGGAGACTGCTGCGGCCACCCTGCTGCCGGGTTTCTGGTGGGCTTCCTGGAAGCAGCGTCCACACCAAGCCCTTGGAAGGCCCAGGCGACGGAGGAGCCGGTCAGGCAGGGGCCCAGGACGGTGAGAGGCCGGGCGGGCGGGAAGGAGCATGTCAGGCAGGGGCAGAGGATGGTGACAGGCCGGGCGGGGAGGAGCCGGTCAGGCGGGGGCCCAGGACAGTGACGGGCCTGGCTGGGGAGGAGTGCGTCAGGCAGGGGCAGAGGAGACGGGCTGGGTAAGGGTTAGGGTGACAGTTAGGGCACAATTCACAATCGCAAGGACGTGGAAGCGACCCGAGTGCCCATCCATCCAGGAGTGCATCAATAAAATGTGGCGCGTGGACACCACGGAGTGCCATTCGGCTGTGAGGAGCAGCGGTGAGAGGGCGCCTCTCGTGTTCTCCTGGCCAGAGCTGGAACCCGTTCCAGTAGGCCAGGTATCCCAAGAATGGATACACGAGCACCACGTGAGCGCGCTCACCAGCAAATTGGTACGAACGGATGGACGCCTAAGTGGACAGAGAGGAATCACCTTCATCGGGTGGGTGTCGGGCGGGTGGGGGGAGGGGAGGGGCATACACATCCATTAGGCATGGGGTGGGTGCGCACCGACTGGGGGATGGGCGCACTTGAAGCTCTGACCCGAGGGGGGAGGCTTGGAGAGGGCAAGGCACCCGACCTTAACATTGGTACCCCCACAATACGCTGGAACAACATGAGAGGTATATGAATAAGAACACAGGGGGGGCCGGGCGCGGTGGCTCACGCCTGTAATCCTAGCTCTCTGGGAGGCCGAGGCGGGCGGATTGCTCCAGGTCAGGAGTTCGAAACCAGCCTGAGCAAGAGCGAGACCCCGTCTCTACTAAAAATAGAAAGAAATTAATTGGCCAACTAATATATATAGAAAAACACAGCCGGGCGTGGTGGTGCATGCCTGTAGTCCCAACTACTCGGGAGGCTGAGGCAGCAGGATTGCTTGAGCCCGGAGATTGAGGTTGCTGTGAGCTAGGCTGACGCCATGGCACTCACTCTAGCCTGGGCAGCAAAACGAGACTCTGTCTCAAAAAAAAAAAAAAAAAAAAAAAGAACGCAGGGGGGAGGGGGGCACGGGCGTCACATGTCACCTGAATACTTGTACTCCCATCATCTGCTTGAAGAGAGAGAGAAAAGAAAATGCAATCATAGAGGTAAGAGACACTTTTTAAAAATAATGAATCCGAAGAGAAAAGTAAAAGGAGGCCTGTGGAGCAGGTCTGGGTGTGACTCCGGATCCCCCAACATCAGGTGCCACCACCAAAGATTCCTGCGTGTAGCCCATAGAACCCCAAAAGCAACGGGATGAGTTCTGGTCACATACTCCCTCAAAATGACATCCTGGCCTTCTTCTGGAACTCCCTCCCCTCTCAGACTCTCAAGGTTTCCTCCAGCGTGTCGGTTCCCACAGAGCAGACCTGTGGTCTGAGACCTGACAGTCCAGATGCCACGCATGCTGCCGCGTGGCGGCGGTGTCGCGGCTTGGGAGAAGAGGAGGCCCCACGGTGCGGGCTGGGGCGCCAGGCACCGCGCGGGCGCTGAGGGTGGGGGTGACCCCCACCCCGGGCCGCCGCCGCGCTCCCAGAAAGGGGACAGAACAAGAGGCAAAAAAAAAAAAAAAAAAAAAAAGCAGCCGCCTGTGGCACCCGGTATTCCCAGGCGGTCTCCCATCCAAGTACTAACCGGGCCCGACCCTGCTTAGCTTCCCAGACCAGACGAGATCGGGGGCGTTCAGGGTGGTGTGGCCCTAGACGGCGGCGGAGGGCGCCCCTGCCCCGCTCAAGAAGCCGAGCCTCTCTGGGCTTCCCCGCCGCCGCCTCCCGCGCCGGGCCGGGCCGGTTGAGTTCGCCGGCCGGGTCCCGCGGGCTCCCAGGGACGGGGGGGATGGGCGGGGCGGGGCAGGGCGGGGCGGGGGGCTGTCTCTCTATACACACACACACACACTCACACTCACTCACACTCACACAAGATGCGCCTCCACGGCTGGACTCGCCAAGGTGGAGCCCTCCCAGCCCCCCTCGTCTCCTCGCCCGGCCTCCTTCACCTACCCGCTGCCCACCCCCAGCGCGTCGCTGCCTGCCGCTGACTGCGCACGCGCGGGACGCTCGCCCTTTGACCCCAGCCAGGGGCCGCCCTCCCCCACAACCCCTTTCAGCTGCGCCCCCCCCCTCGCCCTGTGGGTGGGCTGCCGCCTATTCCCCCGGGCCAGGGCTGGGGCACAGCCAGTGTATGGGGCGTCTCTCTCTGGGGATGTGTCCCATGGGTGGGGTGGGGTGGCGTGGTTTGGGGGGCGCTGAAGAAATCAGTCCCCTCCATCTCCTACCTCTGGAAAACGCCCAAGCCCGTGGAGAACTGCCGGCACCGCTTCGTGGGGGCCGGGACCCTCCTCCGTGTCCTCCTGTGGCCCAGTCCAAGGGGCCTGGGCCTGGCCGGGGCTGCATTGGACCCCGACCACCCTGGCGTGTGGACTCGCTAAAAATCGGCCATTAGATATTGGATTCCAGCTTCCTGGAGGTCATTTCACTAATGAGTGCACCGGAAAGAGTTTCCTAATCCATCTGTGAGGGTGGCAACTGAAAGAGAATTTTAAAGCTGACAGAATAGGCGAGGGAAGGCATAGGAGATTTCCACACCCAGCAAGGAAGACTTTCCCGAAATGGAAGAAAGAAACGAGCAAACAGAGACACCGGTAGCCCGCCCGGAAAAGAGTCTGCCCCTTAGAGAAAGCACCCTGACCAGGTTCACCCGTGGGTGGGTGGCGAGCTGGCGGCGTTCAGAAGAGCGAGGCCCGCAGTCTGTGCGGAAGACACCTGCGCTCGGGTGTGTGTGGCGGCGCGATTCACAAGCAGCTCTACACGTTAAACCAAGGAGAAGCCAGGGAGTTCCCAACGCCCCAGGTGTCCTCAGCCCACGACTGGCTGCTGTGGGAATGCGAAGCCCGGCTCCTTGTCTCAGAGCGGGGTTCCCAGGAGGATCAGGCTGAAGCTGGGACTCGGCCTCAAAGTGTCCCCTCGCATGGCCACCCCCTTCCCCTTCCTGCTCCTCTACTCCTGGTGCCCCTCCATCCAGGGGCCAGACCTTAAAGAGTCACCGCAAGAGAATCCTGGTCCCAAAGGAGCCTTCTGGGGGACCGGTGCTGAGAGAGGTTGTGGGCATGGCCCGCTGGGGCTCTGCCCTACCCAGGGCTGAGAGATGCCACCTCCCAGCTCTGGGTCCCTGCAGGAAGTGTTGGCAAGCACAGGGCCGGTCCTCCAAAGGCCCAGGTGCAGGGAGCCCAGGCCAAGCAGCCTGTGGAAGAAGCCACTTGCCGTGCCACCCCGGGAACAGGACTGCAGGCCCCGGCCCTTCCCACCACCTCCTCCTCCTCCTCCTCCTCCTCCCCCCCCGGCCCCCCCCACAGGGCACAGGGCTCAGAGACACCTCAGACTCTTGCTACCCAAAGTGCAAAGGGCATCAGTTGCTCCTCCAACCCCCCCGCCCAGCAGACCACGTTGTCCAGCCAGCCCCCGGGCCTCCCTGGGGTGCCCAGCACAAAAGTGCAGACACCCACCGGACCCTCAATCTCAGTTTTCGGATGTTTTTGCCACTCTAAGGACCCGCAGGCCAGCTGGGCCTTCGGGCAGGACAGAGAGCCCCGGAATCCGACGTGGAGAGCTGCGTGTACGTCCCCATTAGGAGGCGGTCCCCACCTCCTCGGCTCTCCCCTTGCGGGGAGCGGCAGCCTAGCCGGCAGCCGCAGGGCCTCAGGGAAGACACCAGGCTGGGCCCCCGCGGCACAGCGGGGGCACGTCCCCCGCACTCAGGCGACTTAGGGACGGCTGCTGGAGACTGCTGCGGCCACCCTGCTGCCGGGTTTCTGGTGGGCTTCCTGGAAGCAGCGTCCACACCAAGCCCTTGGAAGGCCCAGGCGACGGAGGAGCCGGTCAGGCAGGGGCCCAGGACGGTGAGAGGCCGGGCGGGCGGGAAGGAGCATGTCAGGCAGGGGCAGAGGACGGTGACAGGCCGGGCGGGGAGGAGCCGGTCAGGCGGGGGCCCAGGACAGTGACGGGCCTGGCCGGGGAGCAGTGCGTCAGGCAGGGGCAGAGAAGACGGGCTGGGTAAGGGTTAGGGTGACAGTTAGGGCACAATTCACAATCGCAAAGACGTGGAAGCGACCCGAGTGCCCATCCATCCAGGAGTGCATCAATAAAATGTGGCGCGTGGACACCACGGAGTGCCATTCGGCTGTGAGGAGCAGCGGTGAGAGAGCGCCTCTCGTGTTCTCCTGGCCAGAGCTGGAACCCGTTCCAGTAGGCCAGGTATCCCAAGAATGGACACACGAGCACCACGTGAGCGCGCTCACCAGCAAATTGGTACGAACGGATGGACGCCTAAGTGGACAGAGAGGAATCACCTTCATCGGGTGGGTGTCGGGCGGGTGGGGGGAGGGGAGGGGCATACACATCCATTAGGCATGGGGTGGGTGCGCACCGACTGGGGGATGGGCGCACTTGAAGCTCTGACCCGAGGGGGGAGGCTTGGAGAGGGCAAGGCACCCGACCTTAACATTGGTACCCCCACAATACGCTGGAACAACATGAGAGGTATATGAATAAGAACACAGGGGGGGCCGGGCGCGGTGGCTCACGCCTGTAATCCTAGCTCTCTGGGAGGCCGAGGCGGGCGGATTGCTCCAGGTCAGGAGTTCGAAACCAGCCTGAGCAAGAGCGAGACCCCGTCTCTACTAAAAATAGAAAGAAATTAATTGGCCAACTAATATATATAGAAAAACACAGCCGGGCGTGGTGGTGCATGCCTGTAGTCCCAACTACTCGGGAGGCTGAGGCAGCAGGATTGCTTGAGCCCGGAGATTGAGGTTGCTGTGAGCTAGGCTGACGCCATGGCACTCACTCTAGCCTGGGCAGCAAAACGAGACTCTGTCTCAAAAAAAAAAAAAAAAAAAAAAGAACGCAGGGGGGAGGGGGGCACGGGCGTCACATGTCACCTGAATACTTGTACTCCCATCATCTGCTTGAAGAGAGAGAGAAAAGAAAATGCAATCATAGAGGTAAGAGACACTTTTTAAAAATAATGAATCCGAAGAGAAAAGTAAAAGGAGGCCTGTGGAGCAGGTCTGGGTGTGACTCCGGATCCCCCAACATCAGGTGCCACCACCAAAGATTCCTGCGTGTAGCCCATAGAACCCCAAAAGCAACGGGACGAGTTCTGGTCACATACTCCCTCAAAATGACATCCTGGCCTTCTTCTGGAACTCCCTCCCCTCTCAGACTCTCAAGGTTTCCTCCAGCGTGTCGGTTCCCACAGAGCAGACCTGTGGTCTGAGACCTGACAGTCCAGATGCCACGCATGCTGCCGCGTGGCGGCGGTGTCGCGGCTTGGGACAAGAGGAGGCCCCACGGTGCGGGCTGGGGCGCCAGGCACCGCGGCGGGCGCTGAGGGTGGGGGTGACCCCCACCCCGGGCCG
Source organism: Microcebus murinus (assembly GCF_040939455.1). NCBI lineage: Eukaryota > Metazoa > Chordata > Mammalia > Primates > Cheirogaleidae > Microcebus > Microcebus murinus. Next base: position 223,674 of record NC_134115.1, on the reverse strand, counting down.
CCGCCGCGCTCCCAGAAAGGGGACAGAACAAGAGGCAAAAAAAAAAAAAAAAAAAAGCAGCCGCCTGTGGCACCCGGTATTCCCAGGCGGTCTCCCATCCAAGTACTAACCGGGCCCGACCCTGCTTAGCTTCCCAGACCAGACGAGATCGGGGGCGTTCAGGGTGGTGTGGCCCTAGACGGCGGCGGAGGGCGCCCCTGCCCCGCTCAAGAAGCCGAGCCTATCTGGGCTTCCCCGCCGCCGCCTCCCGCGCCGGGCCGGGCCGGTTGAGTTCGCCGGCCGGGTCCCGCGGGCTCCCAGGGACGGGGGGGATGGCCTGGGCGGGGCGGGGCGGGGCGGGGCGGGGGGCTGTCTCTCTATACACACACACACACACTCACACTCACTCACACTCACACAAGATGCGCCTCCACGGCTGGACTCGCCAAGGTGGAGCCCTCCCAGCCCCCCTCGTCTCCTCGCCCGGCCTCCTTCACCTACCCGCTGCCCACCCCCAGCGCGTCGCTGCCTGCCGCTGACTGCGCACGCGCGGGACGCTCACCCTTTGACCCCAGCCAGGGGCCGCCCTCCCCCACAACCCCTTTCAGCTGCGCCCCCCCCCCCGCCCTGTGGGTGGGCTGCCGCCTATTCCCCCGGGCCAGGGCTGGGGCACAGCCAGTGTATGGGGCGTCTCTCTCTGGGGATGTGTCCCATGGGTGGGGTGGGGTGGCGTGGTTTGGGGGGCGCTGAAGAAATCAGTCCCCTCCATCTCCTACCTCTGGAAAACGCCCAAGCCCGTGGAGAACTGCCGGCACCGCTTCGTGGGGGCCGGGACCCTCCTCCGTGTCCTCCTGTGGCCCAGTCCAAGGGGCCTGGGCCTGGCCGGGGCTGCATTGGACCCCGACCACCCTGGCGTGTGGACTCGCTAAAAATCGGCCATTAGATATTGGATTCCAGCTTCCTGGAGGTCATTTCACTAATGAGTGCACCGGAAAGAGTTTCCTAATCCATCTGTGAGGGTGGCAACTGAAAGAGAATTTTAAAGCTGACAGAATAGGCGAGGGAAGGCATAGGAGATTTCCACACCCAGCAAGGAAGACTTTCCCGAAATGGAAGAAAGAAACGAGCAAACAGAGACACCGGTAGCCCGCCCGGAAAAGAGTCTGCCCCTTAGAGAAAGCACCCTGACCAGGTTCACCCGTGGGTGGGTGGCGAGCTGGCGGCGTTCAGAAGAGCGAGGCCCGCAGTCTGTGCGGAAGACACCTGCGCTCGGGTGTGTGTGGCGGCGCGATTCACAAGCAGCTCTAGACGTTAAACCAAGGAGAAGCCAGGGAGTTCCCAACGCCCCAGGTGTCCTCAGCCCACGACTGGCTGCTGTGGGAATGCGAAGCCCGGCTCCTTGTCTCAGAGCGGGGTTCCCAGGAGGATCAGGCTGAAGCTGGGACTCGGCCTCAAAGTGTCCCCTCGCATGGCCACCCCCTTCCCCTTCCTGCTCCTCTACTCCTGGTGCCCCTCCATCCAGGGGCCAGACCTTAAAGAGTCACCGCAAGAGAATCCTGGTCCCAAAGGAGCCTTCTGGGGGACCGGTGCTGAGAGAGGTTGTGGGCATGGCCCGCTGGGGCTCTGCCCGACCCAGGGCTGAGAGATGCCACCTCCCAGCTCTGGGTCCCTGCAGGAAGTGTTGGCAAGCACAGGGCCGGTCCTCCAAAGGCCCAGGTGCAGGGAGCCCAGGCCAAGCAGCCTGTGGAAGAAGCCACTTGCCGTGCCACCCCGGGAACAGGACTGCAGGCCCCGGCCCTTCCCACCACCTCCTCCTCCTCCTCCTCCTCCTCCCCCCCCCGCCCCCCCCCACAGGGCACAGGGCTCAGAGACACCTCAGACTCTTGCTACCCAAAGTGCAAAGGGCATCAGTTGCTCCTCCAACCCCCCCGCCCAGCAGACCACGTTGTCCAGCCAGCCCCCGGGCCTCCCTGGGGTGCCCAGCACAAAAGTGCAGACACCCACCGGACCCTCAATCTCAGTTTTCAGATGTTTTTGCCACTCTAAGGACCCGCAGGCCAGCTGGGCCTTCGGGCAGGACAGAGAGCCCCGGAATCCGACGTGGAGAGTTGCGTGTACGTCCCCATCAGGAGGCGGTCCCCACCTCCGCGGCTCTCCCCTTGCGGGGAGCGGCAGCCCAGCCGGCAGCCGCAGGGCCTCAGGGAAGACACCAGGCTGGGCCCCCGCGGCACAGCGGGGGCACGTCCCCCGCACTCACGCGACTTAGGGACGGCTGCTGGAGACTGCTGCGGCCACCCTGCTGCCGGGTTTCTGGTGGGCTTCCTGGAAGCAGCGTCCACACCAAGCCCTTGGAAGGCCCAGGCGACGGAGGAGCCGGTCAGGCAGGGGCCCAGGACGGTGAGAGGCCGGGCGGGCGGGAAGGAGCATGTCAGGCAGGGGCAGAGGACGGTGACAGGCCGGGCGGGGAGGAGCCGGTCAGGCGGGGGCCCAGGACAGTGACGGGCCTGGCCGGGGAGCAGTGCGTCAGGCAGGGGCAGAGGAGACGGGCTGGGTAAGGGTTAGGGTGACAGTTAGGGCACAATTCACAATCGCAAAGACATGGAAGCAACCCGAGTGCCCATCCATCCAGGAGTGCATCAATAAAATGTGGCGCGTGGACACCACGGAGTGCCATTCGGCTGTGAGGAGCAGCGGTGAGAGGGCGCCTCTCGTGTTCTCCTGGCCAGAGCTGGAACCCGTTCCAGTAGGCCAGGTATCCCAAGAATGGACACACGAGCACCACGTGAGCGCGCTCACCAGCAAATTGGTACGAACGGATGGACGCCTAAGTGGACAGAGAGGAATCACCTTCATCGGGTGGGTGTCGGGCGGGTGGGGGGAGGGGAGGGGCATACACATCCATTAGGCATGGGGTGGGTGCGCACCGACTGGGGGATGGGCGCACTTGAAGCTCTGACCCGAGGGGGGAGGCTTGGAGAGGGCAAGGCACCCGACCTTAACATTGGTACCCCCACAATACGCTGGAACAACATGAACGGTATATGAATAAGAACACAGGGGGGGCCGGGCGCGGTGGCTCACGCCTGTAATCCTAGCTCTCTGGGAGGCCGAGGCGGGCGGATTGCTCCAGGTCAGGAGTTCGAAACCAGCCTGAGCAAGAGCGAGACCCCGTCTCTACTAAAAATAGAAAGAAATTAATTGGCCAACTAATATATATAGAAAAACACAGCCGGGCGTGGTGGTGCATGCCTGTAGTCCCAACTACTCGGGAGGCTGAGGCAGCAGGATTGCTTGAGCCCGGAGATTGAGGTTGCTGTGAGCTAGGCTGACGCCATGGCACTCACTCTAGCCTGGGCAGCAAAACGAGACTCTGTCTCAAAAAAAAAAAAAAAAAAAAAAAGAACGCCGGGGGGAGGGGGGCACGGGCGTCACATGTCACCTGAATACTTGTACTCCCATCATCTGCTTGAAGAGAGAGAGAAAAGAAAATGCAATCATAGAGGTAAGAGACACTTTTTAAAAATAATGAATCCGAAGAGAAAAGTAAAAGGAGGCCTGTGGAGCAGGTCTGGGTGTGACTCCGGATCCCCCAACATCAGGTGCCACCACCAAAGATTCCTGCGTGTAGCCCATAGAACCCCAAAAGCAACGGGATGAGTTCTGGTCACATACTCCCTCAAAATGACATCCTGGCCTTCTTCTGGAACTCCCTCCCCTCTCAGACTCTCAAGGTTTCCTCCAGCGTGTCGGTTCCCACAGAGCAGACCTGTGGTCTGAGACCTGACAGTCCAGATGCCACGCATGCTGCCGCGTGGCGGCGGTGTCGCGGCTTGGGACAAGAGGAGGCCCCACGGTGCGGGCTGGGGCGCCAGGCACCGCGCGGGCGCTGAGGGTGGGGGTGACCCCCACCCCGGGCCGCCGCCGCGCTCCCAGAAAGGGGACAGAACAAGAGGCAAAAAAAAAAAAAAAAAAAAAAAGCAGCCGCCTGTGGCACCCGGTATTCCCAGGCGGTCTCCCATCCAAGTACTAACCGGGCCCGACCCTGCTTAGCTTCCCAGACCAGACGAGATCGGGGGCGTTCAGGGTGGTGTGGCCCTAGACGGCGGCGGAGGGCGCCCCTGCCCCGCTCAAGAAGCCGAGCCTCTCTGGGCTTCCCCGCCGCCGCCTCCCGCGCCGGGCCGGGCCGGTTGAGTTCGCCGGCCGGGTCCCGCGGGCTCCCAGGGACGGGGGGGATGGGCGGGGCGGGGCAGGGCGGGGCGGGGCGGGGGGCTGTCTCTCTATACACACACACACACACTCACACTCACTCACACTCACACAAGATGCGCCTCCACGGCTGGACTCGCCAAGGTGGAGCCCTCCCAGCCCCCCTCGTCTCCTCGCCCGGCCTCCTTCACCTACCCGCTGCCCACCCCCAGCGCGTCGCTGCCTGCCCCTGACTGCGCACGCGCGGGACGCTCGCCCTTTGACCCCAGCCAGGGGCCGCCCTCCCCCACAACCCCTTTCAGCTGCGCCCCCCCCTCGCCCTGTGGGTGGGCTGCCGCCTATTCCCCCGGGCCAGGGCTGGGGCACAGCCAGTGTATGGGGCGTCTCTCTCTGGGGATGTGTCCCATGGGTGGGGTGGGGTGGCGTGGTTTGGGGGGCGCTGAAGAAATCAGTCCCCTCCATCTCCTACCTCTGGAAAACGCCCAAGCCCGTGGAGAACTGCCGGCACCGCTTCGTGGGGGCCGGGACCCTCCTCCGTGTCCTCCTGTGGCCCAGTCCAAGGGGCCTGGGCCTGGCCGGGGCTGCATTGGACCCCGACCACCCTGGCGTGTGGACTCGCTAAAAATCGGCCATTAGATATTGGATTCCAGCTTCCTGGAGGTCATTTCACTAATGAGTGCACCGGAAAGAGTTTCCTAATCCATCTGTGAGGGTGGCAACTGAAAGAGAATTTTAAAGCTGACAGAATAGGCGAGGGAAGGCATAGGAGATTTCCACACCCAGCAAGGAAGACTTTCCCGAAATGGAAGAAAGAAACGAGCAAACAGAGACACCGGTAGCCCGCCCGGAAAAGAGTCTGCCCCTGAGAGAAAGCACCCTGACCAGGTTCACCCGTGGGTGGGTGGCGAGCTGGCGGCGTTCAGAAGAGCGAGGCCCGCAGTCTGTGCGGAAGACACCTGCGCTCGGGTGTGTGTGGCGGCGCGATTCACAAGCAGCTCTAGACGTTAAACCAAGGAGAAGCCAGGGAGTTCCCAACGCCCCAGGTGTCCTCAGCCCACGACTGGCTGCTGTGGGAATGCGAAGCCCGGCTCCTTGTCTCAGAGCGGGGTTCCCAGGAGGATCAGGCTGAAGCTGGGACTCGGCCTCAAAGTGTCCCCTCGCATGGCCACCCCCTTTCCCTTCCTGCTCCTCTACTCCTGGTGCCCCTCCATCCAGGGGCCAGACCTTAAAGAGTCACCGCAAGAGAATCCTGGTCCCAAAGGAGCCTTCTGGGGGACCGGTGCTGAGAGAGGTTGTGGGCATGGCCCGCTGGGGCTCTGCCCGACCCAGGGCTGAGAGATGCCACCTCCCAGCTCTGGGTCCCTGCAGGAAGTGTTGGCAAGCACAGGGCCGGTCCTCCAAAGGCCCAGGTGCAGGGAGCCCAGGCCAAGCAGCCTGTGGAAGAAGCCACTTGCCGTGCCACCCCGGGAACAGGACTGCAGGCCCCGGCCCTTCCCACCACCTCCTCCTCCTCCTCCTCCTCCTCCCCCCCCAGCCCCCCCCACAGGGCACAGGGCTCAGAGACACCTCAGACTCTTGCTACCCAAAGTGCAAAGGGCATCAGTTGCTCCTCCAACCCCCCCGCCCAGCAGACCACGTTGTCCAGCCAGCCCCCGGGCCTCCCTGGGGTGCCCAGCACAAAAGTGCAGACACCCACCGGACCCTCAATCTCAGTTTTCGGATGTTTTTGCCACTCTAAGGACCCGCAGGCCAGCTGGGCCTTCGGGCAGGACAGAGAGCCCCGGAATCCGACGTGGAGAGCTGCGTGTACGTCCCCATCAGGAGGCGGTCCCCACCTCCGCGGCTCTCCCCTTGCGGGGAGCGGCAGCCCAGCCGGCAGCCGCAGGGCCTCAGGGAAGACACCAGGCTGGGCCCCCGCGGCACAGCGGGGGCACGTCCCCCGCACTCAGGCGACTTAGGGACGGCTGCTGGAGACTGCTGCGGCCACCCTGCTGCCGGGTTTCTGGTGGGCTTCCTGGAAGCAGCGTCCACACCAAGCCCTTGGAAGGCCCAGGCGACGGAGGAGCCGGTCAGGCAGGGGCCCAGGACGGTGAGAGGCCGGGCGGGCGGGAAGGAGCATGTCAGGCAGGGGCAGAGGACGGTGACAGGCCGGGCGGGGAGGAGCCGGTCAGGCGGGGGCCCAGGACAGTGACGGGCCTGGCCGGGGAGCAGTGCGTCAGGCAGGGGCAGAGGAGACGGGCTGGGTAAGGGTTAGGGTGACAGTTAGGGCACAATTCACAATCGCAAAGACGTGGAAGCGACCCGAGTGCCCATCCATCCAGGAGTGCATCAATAAAATGTGGCGCGTGGACACCACGGAGTGCCATTCGGCTGTGAGGAGCAGCGGTGAGAGGGCGCCTCTCGTGTTCTCCTGGCCAGAGCTGGAACCCGTTCCAGTAGGCCAGGTATCCCAAGAATGGACACACGAGCACCACGTGAGCGCGCTCACCAGCAAATTGGTACGAACGGATGGACGCCTAAGTGGACAGAGAGGAATCACCTTCATCGGGTGGGTGTCGGGCGGGTGGGGGGAGGGGAGGGGCATACACATCCATTAGGCATGGGGTGGGTGCGCACCGACTGGGGGATGGGCGCACTTGAAGCTCTGACCCGAGGGGGGAGGCTTGGAGAGGGCAAGGCACCCGACCTTAACATTGGTACCCCCACAATACGCTGGAACAACATGAGAGGTATATGAATAAGAACACAGGGGGGGCCGGGCGCGGTGGCTCACGCCTGTAATCCTAGCTCTCTGGGAGGCCGAGGCGGGCGGATTGCTCCAGGTCAGGAGTTCGAAACCAGCCTGAGCAAGAGCGAGACCCCGTCTCTACTAAAAATAGAAAGAAATTAATTGGCCAACTAATATATATAGAAAAACACAGCCGGGCGTGGTGGTGCATGCCTGTAGTCCCAACTACTCGGGAGGCTGAGGCAGCAGGATTGCTTGAGCCCGGAGATTGAGGTTGCTGTGAGCTAGGCTGACGCCATGGCACTCACTCTAGCCTGGGCAGCAAAACGAGACTCTGTCTCAAAAAAAAAAAAAAAAAAAAAAAGAACGCAGGGGGGAGGGGGGCACGGGCGTCACATGTCACCTGAATACTTGTACTCCCATCATCTGCTTGAAGAGAGAAAAGAAAATGCAATCATAGAGGTAAGAGACACTTTTTAAAAATAATGAATCCGAAGAGAAAAGTAAAAGGAGGCCTGTGGAGCAGGTCTGGGTGTGACTCCGGATCCCCCAACATCAGGTGCCACCACCAAAGATTCCTGCGTGTAGCCCATAGAACCCCAAAAGCAACGGGATGAGTTCTGGTCACATACTCCCTCAAAATGACATCCTGGCCTTCTTCTGGAACTCCCTCCCCTCTCAGACTCTCAAGGTTTCCTCCAGCGTGTCGGTTCCCACAGAGCAGACCTGTGGTCTGAGACCTGACAGTCCAGATGCCACGCATGCTGCCGCGTGGCGGCGGTGTCGCGGCTTGGGACAAGAGGAGGCCCCACGGTGCGGGCTGGGGCGCCAGGCACCGCGCGGGCGCTGAGGGTGGGGGTGACCCCCACCCCGGGCCGCCGCCGCGCTCCCAGAAAGGGGACAGAACAAGAGGCAAAAAAAAAAAAAAAAAAAAAAAAGCAGCCGCCTGTGGCACCCGGTATTCCCAGGCGGTCTCCCATCCAAGTACTAACCGGGCCCGACCCTGCTTAGCTTCCCAGACCAGACGAGATCGGGGGCGTTCAGGGTGGTGTGGCCCTAGACGGCGGCGGAGGGCGCCCCTGCCCCGCTCAAGAAGCCGAGCCTCTCTGGGCTTCCCCGCCGCCGCCTCCCGCGCCGGGCCGGGCCGGTTGAGTTCGCCGGCCGGGTCCCGCGGGCTCCCAGGGACGGGGGGGGGGGATGGGCGGGGCGGGGCAGGGCGGGGCGGGGCGGGGGGCTGTCTCTCTATACACACACACACACACTCACACTCACTCACACTCACACAAGATGCGCCTCCACGGCTGGACTCGCCAAGGTGGAGCCCTCCCAGCCCCCCTCGTCTCCTCGCCCGGCCTCCTTCACCTACCCGCTGCCCACCCCCAGCGCGTCGCTGCCTGCCGCTGACTGCGCACGCGCGGGACGCTCGCCCTTTGACCCCAGCCAGGGGCCGCCCTCCCCCACAACCCCTTTCAGCTGCGCCCCCCCCCTCGCCCTGTGGGTGGGCTGCCGCCTATTCCCCCGGGCCAGGGCTGGGGCACAGCCAGTGTATGGGGCGTCTCTCTCTGGGGATGTGTCCCATGGGTGGGGTGGGGTGGCGTGGTTTGGGGGGCGCTGAAGAAATCAGTCCCCTCCATCTCCTACCTCTGGAAAACGCCCAAGCCCGTGGAGAACTGCCGGCACCGCTTCGTGGGGGCCGGGACCCTCCTCCGTGTCCTCCTGTGGCCCAGTCCAAGGGGCCTGGGCCTGGCCGGGGCTGCATTGGACCCCGACCACCCTGGCGTGTGGACTCGCTAAAAATCGGCCATTAGATATTGGATTCCAGCTTCCTGGAGGTCATTTCACTAATGAGTGCACCGGAAAGAGTTTCCTAATCCATCTGTGAGGGTGGCAACTGAAAGAGAATTTTAAAGCTGACAGAATAGGCGAGGGAAGGCATAGGAGATTTCCACACCCAGCAAGGAAGACTTTCCCGAAATGGAAGAAAGAAACGAGCAAACAGAGACACCGGTAGCCCGCCCGGAAAAGAGTCTGCCCCTGAGAGAAAGCACCCTGACCAGGTTCACCCGTGGGTGGGTGGCGAGCTGGCGGCGTTCAGAAGAGCGAGGCCCGCAGTCTGTGCGGAAGACACCTGCGCTCGGGTGTGTGTGGCGGCGCGATTCACAAGCAGCTCTAGACGTTAAACCAAGGAGAAGCCAGGGAGTTCCCAACGCCCCAGGTGTCCTCAGCCCACGACTGGCTGCTGTGGGAATGCGAAGCCCGGCTCCTTGTCTCAGAGCGGGGTTCCCAGGAGGATCAGGCTGAAGCTGGGACTCGGCCTCAAAGTGTCCCCTCGCATGGCCACCCCCTTCCCCTTCCTGCTCCTCTACTCCTGGTGCCCCTCCATCCAGGGGCCAGACCTTAAAGAGTCACCGCAAGAGAATCCTGGTCCCAAAGGAGCCTTCTGGGGGACCGGTGCTGAGAGAGGTTGTGGGCATGGCCCGCTGGGGCTCTGCCCGACCCAGGGCTGAGAGATGCCACCTCCCAGCTCTGGGTCCCTGCAGGAAGTGTTGGCAAGCACAGGGCCGGTCCTCCAAAGGCCCAGGTGCAGGGAGCCCAGGCCAAGCAGCCTGTGGAAGAAGCCACTTGCCGTGCCACCCCGGGAACAGGACTGCAGGCCCCGGCCCTTCCCACCACCTCCTCCTCCTCCTCCTCCACCTCCCCCCCCCGCCCCCCCCCACAGGGCACAGGGCTCAGAGACACCTCAGACTCTTGCTACCCAAAGTGCAAAGGGCATCAGTTGCTCCTCCAACCCCCCCGCCCATCAGACCACGTTGTCCAGCCAGCCCCCGGGCCTCCCTGGGGTGCCCAGCACAAAAGTGCAGACACCCACCGGACCCTCAATCTCAGTTTTCGGATGTTTTTGCCACTCTAAGGACCCGCAGGCCAGCTGGGCCTTCGGGCAGGACAGAGAGCCCCGGAATCCGACGTGGAGAGCTGCGTGTACGTCCCCATCAGGAGGCGGTCCCCACCTCCGCGGCTCTCCCCTTGCGGGGAGCGGCAGCCCAGCCGGCAGCCGCAGGGCCTCAGGGAAGACACCAGGCTGGGCCCCCGCGGCACAGCGGGGGCACGTCCCCCGCACTCACGCGACTTAGGGACGGCTGCTGGAGACTGCTGCGGCCACCCTGCTGCCGGGTTTCTGGTGGGCTTCCTGGAAGCAGCGTCCACACCAAGCCCTTGGAAGGCCCAGGCGACGGAGGAGCCGGTCAGGCAGGGGCCCAGGACGGTGAGAGGCCGGGCGGGCGGGAAGGAGCATGTCAGGCAGGGGCAGAGGACGGTGACAGGCCGGGCGGGGAGGAGCCGGTCAGGCGGGGGCCCAGGACAGTGACGGGCCTGGCCGGGGAGCAGTGCGTCAGGCAGGGGCAGAGGAGACGGGCTGGGTAAGGGTTAGGGTGACAGTTAGGGCACAATTCACAATCGCAAGGACGTGGAAGCGACCCGAGTGCCCATCCATCCAGGAGTGCATCAATAAAATGTGGCGCGTGGACACCACGGAGTGCCATTCGGCTGTGAGGAGCAGCGGTGAGAGGGCGCCTCTCGTGTTCTCCTGGCCAGAGCTGGAACCCGTTCCAGTAGGCCAGGTATCCCAAGAATGGACACACGAGCACCACGTGAGCGCGCTCACCAGCAAATTGGTACGAACGGATGGACGCCTAAGTGGACAGAGAGGAATCACCTTCATCGGGTGGGTGTCGGGCGGGTGGGGGGAGGGGAGGGGCATACACATCCATTAGGCATGGGGTGGGTGCGCACCGACTGGGGGATGGGCGCACTTGAAGCTCTGACCCGAGGGGGGAGGCTTGGAGAGGGCAAGGCACCCGACCTTAACATTGGTACCCCCACAATACGCTGGAACAACATGAGAGGTATATGAATAAGAACACAGGGGGGGCCGGGCGCGGTGGCTCACGCCTGTAATCCTAGCTCTCTGGGAGGCCGAGGCGGGCGGATTGCTCCAGGTCAGGAGTTCGAAACCAGCCTGAGCAAGAGCGAGACCCCGTCTCTACTAAAAATAGAAAGAAATTAATTGGCCAACTAATATATATAGAAAAACACAGCCGGGCGTGGTGGTGCATGCCTGTAGTCCCAACTACTCGGGAGGCTGAGGCAGCAGGAGTGCTTGAGCCCGGAGATTGAGGTTGCTGTGAGCTAGGCTGACGCCATGGCACTCACTCTAGCCTGGGCAGCAAAACGAGACTCTGTCTCAAAAAAAAAAAAAAAAAAAAAAAAGAACGCAGGGGGGAGGGGGGCACGGGCGTCACATGTCACCTGAATACTTGTACTCCCATCATCTGCTTGAAGAGAGAGAGAAAAGAAAATGCAATCATAGAGGTAAGAGACACTTTTTAAAAATAATGAATCCGAAGAGAAAAGTAAAAGGAGGCCTGTGGAGCAGGTCTGGGTGTGACTCCGGATCCCCCAACATCAGGTGCCACCACCAAAGATTCCTGCGTGTAGCCCATAGAACCCCAAAAGCAACGGGATGAGTTCTGGTCACATACTCCCTCAAAATGACATCCTGGCCTTCTTCTGGAACTCCCTCCCCTCTCAGACTCTCAAGGTTTCCTCCAGCGTGTCGGTTCCCACAGAGCAGACCTGTGGTCTGAGACCTGACAGTCCAGATGCCACGCATGCTGCCGCGTGGCGGCGGTGTCGCGGCTTGGGACAAGAGGAGGCCCCACGGTGCGGGCTGGGGCGCCAGGCACCGCGCGGGCGCTGAGGGTGGGGGTGACCCCCACCCCGGGCCGCCGCCGCGCTCCCAGAAAGGGGACAAAACAAGAGGCAAAAAAAAAAAAAAAAAAAAAAAAGCAGCCGCCTGTGGCACCCGGTATTCCCAGGCGGTCTCCCATCCAAGTACTAACCGGGCCCGACCCTGCTTAGCTTCCCAGACCAGACGAGATCGGGGGCGTTCAGGGTGGTGTGGCCCTAGACGGCGGCGGAGGGCGCCCCTGCCCCGCTCAAGAAGCCGAGCCTCTCTGGGCTTCCCCGCCGCCGCCTCCCGCGCCGGGCCGGGCCGGTTGAGTTCGCCGGCCGGGTCCCGCGGGCTCCCAGGGACGGGGGGGATGGGCGGGGCGGGGCAGGGCGGGGCGGGGCGGGGGGCTGTCTCTCTATACACACACACACACACTCACACTCACTCACACTCACACAAGATGCGCCTCCACGGCTGGACTCGCCAAGGTGGAGCCCTCCCAGCCCCCCTCGTCTCCTCGCCCGGCCTCCTTCACCTACCCGCTGCCCACCCCCAGCGCGTCGCTGCCTGCCGCTGACTGCGCACGCGCGGGACGCTCGCCCTTTGACCCCAGCCAGGGGCCGCCCTCCCCCACAACCCCTTTCAGCTGCGCCCCCCCCCTCGCCCTGTGGGTGGGCTGCCGCCTATTCCCCCGGGCCAGGGCTGGGGCACAGCCAGTGTATGGGGCGTCTCTCTCTGGGGATGTGTCCCATGGGTGGGGTGGGGTGGCGTGGTTTGGGGGGCGCTGAAGAAATCAGTCCCCTCCATCTCCTACCTCTGGAAAACGCCCAAGCCCGTGGAGAACTGCCGGCACCGCTTCGTGGGGGCCGGGACCCTCCTCCGTGTCCTCCTGTGGCCCAGTCCAAGGGGCCTGGGCCTGGCCGGGGCTGCATTGGACCCCGACCACCCTGGCGTGTGGACTCGCTAAAAATCGGCCATTAGATATTGGATTCCAGCTTCCTGGAGGTCATTTCACTAATGAGTGCACCGGAAAGAGTTTCCTAATCCATCTGTGAGGGTGGCAACTGAAAGAGAATTTTAAAGCTGACAGAATAGGCGAGGGAAGGCATAGGAGATTTCCACACCCAGCAAGGAAGACTTTCCCGGAATGGAAGAAAGAAACGAGCAAACAGAGACACCGGTAGCCCGCCCGGAAAAGAGTCTGCCCCTTAGAGAAAGCACCCTGACCAGGTTCACCCGTGGGTGGGTGGCGAGCTGGCGGCGTTCAGAAGAGCGAGGCCCGCAGTCTGTGCGGAAGACACCTGCGCTCGGGTGTGTGTGGCGGCGCGGTTCACAAGCAGCTCTAGACGTTAAACCAAGGAGAAGCCAGGGAGTTCCCAACGCCCCAGGTGTCCTCAGCCCACGACTGGCTGCTGTGGGAATGCGAAGCCCGGCTCCTTGTCTCAGAGCGGGGTTCCCAGGAGGATCAGGCTGAAGCTGGGACTCGGCCTCAAAGTGTCCCCTCGCATGGCCACCCCCTTCCCCTTCCTGCTCCTCTACTCCTGGTGCCCCTCCATCCAGGGGCCAGACCTTAAAGAGTCACCGCAAGAGAATCCTGGTCCCAAAGGAGCCTTCTGGGGGACCGGTGCTGAGAGAGGTTGTGGGCATGGCCCGCTGGGGCTCTGCCCTACCCAGGGCTGAGAGATGCCACCTCCCAGCTCTGGGTCCCTGCAGGAAGTGTTGGCAAGCACAGGGCCGGTCCTCCAAAGGCCCAGGTGCAGGGAGCCCAGGCCAAGCAGCCTGTGGAAGAAGCCACTTGCCGTGCCACCCCGGGAACAGGACTGCAGGCCCCGGCCCTTCCCACCTCCTCCTCCTCCTCCTCCTCCCCCCCGCCCCGCCACCACAGGGCACAGGGCTCAGAGACACCTCAGACTCTTGCTACCAAAAGTGCAAAGGGCATCAGTGGCTCCTCCAACACCCCCCCCCCCCCGCCCAGCAGACCACGTTGTCCAGCCAGCCCCTGGGCCTCCCTGGGGTGCCCAGCACAAAAGTGCAGACACCCACCGGACCCTCAGTCTCAGTTTTCGGAGGTTTTTGCCACTCCAAGGACCCGCAGGCCAGCTGGGCCTTCGGGCAGGACAGAGAGCCCCGGAATCCGACGTGGAGAGCTGCGTGTACGTCCCCATCAGGAGGCGGTCCCCACCTCCGCGGCTCTCCCCTTGCTGGGAGCGGCAGCCCAGCCGGCAGCCGCAGGGCCTCAGGGAAGACACCAGGCTGGGCCCCCGCGGCACAGCGGGGGCACGTCCCCCGCACTCAGGCGACTTAGGGACGGCTGCTGGAGACTGCTGCGGCCACCCTGCTGCCGGGTTTCTGGTGGGCTTCCTGGAAGCAGCGTCCATACCAAGCCCTTGGAAGGCCCAGGCGACGGAGGAGCCGGTCAGGCAGGGGCCCAGGACGGTGAGAGGCCGGGCGGGCGGGAAGGAGCATGTCAGGCAGGGGCAGAGGACGGTGACAGGCCGGGCGGGGAGGAGCCGGTCAGGCGGGGGCCCAGGACAGTGACGGGCCTGGCCGGGGAGGAGTGCGTCAGGCAGGGGCAGAGGAGACGGGCTGGGTAAGGGGTAGGGTGACAGTTAGGGCACAATTCACAATCGCAAAGACGTGGAAGCGACCCGAGTGCCCATCCATCCAGGAGTGCATCAATAAAATGTGGCGCGTGGACACCACGGAGTGCCATTCGGCTGTGAGGAGCAGCGGTGAGAGGGCGCCTCTCGTGTTCTCCTGGCCAGAGCTGGAACCCGTTCCAGTAGGCCAGGTATCCCAAGAATGGACACACGAGCACCACGTGAGCGCGCTCACCAGCAAATTGGTACGAACGGATGGACGCCTAAGTGGACAGAGAGGAATCACCTTCATCGGGTGGGTGTCGGGCGGGTGGGGGGAGGGGAGGGGCATACACATCCATTAGGCATGGGGTGGGTGCGCACCGACTGGGGGATGGGCGCACTTGAAGCTCTGACCCGAGGGGGGAGGCTTGGAGAGGGCAAGGCACCCGACCTTAACATTGGTACCCCCACAATACGCTGGAACAACATGAGAGGTATATGAATAAGAACACAGGGGGGGCCGGGCGCGGTGGCTCACGCCTGTAATCCTAGCTCTCTGGGAGGCCGAGGCGGGCGGATTGCTCCAGGTCAGGAGTTCGAAACCAGCCTGAGCAAGAGCGAGACCCCGTCTCTACTAAAAATAGAAAGAAATTAATTGGCCAACTAATATATATAGAAAAACACAGCCGGGCGTGGTGGTGCATGCCTGTAGTCCCAACTACTCGGGAGGCTGAGGCAGCAGGAGTGCTTGAGCCCGGAGATTGAGGTTGCTGTGAGCTAGGCTGACGCCATGGCACTCACTCTAGCCTGGGCAGCAAAACGAGACTCTGTCTCAAAAAAAAAAAAAAAAAAAAGAACGCAGGGGGGAGGGGGGCACGGGCGTCACATGTCACCTGAATACTTGTACTCCCATCATCTGCTTGAAGAGAGAGAGAAAAGAAAATGCAATCCTAGAGGTAAGAGACACTTTTTAAAAATAATGAATCCGAAGACAAAAGTAAAAGGAGGCCTGTGGAGCAGGTCTGGGTGTGACTCCGGATCCCCCAACATCAGGTGCCACCACCAAAGATTCCTGCGTGTAGCCCATAGAACCCCAAAAGCAACGGGACGAGTTCTGGTCACATACTCCCTCAAAATGACATCCTGGCCTTCTTCTGGAACTCCCTCCCCTCTCAGACTCTCAAGGTTTCCTCCAGCGTGTCGGTTCCCACAGAGCAGACCTTTGGTCTGAGACCTGACAGTCCAGATGCCACGCATGCTGCCGCGTGGCGGCGGTGTCGCGGCTTGGGACAAGAGGAGGCCCCACGGTGCGGGCTGGGGCGCCAGGCACCGCGCGGGCGCTGAGGGTGGGGGTGACCCCCACCCCGGGCCGCCGCCGCGCTCCCAGAAAGGGGACAGAACAAGAGGCAAAAAAAAAAAAAAAAAGCAGCAGCCTGTGGCACCCGGTATTCCCAGGCGGTCTCCCATCCAAGTACTAACCGGGCCCGACCCTGCTTAGCTTCCCAGACCAGACGAGATCGGGGGCGTTCAGGGTGGTGTGGCCCTAGACGGCGGCGGAGGGCGCCCCTGCCCCGCTCAAGAAGCCGAGCCTCTCTGGGCTTCCCCGCCGCCGCCTCCCGCGCCGGGCCGGGCCGGTTGAGTTCGCCGGCCGGGTCCCGCGGGCTCCCAGGGACGGGGGTGATGGGCGGGGCTGGGCGGGGCGGGGCGGGGCGGGGGGCTGTCTCTCTATACACACACACACACACTCACACTCACTCACACTCACACAAGATGCGCCTCCACGGCTGGACTCGCCAAGGTGGAGCCCTCCCAGCCCCGCTCGTCTCCTCGCCCGGCCTCCTTCACCTACCCGCTGCCCACCCCCAGCGCGTCGCTGCCTGCCGCTGACTGCGCACGCGCGGGACGCTCGCCCTTTGACCCCAGCCAGGGGCCGCCCTCCCCCACAACCCCTTTCAGCTGCGCCCCCCCCCCCGCGCCCTGTGGGTGGGCTGCCGCCTATTCCCCCGGGCCAGGGCTGGGGCACAGCCAGTGTATGGGGCGTCTCTCTCTGGGGATGTGTCCCATGGGTGGGGTGGGGTGGCGTGGTTTGGGGGGCGCTGAAGAAATCAGTCCCCTCCATCTCCTACCTCTGGAAAACGCCCAAGCCCGTGGAGAACTGCCGGCACCGCTTCGTGGGGGCCGGGACCCTCCTCCGTGTCCTCCTGTGGCCCAGTCCAAGGGGCCTGGGCCTGGCCGGGGCTGCATTGGACCCCGACCACCCTGGCGTGTGGACTCGCTAAAAATCGGCCATTAGATATTGGATTCCAGCTTCCTGGAGGTCATTTCACTAATGAGTGCACCGGAAAGAGTTTCCTAATCCATCTGTGAGGGTGGCAACTGAAAGAGAATTTTAAAGCTGACAGAATAGGCGAGGGAAGGCATAGGAGATTTCCACACCCAGCAAGGAAGACTTTCCCGGAATGGAAGAAAGAAACGAGCAAACAGAGACACCGGTAGCCCGCCCGGAAAAGAGTCTGCCCCTTAGAGAAAGCACCCTGACCAGGTTCACCCGTGGGTGGGTGGCGAGCTAGCGGCGTTCAGAAGAGCGAGGCCCGCAGTCTGTGCGGAAGACACCTGCGCTCGGGTGTGTGTGGCGGCGCGGTTCACAAGCAGCTCTAGACGTTAAACCAAGGAGAAGCCAGGGAGTTCCCAACGCCCCAGGTGTCCTCAGCCCACGACTGGCTGCTGTGGGAATGCGAAGCCCGGCTCCTTGTCTCAGAGCGGGGTTCCCAGGAGGATCAGGCTGAAGCTGGGACTCGGCCTCAAAGTGTCCCCTCGCATGGCCACCCCCTTCCCCTTCCTGCTCCTCTACTCCTGGTGCCCCTCCATCCAGGGGCCAGACCTTAAAGAGTCACCGCAAGAGAATCCTGGTCCCAAAGGAGCCTTCTGGGGGACCGGTGCTGAGAGAGGTTGTGGGCATGGCCCGCTGGGGCTCTGCCCGACCCAGGGCTGAGAGATGCCACCTCCCAGCTCTGGGTCCCTGCAGGAAGTGTTGGCAAGCACAGGGCCGGTCCTCCAAAGGCCCAGGTGCAGGGAGCCCAGGCCAAGCAGCCTGTGGAAGAAGCCACTTGCCGTGCCACCCCGGGAACAGGACTGCAGGCCCCGGCCCTTCCCACCTCCTCCTCCTCCTCCTCCTCCCCCCCGCCCCGCCCCCACAGGGCACAGGGCTCAGAGACACCTCAGACTCTTGCTACCCAAAGTGCAAAGGGCATCAGTGGCTCCTCCAACACCCCCCCCCCGCCCAGCAGACCACGTTGTCCAGCCAGCCCCCGGGCCTCCCTGGGGTGCCCAGCACAAAAGTGCAGACACCCACCGGACCCTCAGTCTCAGTTTTCGGAGGTTTTTGCCACTCCAAGGACCCGCAGGCCAGCTGGGCCTTCGGGCAGGACAGAGAGCCCCGGAATCCGACGTGGAGAGCTGCGTGTACGTCCCCATCAGGAGGCGGTCCCCACCTCCGAGGCTCTCCCCTTGCTGGGAGCGGCAGCCCAGCCGGCAGCCACAGGGCCTCAGGGAAGACACCAGGCTGGGCCCCCGCGGCACAGCGGGGGCACGTCCCCCGCACTCACGCGACTTAGGGACGGCTGCTGGAGACTGCTGCGGCCACCCTGCTGCCGGGTTTCTGGTGGGCTTCCTGGAAGCAGCGTCCATACCAAGCCCTTGGAAGGCCCAGGCGATGGAGGAGCCCGTCAGGCAGGGGCCCAGGACGGTGAGAGGCCGGGCGGGCGGGAAGGAGCATGTCAGGCAGGGGCAGAGGACGGTGACAGGCCGGGCGGGGAGGAGCCGGTCAGGCGGGGGCCCAGGACAGTGACGGGCCTGGCCGGGGAGGAGTGCGTCAGGCAGGGGCAGAGGAGACGGGCTGGGTAAGGGTTAGGGTGACAGTTAGGGCACAATTCACAATCGCAAAGACGTGGAAGCGACCCGAGTGCCCATCCATCCAGGAGTGCATCAATAAAATGTGGCGCGTGGACACCACGGAGTGCCATTCGGCTGTGAGGAGCAGCGGTGAGAGGGCGCCTCTCGTGTTCTCCTGGCCAGAGCTGGAACCCGTTCCAGTAGGCCAGGTATCCCAAGAATGGACACACGAGCACCACGTGAGCGCGCTCACCAGCAAATTGGTACGAACGGATGGACGCCTAAGTGGACAGAGAGGAATCACCTTCATCGGGTGGGTGTCGGGCGGGTGGGGGGAGGGGAGGGGCATACACATCCATTAGGCATGGGGTGGGTGCGCACCGACTGGGGGATGGGCGCACTTGAAGCTCTGACCCGAGGGGGGAGGCTTGGAGAGGGCAAGGCACCCGACCTTAACATTGGTACCCCCACAATACGCTGGAACAACATGAGAGGTATATGAATAAGAACACAGGGGGGGCCGGGCGCGGTGGCTCACGCCTGTAATCCTAGCTCTCTGGGAGGCCGAGGCGGGCGGATTGCTCCAGGTCAGGAGTTCGAAACCAGCCTGAGCAAGAGCGAGACCCCGTCTCTACTAAAAATAGAAAGAAATTAATTGGCCAACTAATATATATAGAAAAACACAGCCGGGCGTGGTGGTGCATGCCTGTAGTCCCAACTACTCGGGAGGCTGAGGCAGCAGGATTGCTTGAGCCCGGAGATTGAGGTTGCTGTGAGCTAGGCTGACGCCATGGCACTCACTCTAGCCTGGGCAGCAAAACGAGACTCTGTCTCAAAAAAAAAAAAAAAAAAAAAAAAAAGAACGCAGGGGGGAGGGGGGCACGGGCGTCACATGTCACCTGAATACTTGTACTCCCATCATCTGCTTGAAGAGAGAGAGAAAAGAAAATGCAATCCTAGAGGTAAGAGACACTTTTTAAAAATAATGGATCCGAAGACAAAAGTAAAAGGAGGCCTGTGGTGCAGGTCTGGGTGTGACTCCGGATCCCCCAACATCAGGTGCCACCACCAAAGATTCCTGCGTGTAGCCCATAGAACCCCAAAAGCAACGGGACGAGTTCTGGTCACATACTCCCTCAAAATGACATCCTGGCCTTCTTCTGGAACTCCCTCCCCTCTCAGACTCTCAAGGTTTCCTCCAGCGTGTCGGTTCCCACAGAGCAGACCTTTGGTCTGAGACCTGACAGTCCAGATGCCACGCATGCTGCCGCGTGGCGGCGGTGTCGCGGCTTGGGACAAGAGGAGGCCCCACGGTGCGGGCTGGGGCGCCAGGCACCGCGCGGGCGCTGAGGGTGGGGGTGACCCCCACCCCGGGCCGCCGCCGCGCTCCCAGAAAGGGGACAGAACAAGAGGCAAAAAAAAAAAAAAAAAGCAGCAGCCTGTGGCACCCGGTATTCCCAGGCGGTCTCCCATCCAAGTACTAACCGGGCCCGACCCTGCTTAGCTTCCCAGACCAGACGAGATCGGGGGCGTTCAGGGTGGTGTGGCCCTAGACGGCGGCGGAGGGCGCCCCTGCCCCGCTCAAGAAGCCGAGCCTCTCTGGGCTTCCCCGCCGCCGCCTCCCGCGCCGGGCCGGGCCGGTTGAGTTCGCCGGCCGGGTCCCGCGGGCTCCCAGGGACGGGGGTGATGGGCGGGGCTGGGCGGGGCGGGGCGGGGCGGGGGGCTGTCTCTCTATACACACACACACACACTCACACTCACTCACACTCACACAAGATGCGCCTCCACGGCTGGACTCGCCAAGGTGGAGCCCTCCCAGCCCCCCTCGTCTCCTCGCCCGGCCTCCTTCACCTACCCGCTGCCCACCCCCAGCGCGTCGCTGCCTGCCGCTGACTGCGCACGCGCGGGACGCTCGCCCTTTGACCCCAGCCAGGGGCCGCCCTCCCCCACAACCCCTTTCAGCTGCGCCCCCCCCCCCCCCCGCGCCCTGTGGGTGGGCTGCCGCCTATTCCCCCGGGCCAGGGCTGGGGCACAGCCAGTGTATGGGGCGTCTCTCTCTGGGGATGTGTCCCATGGGTGGGGTGGGGTGGCGTGGTTTGGGGGGCGCTGAAGAAATCAGTCCCCTCCATCTCCTACCTCTGGAAAACGCCCAAGCCCGTGGAGAACTGCCGGCACCGCTTCGTGGGGGCCGGGACCCTCCTCCGTGTCCTCCTGTGGCCCAGTCCAAGGGGCCTGGGCCTGGCCGGGGCTGCATTGGACCCCGACCACCCTGGCGTGTGGACTCGCTAAAAATCGGCCATTAGATATTGGATTCCAGCTTCCTGGAGGTCATTTCACTAATGAGTGCACCGGAAAGAGTTTCCTAATCCATCTGTGAGGGTGGCAACTGAAAGAGAATTTTAAAGCTGACAGAATAGGCGAGGGAAGGCATAGGAGATTTCCACACCCAGCAAGGAAGACTTTCCCGGAATGGAAGAAAGAAACGAGCAAACAGAGACACCGGTAGCCCGCCCGGAAAAGAGTCTGCCCCTTAGAGAAAGCACCCTGACCAGGTTCACCCGTGGGTGGGTGGCGAGCTAGCGGCGTTCAGAAGAGCGAGGCCCGCAGTCTGTGCGGAAGACACCTGCGCTCGGGTGTGTGTGGCGGCGCGGTTCACAAGCAGCTCTAGACGTTAAACCAAGGAGAAGCCAGGGAGTTCCCAACGCCCCAGGTGTCCTCAGCCCACGACTGGCTGCTGTGGGAATGCGAAGCCCGGCTCCTTGTCTCAGAGCGGGGTTCCCAGGAGGATCAGGCTGAAGCTGGGACTCGGCCTCAAAGTGTCCCCTCGCATGGCCACCCCCTTCCCCTTCCTGCTCCTCTACTCCTGGTGCCCCTCCATCCAGGGGCCAGACCTTAAAGAGTCACCGCAAGAGAATCCTGGTCCCAAAGGAGCCTTCTGGGGGACCGGTGCTGAGAGAGGTTGTGGGCATGGCCCGCTGGGGCTCTGCCCGACCCAGGGCTGAGAGATGCCACCTCCCAGCTCTGGGTCCCTGCAGGAAGTGTTGGCAAGCACAGGGCCGGTCCTCCAAAGGCCCAGGTGCAGGGAGCCCAGGCCAAGCAGCCTGTGGAAGAAGCCACTTGCCGTGCCACCCCGGGAACAGGACTGCAGGCCCCGGCCCTTCCCACCTCCTCCTCCTCCTCCTCCTCCCCCCCGCCCCGCCCCCACAGGGCACAGGGCTCAGAGACACCTCAGACTCTTGCTACCCAAAGTGCAAAGGGCATCAGTGGCTCCTCCAACACCCCCCCCCCCCGCCCAGCAGACCACGTTGTCCAGCCAGCCCCCGGGCCTCCCTGGGGTGCCCAGCACAAAAGTGCAGACACCCACCGGACCCTCAGTCTCAGTTTTCGGAGGTTTTTGCCACTCCAAGGACCCGCAGGCCAGCTGGGCCTTCGGGCAGGACAGAGAGCCCCGGAATCCGACGTGGAGAGCTGCGTGTACGTCCCCATCAGGAGGCGGTCCCCACCTCCGAGGCTCTCCCCTTGCTGGGAGCGGCAGCCCAGCCGGCAGCCGCAGGGCCTCAGGGAAGACACCAGGCTGGGCCCCCGCGGCACAGCGGGGGCACGTCCCCCGCACTCACGCGACTTAGGGACGGCTGCTGGAGACTGCTGCGGCCACCCTGCTGCCGGGTTTCTGGTGGGCTTCCTGGAAGCAGCGTCCATACCAAGCCCTTGGAAGGCCCAGGCGATGGAGGAGCCCGTCAGGCAGGGGCCCAGGACGGTGAGAGGCCGGGCGGGCGGGAAGGAGCATGTCAGGCAGGGGCAGAGGACGGTGACAGGCCGGGCGGGGAGGAGCCGGTCAGGCGGGGGCCCAGGACAGTGACGGGCCTGGCCGGGGAGGAGTGCGTCAGGCAGGGGCAGAGGAGACGGGCTGGGTAAGGGGTAGGGTGACAGTTAGGGCACAATTCACAATCCCAAAGACGTGGAAGCGACCCGAGTGCCCATCCATCCAGGAGTGCATCAATAAAATGTGGCGCGTGGACACCACGGAGTGCCATTCGGCTGTGAGGAGCAGCGGTGAGAGGGCGCCTCTCGTGTTCTCCTGGCCAGAGCTGGAACCCGTTCCAGTAGGCCAGGTATCCCAAGAATGGACACACGAGCACCACGTGAGCGCGCTCACCAGCAAATTGGTACGAACGGATGGACGCCTAAGTGGACAGAGAGGAATCACCTTCATCGGGTGGGTGTCGGGCGGGTGGGGGGAGGGGAGGGGCATACACATCCATTAGGCATGGGGTGGGTGCGCACCGACTGGGGGATGGGCGCACTTGAAGCTCTGACCCGAGGGGGGAGGCTTGGAGAGGGCAAGGCACCCGACCTTAACATTGGTACCCCCACAATACGCTGGAACAACATGAGAGGTATATGAATAAGAACACAGGGGGGGCCGGGCGCGGTGGCTCACGCCTGTAATCCTAGCTCTCTGGGAGGCCGAGGCGGGCGGATTGCTCCAGGTCAGGAGTTCGAAACCAGCCTGAGCAAGAGCGAGACCCCGTCTCTACTAAAAATAGAAAGAAATTAATTGGCCAACTAATATATATAGAAAAACACAGCCGGGCGTGGTGGTGCATGCCTGTAGTCCCAACTACTCGGGAGGCTGAGGCAGCAGGATTGCTTGAGCCCGGAGATTGAGGTTGCTGTGAGCTAGGCTGACGCCATGGCACTCACTCTAGCCTGGGCAGCAAAACGAGACTCTGTCTCAAAAAAAAAAAAAAAAAAAAAAAAGAACGCAGGGGGGAGGGGGGCACGGGCGTCACATGTCACCTGAATACTTGTACTCCCATCATCTGCTTGAAGAGAGAGAGAAAAGAAAATGCAATCCTAGAGGTAAGAGACACTTTTTAAAAATAATGAATCCGAAGACAAAAGTAAAAGGAGGCCTGTGGAGCAGGTCTGGGTGTGACTCCGGATCCCCCAACATCAGGTGCCACCACCAAAGATTCCTGCGTGTAGCCCATAGAACCCCAAAAGCAACGGGACGAGTTCTGGTCACATACTCCCTCAAAATGACATCCTGGCCTTCTTCTGGAACTCCCTCCCCTCTCAGACTCTCAAGGTTTCCTCCAGCGTGTCGGTTCCCACAGAGCAGACCTTTGGTCTGAGACCTGACAGTCCAGATGCCACGCATGCTGCCGCGTGGCGGCGGTGTCGCGGCTTGGGACAAGAGGAGGCCCCACGGTGCGGGCTGGGGCGCCAGGCACCGCGCGGGCGCTGAGGGTGGGGGTGACCCCCACCCCGGGCCGCCGCCGCGCTCCCAGAAAGGGGACAGAACAAGAGGCAAAAAAAAAAAAAAAAAGCAGCAGCCTGTGGCACCCGGTATTCCCAGGCGGTCTCCCATCCAAGTACTAACCGGGCCCGACCCTGCTTAGCTTCCCAGACCAGACGAGATCGGGGGCGTTCAGGGTGGTGTGGCCCTAGACGGCGGCGGAGGGCGCCCCTGCCCCGCTCAAGAAGCCGAGCCTCTCTGGGCTTCCCCGCCGCCGCCTCCCGCGCCGGGCCGGGCCGGTTGAGTTCGCCGGCCGGGTCCCGCGGGCTCCCAGGGACGGGGGTGATGGGCGGGGCTGGGCGGGGCGGGGCGGGGCGGGGGGCTGTCTCTCTATACACACACACACACACTCACACTCACTCACACTCACACAAGATGCGCCTCCACGGCTGGACTCGCCAAGGTGGAGCCCTCCCAGCCCCCCTCGTCTCCTCGCCCGGCCTCCTTCACCTACCCGCTGCCCACCCCCAGCGCGTCGCTGCCTGCCGCTGACTGCGCACGCGCGGGACGCTCGCCCTTTGACCCCAGCCAGGGGCCGCCCTCCCCCACAACCCCTTTCAGCTGCGCCCCCCCCCCCCGCGCCCTGTGGGTGGGCTGCCGCCTATTCCCCCGGGCCAGGGCTGGGGCACAGCCAGTGTATGGGGCGTCTCTCTCTGGGGATGTGTCCCATGGGTGGGGTGGGGTGGCGTGGTTTGGGGGGCGCTGAAGAAATCAGTCCCCTCCATCTCCTACCTCTGGAAAACGCCCAAGCCCGTGGAGAACTGCCGGCACCGCTTCGTGGGGGCCGGGACCCTCCTCCGTGTCCTCCTGTGGCCCAGTCCAAGGGGCCTGGGCCTGGCCGGGGCTGCATTGGACCCCGACCACCCTGGCGTGTGGACTCGCTAAAAATCGGCCATTAGATATTGGATTCCAGCTTCCTGGAGGTCATTTCACTAATGAGTGCACCGGAAAGAGTTTCCTAATCCATCTGTGAGGGTGGCAACTGAAAGAGAATTTTAAAGCTGACAGAATAGGCGAGGGAAGGCATAGGAGATTTCCACACCCAGCAAGGAAGACTTTCCCGAAATGGAAGAAAGAAACGAGCAAACAGAGACACCGGTAGCCCGCCCGGAAAAGAGTCTGCCCCTGAGAGAAAGCACCCTGACCAGGTTCACCCGTGGGTGGGTGGCGAGCTGGCGGCGTTCAGAAGAGCGAGGCCCGCAGTCTGTGCGGAAGACACCTGCGCTCGGGTGTGTGTGGCGGCGCGATTCACAAGCAGCTCTAGACGTTAAACCAAGGAGAAGCCAGGGAGTTCCCAACGCCCCAGGTGTCCTCAGCCCACGACTGGCTGCTGTGGGAATGCGAAGCCCGGCTCCTTGTCTCAGAGCGGGGTTCCCAGGAGGATCAGGCTGAAGCTGGGACTCGGCCTCAAAGTGTCCCCTCGCATGGCCACCCCCTTCCCCTTCCTGCTCCTCTACTCCTGGTGCCCCTCCATCCAGGGGCCAGACCTTAAAGAGTCACCGCAAGAGAATCCTGGTCCCAAAGGAGCCTTCTGGGGGACCGGTGCTGAGAGAGGTTGTGGGCATGGCCCGCTGGGGCTCTGCCCGACCCAGGGCTGAGAGATGCCACCTCCCAGCTCTGGGTCCCTGCAGGAAGTGTTGGCAAGCACAGGGCCGGTCCTCCAAAGGCCCAGGTGCAGGGAGCCCAGGCCAAGCAGCCTGTGGAAGAAGCCACTTGCCGTGCCACCCCGGGAACAGGACTGCAGGCCCCGGCCCTTCCCACCTCCTCCTCCTCCTCCTCCTCCCCCCCGCCCCGCCCCCACAGGGCACAGGGCTCAGAGACACCTCAGACTCTTGCTACCCAAAGTGCAAAGGGCATCAGTGGCTCCTCCAACACCCCCCCCCCCGCCCAGCAGACCACGTTGTCCAGCCAGCCCCCGGGCCTCCCTGGGGTGCCCAGCACAAAAGTGCAGACACCCACCGGACCCTCAGTCTCAGTTTTCGGAGGTTTTTGCCACTCCAAGGACCCGCAGGCCAGCTGGGCCTTCGGGCAGGACAGAGAGCCCCGGAATCCGACGTGGAGAGCTGCGTGTACGTCCCCATCAGGAGGCGGTCCCCACCTCCGAGGCTCTCCCCTTGCTGGGAGCGGCAGCCCAGCCGGCAGCCGCAGGGCCTCAGGGAAGACACCAGGCTGGGCCCCCGCGGCACAGCGGGGGCACGTCCCCCGCACTCACGCGACTTAGGGACGGCTGCTGGAGACTGCTGCGGCCACCCTGCTGCCGGGTTTCTGGTGGGCTTCCTGGAAGCAGCGTCCATACCAAGCCCTTGGAAGGCCCAGGCGATGGAGGAGCCCGTCAGGCAGGGGCCCAGGACGGTGAGAGGCCGGGCGGGCGGGAAGGAGCATGTCAGGCAGGGGCAGAGGACGGTGACAGGCCGGGCGGGGAGGAGCCGGTCAGGCGGGGGCCCAGGACAGTGACGGGCCTGGCCGGGGAGGAGTGCGTCAGGCAGGGGCAGAGGAGACGGGCTGGGTAAGGGGTAGGGTGACAGTTAGGGCACAATTCACAATCCCAAAGACGTGGAAGCGACCCGAGTGCCCATCCATCCAGGAGTGCATCAATAAAATGTGGCGCGTGGACACCACGGAGTGCCATTCGGCTGTGAGGAGCAGCGGTGAGAGGGCGCCTCTCGTGTTCTCCTGGCCAGAGCTGGAACCCGTTCCAGTAGGCCAGGTATCCCAAGAATGGACACACGAGCACCACGTGAGCGCGCTCACCAGCAAATTGGTACGAACGGATGGACGCCTAAGTGGACAGAGAGGAATCACCTTCATCGGGTGGGTGTCGGGCGGGTGGGGGGAGGGGAGGGGCATACACATCCATTAGGCATGGGGTGGGTGCGCACCGACTGGGGGATGGGCGCACTTGAAGCTCTGACCCGAGGGGGGAGGCTTGGAGAGGGCAAGGCACCCGACCTTAACATTGGTACCCCCACAATACGCTGGAACAACATGAGAGGTATATGAATAAGAACACAGGGGGGGCCGGGCGCGGTGGCTCACGCCTGTAATCCTAGCTCTCTGGGAGGCCGAGGCGGGCGGATTGCTCCAGGTCAGGAGTTCGAAACCAGCCTGAGCAAGAGCGAGACCCCGTCTCTACTAAAAATAGAAAGAAATTAATTGGCCAACTAATATATATAGAAAAACACAGCCGGGCGTGGTGGTGCATGCCTGTAGTCCCAACTACTCGGGAGGCTGAGGCAGCAGGATTGCTTGAGCCCGGAGATTGAGGTTGCTGTGAGCTAGGCTGACGCCATGGCACTCACTCTAGCCTGGGCAGCAAAACGAGACTCTGTCTCAAAAAAAAAAAAAAAAAAAAAAAAAAGAACGCAGGGGGGAGGGGGGCACGGGCGTCACATGTCACCTGAATACTTGTACTCCCATCATCTGCTTGAAGAGAGAGAGAAAAGAAAATGCAATCCTAGAGGTAAGAGACACTTTTTAAAAATAATGAATCCGAAGACAAAAGTAAAAGGAGGCCTGTGGAGCAGGTCTGGGTGTGACTCCGGATCCCCCAACATCAGGTGCCACCACCAAAGATTCCTGCGTGTAGCCCATAGAACCCCAAAAGCAACGGGACGAGTTCTGGTCACATACTCCCTCAAAATGACATCCTGGCCTTCTTCTGGAACTCCCTCCCCTCTCAGACTCTCAAGGTTTCCTCCAGCGTGTCGGTTCCCACAGAGCAGACCTTTGGTCTGAGACCTGACAGTCCAGATGCCACGCATGCTGCCGCGTGGCGGCGGTGTCGCGGCTTGGGACAAGAGGAGGCCCCACGGTGCGGGCTGGGGCGCCAGGCACCGCGCGGGCGCTGAGGGTGGGGGTGACCCCCACCCCGGGCCGCCGCCGCGCTCCCAGAAAGGGGACAGAACAAGAGGCAAAAAAAAAAAAAAAAAGCAGCAGCCTGTGGCACCCGGTATTCCCAGGCGGTCTCCCATCCAAGTACTAACCGGGCCCGACCCTGCTTAGCTTCCCAGACCAGACGAGATCGGGGGCGTTCAGGGTGGTGTGGCCCTAGACGGCGGCGGAGGGCGCCCCTGCCCCGCTCAAGAAGCCGAGCCTCTCTGGGCTTCCCCGCCGCCGCCTCCCGCGCCGGGCCGGGCCGGTTGAGTTCGCCGGCCGGGTCCCGCGGGCTCCCAGGGACGGGGGTGATGGGCGGGGCTGGGCGGGGCGGGGGGCTGTCTCTCTATACACACACACACACACTCACACTCACTCACACTCACACAAGATGCGCCTCCACGGCTGGACTCGCCAAGGTGGAGCCCTCCCAGCCCCCTCGTCTCCTCGCCCGGCCTCCTTCACCTACCCGCTGCCCACCCCCAGCGCGTCGCTGCCTGCCGCTGACTGCGCACGCGCAGGACGCTCGCCCTTTGACCCCAGCCAGGGGCCGCCCTCCCCCACAAACCCTTTCAGCTGCGCCCCCCCCCCCGCGCCCTGTGGGTGGGCTGCCGCCTATTCCCCCGGGCCAGGGCTGGGGCACAGCCAGTGTATGGGGCGTCTCTCTCTGGCGATGTGTCCCATGGGTGGGGTGGGGTGGCGTGGTTTGGGGGGCGCTGAAGAAATCAGTCCCCTCCATCTCCTACCTCTGGAAAACGCCCAAGCCCGTGGAGAACTGCCGGCACCGCTTCGTGGGGGCCGGGACCCTCCTCCGTGTCCTCCTGTGGCCCAGTCCAAGGGGCCTGGGCCTGGCCGGGGCTGCATTGGACCCCGACCACCCTGGCGTGTGGACTCGCTAAAAATCGGCCATTAGATATTGGATTCCAGCTTCCTGGAGGTCATTTCACTAATGAGTGCACCGGAAAGAGTTTCCTAATCCATCTGTGAGGGTGGCAACTGAAAGAGAATTTTAAAGCTGACAGAATAGGCGAGGGAAGGCATAGGAGATTTCCACACCCAGCAAGGAAGACTTTCCCGGAATGGAAGAAAGAAACGAGCAAACAGAGACACCGGTAGCCCGCCCGGAAAAGAGTCTGCCCCTGAGAGAAAGCACCCTGACCAGGTTCACCCGTGGGTGGGTGGCGAGCTAGCGGCGTTCAGAAGAGCGAGGCCCGCAGTCTGTGCGGAAGACACCTGCGCTCGGGTGTGTGTGGCGGCGCGGTTCACAAGCAGCTCTAGACGTTAAACCAAGGAGAAGCCAGGGAGTTCCCAACGCCCCAGGTGTCCTCAGCCCACGACTGGCTGCTGTGGGAATGCGAAGCCCGGCTCCTTGTCTCAGAGCGGGGTTCCCAGGAGGATCAGGCTGAAGCTGGGACTCGGCCTCAAAGTGTCCCCTCGCATGGCCACCCCCTTCCCCTTCCTGCTCCTCTACTCCTGGTGCCCCTCCATCCAGGGGCCAGACCTTAAAGAGTCACCACAAGAGAATCCTGGTCCCAAAGGAGCCTTCTGGGGGACCGGTGCTGAGAGAGGTTGTGGGCATGGCCCGCTGGGGCTCTGCCCTACCCAGGGCTGAGAGATGCCACCTCCCAGCTCTGGGTCCCTGCAGGAAGTGTTGGCAAGCACAGGGCCGGTCCTCCAAAGGCCCAGGTGCAGGGAGCCCAGGCCAAGCAGCCTGTGGAAGAAGCCACTTGCCGTGCCACCCCGGGAACAGGACTGCAGGCCCCGGCCCTTCCCACCTCCTCCTCCTCCTCCTCCTCCCCCCCGCCCCGCCCCCACAGGGCACAGGGCTCAGAGACACCTCAGACTCTTGCTACCAAAAGTGCAAAGGGCATCAGTGGCTCCTCCAACACCCCCCCCCCCCCGCCCAGCAGACCACGTTGTCCAGCCAGCCCCCGGGCCTCCCTGGGGTGCCCAGCACAAAAGTGCAGACACCCACCGGACCCTCAGTCTCAGTTTTCGGAGGTTTTTGCCACTCCAAGGACCCGCAGGCCAGCTGGGCCTTCGGGCAGGACAGAGAGCCCCGGAATCCGACGTGGAGAGCTGCGTGTACGTCCCCATCAGGAGGCGGTCCCCACCTCCGCGGCTCTCCCCTTGCTGGGAGCGGCAGCCCAGCCGGCAGCCGCAGGGCCTCAGGGAAGACACCAGGCTGGGCCCCCGCGGCACAGCGGGGGCACGTCCCCCGCACTCACGCGACTTAGGGACGGCTGCTGGAGACTGCTGCGGCCACCCTGCTGCCGGGTTTCTGGTGGGCTTCCTGGAAGCAGCGTCCATACCAAGCCCTTGGAAGGCCCAGGCGACGGAGGAGCCGGTCAGGCAGGGGCCCAGGACGGTGAGAGGCCGGGCGGGCGGGAAGGAGCATGTCAGGCAGGGGCAGAGGACGGTGACAGGCCGGGCGGGGAGGAGCCGGTCAGGCGGGGGCCCAGGACAGTGACGGGCCTGGCCGGGGAGCAGTGCGTCAGGCAGGGGCAGAGAAGACGGGCTGGGTAAGGGTTAGGGTGACAGTTAGGGCACAATTCACAATCGCAAAGACGTGGAAGCGACCCGAGTGCCCATCCATCCAGGAGTGCATCAATAAAATGTGGCGCGTGGACACCACGGAGTGCCATTCGGCTGTGAGGAGCAGCGGTGAGAGGGCGCCTCTCGTGTTCTCCTGGCCAGAGCTGGAACCCGTTCCAGTAGGCCAGGTATCCCAAGAATGGACACACGAGCACCACGTGAGCGCGCTCACCAGCAAATTGGTACGAACGGATGGACGCCTAAGTGGACAGAGAGGAATCACCTTCATTGGGTGGGTGTCGGGCGGGTGGGGGGAGGGGAGGGGCATACACATCCATTAGGCATGGGGTGGGTGCGCACCGACTGGGGGATGGGCGCACTTGAAGCTCTGACCCGAGGGGGGAGGCTTGGAGAGGGCAAGGCACCCGACCTTAACATTGGTACCCCCACAATACGCTGGAACAACATGAGAGGTATATGAATAAGAACACAGGGGGGGCCGGGCGCGGTGGCTCACGCCTGTAATCCTAGCTCTCTGGGAGGCCGAGGCGGGCGGATTGCTCCAGGTCAGGAGTTCGAAACCAGCCTGAGCAAGAGCGAGACCCCGTCTCTACTAAAAATAGAAAGAAATTAATTGGCCAACTAATATATATAGAAAAACACAGCCGGGCGTGGTGGTGCATGCCTGTAGTCCCAACTACTCGGGAGGCTGAGGCAGCAGGATTGCTTGAGCCCGGAGATTGAGGTTGCTGTGAGCTAGGCTGACGCCATGGCACTCACTCTAGCCTGGGCAGCAAAACGAGACTCTGTCTCAAAAAAAAAAAAAAAAAAAAGAACGCAGGGGGGAGGGGCGCACGGGCGTCACATGTCACCTGAATACTTGTACTCCCATCATCTGCTTGAAGAGAGAGAGAAAAGAAAATGCAATCCTAGAGGTAAGAGACACTTTTTAAAAATAATGAATCCGAAGACAAAAGTAAAAGGAGGCCTGTGGAGCAGGTCTGGGTGTGACTCCGGATCCCCCAACATCAGGTGCCACCACCAAAGATTCCTGCGTGTAGCCCATAGAACCCCAAAAGCAACGGGACGAGTTCTGGTCACATACTCCCTCAAAATGACATCCTGGCCTTCTTCTGGAACTCCCTCCCCTCTCAGACTCTCAAGGTTTCCTCCAGCGTGTCGGTTCCCACAGAGCAGACCTGTGGTCTGAGACCTGACAGTCCAGATGCCACGCATGCTGCCGCGTGGCGGCGGTGTCGCGGCTTGGGACAAGAGGAGGCCCCACGGTGCGGGCTGGGGCGCCAGGCACCGCGCGGGCGCTGAGGGTGGGGGTGACCCCCACCCCGGGCCGCCGCCGCGCTCCCAGAAAGGGGACAGAACAAGAGGCAAAAAAAAAAAAAAAAAAAAAGCAGCCGCCTGTGGCACCCGGTATTCCCAGGCGGTCTCCCATCCAAGTACTAACCGGGCCCGACCCTGCTTAGCTTCCCAGACCAGACGAGATCGGGGGCGTTCAGGGTGGTGTGGCCCTAGACGGCGGCGGAGGGTGCCCCTGCCCCGCTCAAGAAGCCGAGCCTCTCTGGGCTTCCCCGCCGCCGCCTCCCGCGCCGGGCCGGGCCGGTTGAGTTCGCCGGCCGGGTCCCGCGGGCTCCCAGGGAAGGGGGGGATGGGCTGGGCGGGGCGGGGCGGGGCGGGTCGGGGGGGCTGTCTCTCTATACACACACACACACACTCACACTCACTCACACTCACACAAGATGCGCCTCCACGGCTGGACTCGCCAAGGTGGAGCCCTCCCAGCCCCCCTCGTCTCCTCGCCCGGCCTCCTTCACCTACCCGCTGCCCACCCCCAGCGCGTCGCTGCCTGCCGCTGACTACGCACGCGCGGGACGCTCACCCTTTGACCCCAGCCAGGGGCCGCCCTCCCCCACAACCCCTTTCAGCTGCGCCCCCCCCCGCCCTGTGGGTGGGCTGCCGCCTATTCCCCCGGGCCAGGGCTGGGGCACAGCCAGTGTATGGGGCGTCTCTCTCTGGGGATGTGTCCCATGGGTGGGGTGGGGTGGCGTGGTTTGGGGGGCGCTGAAGAAATCAGTCCCCTCCATCTCCTACCTCTGGAAAACGCCCAAGCCCGTGGAGAACTGCCGGCACCGCTTCGTGGGGGCCGGGACCCTCCTCCGTGTCCTCCTGTGGCCCAGTCCAAGGGGCCTGGGCCTGGCCGGGGCTGCATTGGACCCCGACCACCCTGGCGTGTGGACTCGCTAAAAATCGGCCATTAGATATTGGATTCCAGCTTCCTGGAGGTCATTTCACTAATGAGTGCACCGGAAAGAGTTTCCTAATCCATCTGTGAGGGTGGCAACTGAAAGAGAATTTTAAAGCTGACAGAATAGGCGAGGGAAGGCATAGGAGATTTCCACACCCAGCAAGGAAGACTTTCCCGAAATGGAAGAAAGAAACGAGCAAACAGAGACACCGGTAGCCCGCCCGGAAAAGAGTCTGCCCCTTAGAGAAAGCACCCTGACCAGGTTCACCCGTGGGTGGGTGGCGAGCTGGCGGCGTTCAGAAGAGCGAGGCCCGCAGTCTGTGCGGAAGACACCTGCGCTCGGGTGTGTGTGGCGGCGCGATTCACAAGCAGCTCTAGACGTTAAACCAAGGAGAAGCCAGGGAGTTCCCAACGCCCCAGGTGTCCTCAGCCCACGACTGGCTGCTGTGGGAATGCGAAGCCCGGCTCCTTGTCTCAGAGCGGGGTTCCCAGGAGGATCAGGCTGAAGCTGGGACTCGGCCTCAAAGTGTCCCCTCGCATGGCCACCCCCTTCCCCTTCCTGCTCCTCTACTCCTGGTGCCCCTCCATCCAGGGGCCAGACCTTAAAGAGTCACCGCAAGAGAATCCTGGTCCCAAAGGAGCCTTCTGGGGGACCGGTGCTGAGAGAGGTTGTGGGCATGGCCCGCTGGGGCTCTGCCCGACCCAGGGCTGAGAGATGCCACCTCCCAGCTCTGGGTCCCTGCAGGAAGTGTTGGCAAGCACAGGGCCGGTCCTCCAAAGGCCCAGGTGCAGGGAGCCCAGGCCAAGCAGCCTGTGGAAGAAGCCACTTGCCGTGCCACCCCGGGAACAGGACTGCAGGCCCCGGCCCTTCCCACCACCTCCTCCTCCTCCTCCTCCTCCTCCCCCCCCCGCCCCCCCCCACAGGGCACAGGGCTCAGAGACACCTCAGACTCTTGCTACCCAAAGTGCAAAGGGCATCAGTTGCTCCTCCAACCCCCCCGCCCAGCAGACCACGTTGTCCAGCCAGCCCCCGGGCCTCCCTGGGGTGCCCAGCACAAAAGTGCAGACACCCACCGGACCCTCAATCTCAGTTTTCAGATGTTTTTGCCACTCTAAGGACCCGCAGGCCAGCTGGGCCTTCGGGCAGGACAGAGAGCCCCGGAATCCGACGTGGAGAGTTGCGTGTACGTCCCCATCAGGAGGCGGTCCCCACCTCCGCGGCTCTCCCCTTGCGGGGAGCGGCAGCCCAGCCGGCAGCCGCAGGGCCTCAGGGAAGACACCAGGCTGGGCCCCCGCGGCACAGCGGGGGCACGTCCCCCGCACTCAGGCGACTTAGGGACGGCTGCTGGAGACTGCTGCGGCCACCCTGCTGCCGGGTTTCTGGTGGGCTTCCTGGAAGCAGCGTCCACACCAAGCCCTTGGAAGGCCCAGGCGACGGAGGAGCCGGTCAGGCAGGGGCCCAGGACGGTGAGAGGCCGGGCGGGCGGGAAGGAGCATGTCAGGCAGGGGCAGAGGACGGTGACAGGCCGGGCGGGGAGGAGCCGGTCAGGCGGGGGCCCAGGACAGTGACGGGCCTGGCCGGGGAGGAGTGCGTCAGGCAGGGGCAGAGGAGACGGGCTGGGTAAGGGTTAGGGTGACAGTTAGGGCACAATTCACAATCGCAAAGACGTGGAAGCGACCCGAGTGCCCATCCATCCAGGAGTGCATCAATAAAATGTGGCGCGTGGACACCACGGAGTGCCATTCGGCTGTGAGGAGCAGCGGTGAGAGGGCGCCTCTCGTGTTCTCCTGGCCAGAGCTGGAACCCGTTCCAGTAGGCCAGGTATCCCAAGAATGGACACACGAGCACCACGTGAGCGCGCTCACCAGCAAATTGGTACGAACGGATGGACGCCTAAGTGGACAGAGAGGAATCACCTTCATCGGGTGGGTGTCGGGCGGGTGGGGGGAGGGGAGGGGCATACACATCCATTAGGCATGGGGTGGGTGCGCACCGACTGGGGGATGGGCGCACTTGAAGCTCTGACCCGAGGGGGGAGGCTTGGAGAGGGCAAGGCACCCGACCTTAACATTGGTACCCCCACAATACGCTGGAACAACATGAGAGGTATATGAATAAGAACACAGGGGGGGCCGGGCGCGGTGGCTCACGCCTGTAATCCTAGCTCTCTGGGAGGCCGAGGCGGGCGGATTGCTCCAGGTCAGGAGTTCGAAACCAGCCTGAGCAAGAGCGAGACCCCGTCTCTACTAAAAATAGAAAGAAATTAATTGGCCAACTAATATATATAGAAAAACACAGCCGGGCGTGGTGGTGCATGCCTGTAGTCCCAACTACTCGGGAGGCTGAGGCAGCAGGAGTGCTTGAGCCCGGAGATTGAGGTTGCTGTGAGCTAGGCTGACGCCATGGCACTCACTCTAGCCTGGGCAGCAAAACGAGACTCTGTCTCAAAAAAAAAAAAAAAAAAAAAGAACGCAGGGGGGAGGGGGGCACGGGCGTCACATGTCACCTGAATACTTGTACTCCCATCATCTGCTTGAAGAGAGAGAGAAAAGAAAATGCAATCATAGAGGTAAGAGACACTTTTTAAAAATAATGAATCCGAAGAGAAAAGTAAAAGGAGGCCTGTGGAGCAGGTCTGGGTGTGACTCCGGATCCCCCAACATCAGGTGCCACCACCAAAGATTCCTGCGTGTAGCCCATAGAACCCCAAAAGCAACGGGATGAGTTCTGGTCACATACTCCCTCAAAATGACATCCTGGCCTTCTTCTGGAACTCCCTCCCCTCTCAGACTCTCAAGGTTTCCTCCAGCGTGTCGGTTCCCACAGAGCAGACCTGTGGTCTGAGACCTGACAGTCCAGATGCCACGCATGCTGCCGCGTGGCGGCGGTGTCGCGGCTTGGGACAAGAGGAGGCCCCACGGTGCGGGCTGGGGCGCCAGGCACCGCGCGGGCGCTGAGGGTGGGGGTGACCCCCACCCCGGGCCGCCGCCGCGCTCCCAGAAAGGGGACAGAACAAGAGGCAAAAAAAAAAAAAAAAAAAAAAAAGCAGCCGCCTGTGGCACCCGGTATTCCCAGGCGGTCTCCCATCCAAGTACTAACCGGGCCCGACCCTGCTTAGCTTCCCAGACCAGACGAGATCGGGGGCGTTCAGGGTGGTGTGGCCCTAGACGGCGGCGGAGGGCGCCCCTGCCCCGCTCAAGAAGCCGAGCCTCTCTGGGCTTCCCCGCCGCCGCCTCCCGCGCCGGGCCGGGCCGGTTGAGTTCGCCGGCCGGGTCCCGCGGGCTCCCAGGGACGGGGGGGATGGGCGGGGCGGGGCAGGGCGGGGCGGGGCGGGGGGCTGTCTCTCTATACACACACACACACACACTCACACTCACTCACACTCACACAAGATGCGCCTCCACGGCTGGACTCGCCAAGGTGGAGCCCTCCCAGCCCCCCTCGTCTCCTCGCCCGGCCTCCTTCACCTACCCGCTGCCCACCCCCAGCGCGTCGCTGCCTGCCGCTGACTGCGCACGCGCGGGACGCTCGCCCTTTGACCCCAGCCAGGGGCCGCCCTCCCCCACAACCCCTTTCAGCTGCGCCCCCCCCCTCGCCCTGTGGGTGGGCTGCCGCCTATTCCCCCGGGCCAGGGCTGGGGCACAGCCAGTGTATGGGGCGTCTCTCTCTGGGGATGTGTCCCATGGGTGGGGTGGGGTGGCGTGGTTTGGGGGGCGCTGAAGAAATCAGTCCCCTCCATCTCCTACCTCTGGAAAACGCCCAAGCCCGTGGAGAACTGCCGGCACCGCTTCGTGGGGGCCGGGACCCTCCTCCGTGTCCTCCTGTGGCCCAGTCCAAGGGGCCTGGGCCTGGCCGGGGCTGCATTGGACCCCGACCACCCTGGCGTGTGGACTCGCTAAAAATCGGCCATTAGATATTGGATTCCAGCTTCCTGGAGGTCATTTCACTAATGAGTGCACCGGAAAGAGTTTCCTAATCCATCTGTGAGGGTGGCAACTGAAAGAGAATTTTAAAGCTGACAGAATAGGCGAGGGAAGGCATAGGAGATTTCCACACCCAGCAAGGAAGACTTTCCCGAAATGGAAGAAAGAAACGAGCAAACAGAGACACCGGTAGCCCGCCCGGAAAAGAGTCTGCCCCTGAGAGAAAGCACC
This sequence comes from Microcebus murinus, assembly GCF_040939455.1. Taxonomy (NCBI): domain Eukaryota; kingdom Metazoa; phylum Chordata; class Mammalia; order Primates; family Cheirogaleidae; genus Microcebus; species Microcebus murinus. The sequence goes on along the minus strand of NC_134115.1, from coordinate 187,434 downwards.
CTGACCAGGTTCACCCGTGGGTGGGTGGCGAGCTGGCGGCGTTCAGAAGAGCGAGGCCCGCAGTCTGTGCGGAAGACACCTGCGCTCGGGTGTGTGTGGCGGCGCGATTCACAAGCAGCTCTAGACGTTAAACCAAGGAGAAGCCAGGGAGTTCCCAACGCCCCAGGTGTCCTCAGCCCACGACTGGCTGCTGTGGGAATGCGAAGCCCGGCTCCTTGTCTCAGAGCGGGGTTCCCAGGAGGATCAGGCTGAAGCTGGGACTCGGCCTCAAAGTGTCCCCTCGCATGGCCACCCCCTTCCCCTTCCTGCTCCTCTACTCCTGGTGCCCCTCCATCCAGGGGCCAGACCTTAAAGAGTCACCGCAAGAGAATCCTGGTCCCAAAGGAGCCTTCTGGGGGACCGGTGCTGAGAGAGGTTGTGGGCATGGCCCGCTGGGGCTCTGCCCGACCCAGGGCTGAGAGATGCCACCTCCCAGCTCTGGGTCCCTGCAGGAAGTGTTGGCAAGCACAGGGCCGGTCCTCCAAAGGCCCAGGTGCAGGGAGCCCAGGCCAAGCAGCCTGTGGAAGAAGCCACTTGCCGTGCCACCCCGGGAACAGGACTGCAGGCCCCGGCCCTTCCCACCACCTCCTCCTCCTCCTCCTCCACCTCCCCCCCCCGCCCCCCCCCACAGGGCACAGGGCTCAGAGACACCTCAGACTCTTGCTACCCAAAGTGCAAAGGGCATCAGTTGCTCCTCCAACCCCCCCGCCCAGCAGACCACGTTGTCCAGCCAGCCCCCGGGCCTCCCTGGGGTGCCCAGCACAAAAGTGCAGACACCCACCGGACCCTCAATCTCAGTTTTCGGATGTTTTTGCCACTCTAAGGACCCGCAGGCCAGCTGGGCCTTCGGGCAGGACAGAGAGCCCCGGAATCCGACGTGGAGAGCTGCGTGTACGTCCCCATCAGGAGGCGGTCCCCACCTCCGCGGCTCTCCCCTTGCGGGGAGCGGCAGCCCAGCCGGCAGCCGCAGGGCCTCAGGGAAGACACCAGGCTGGGCCCCCGCGGCACAGCGGGGGCACGTCCCCCGCACTCAGGCGACTTAGGGACGGCTGCTGGAGACTGCTGCGGCCACCCTGCTGCCGGGTTTCTGGTGGGCTTCCTGGAAGCAGCGTCCACACCAAGCCCTTGGAAGGCCCAGGCGACGGAGGAGCCGGTCAGGCAGGGGCCCAGGACGGTGAGAGGCCGGGCGGGCGGGAAGGAGCATGTCAGGCAGGGGCAGAGGACGGTGACAGGCCGGGCGGGGAGGAGCCGGTCAGGCGGGGGCCCAGGACAGTGACGGGCCTGGCCGGGGAGCAGTGCGTCAGGCAGGGGCAGAGGAGACGGGCTGGGTAAGGGTTAGGGTGACAGTTAGGGCACAATTCACAATCGCAAGGACGTGGAAGCGACCCGAGTGCCCATCCATCCAGGAGTGCATCAATAAAATGTGGCGCGTGGACACCACGGAGTGCCATTCGGCTGTGAGGAGCAGCGGTGAGAGGGCGCCTCTCGTGTTCTCCTGGCCAGAGCTGGAACCCGTTCCAGTAGGCCAGGTATCCCAAGAATGGACACACGAGCACCACGTGAGCGCGCTCACCAGCAAATTGGTACGAACGGATGGACGCCTAAGTGGACAGAGAGGAATCACCTTCATCGGGTGGGTGTCGGGCGGGTGGGGGGAGGGGAGGGGCATACACATCCATTAGGCATGGGGTGGGTGCGCACCGACTGGGGGATGGGCGCACTTGAAGCTCTGACCCGAGGGGGGAGGCTTGGAGAGGGCAAGGCACCCGACCTTAACATTGGTACCCCCACAATACGCTGGAACAACATGAGAGGTATATGAATAAGAACACAGGGGGGGCCGGGCGCGGTGGCTCACGCCTGTAATCCTAGCTCTCTGGGAGGCCGAGGCGGGCGGATTGCTCCAGGTCAGGAGTTCGAAACCAGCCTGAGCAAGAGTGAGACCCCGTCTCTACTAAAAATAGAAAGAAATTAATTGGCCAACTAATATATATAGAAAAACACAGCCGGGCGTGGTGGTGCATGCCTGTAGTCCCAACTACTCGGGAGGCTGAGGCAGCAGGATTGCTTGAGCCCGGAGATTGAGGTTGCTGTGAGCTAGGCTGACGCCATGGCACTCACTCTAGCCTGGGCAGCAAAACGAGACTCTGTCTCAAAAAAAAAAAAAAAAAAAAAAAGAACGCAGGGGGGAGGGGGGCACGGGCGTCACATGTCACCTGAATACTTGTACTCCCATCATCTGCTTGAAGAGAGAGAGAAAAGAAAATGCAATCATAGAGGTAAGAGACACTTTTTAAAAATAATGAATCCGAAGAGAAAAGTAAAAGGAGGCCTGTGGAGCAGGTCTGGGTGTGACTCCGGATCCCCCAACATCAGGTGCCACCACCAAAGATTCCTGCGTGTAGCCCATAGAACCCCAAAAGCAACGGGATGAGTTCTGGTCACATACTCCCTCAAAATGACATCCTGGCCTTCTTCTGGAACTCCCTCCCCTCTCAGACTCTCAAGGTTTCCTCCAGCGTGTCGGTTCCCACAGAGCAGACCTGTGGTCTGAGACCTGACAGTCCAGATGCCACGCATGCTGCCGCGTGGCGGCGGTGTCGCGGCTTGGGACAAGAGGAGGCCCCACGGTGCGGGCTGGGGCGCCAGGCACCGCGCGGGCGCTGAGGGTGGGGGTGACCCCCACCCCGGGCCGCCGCCGCGCTCCCAGAAAGGGGACAGAACAAGAGGCAAAAAAAAAAAAAAAAAAAAAAAAGCAGCCGCCTGTGGCACCCGGTATTCCCAGGCGGTCTCCCATCCAAGTACTAACCGGGCCCGACCCTGCTTAGCTTCCCAGACCAGACGAGATCGGGGGCGTTCAGGGTGGTGTGGCCCTAGACGGCGGCGGAGGGCGCCCCTGCCCCGCTCAAGAAGCCGAGCCTCTCTGGGCTTCCCCGCCGCCGCCTCCCGCGCCGGGCCGGGCCGGTTGAGTTCGCCGGCCGGGTCCCGCGGGCTCCCAGGGACGGGGGGGATGGGCGGGGCGGGGCAGGGCGGGGCGGGGCGGGGGGCTGTCTCTCTATACACACACACACACACACTCACACTCACTCACACTCACACAAGATGCGCCTCCACGGCTGGACTCGCCAAGGTGGAGCCCTCCCAGCCCCCCTCGTCTCCTCGCCCGGCCTCCTTCACCTACCCGCTGCCCACCCCCAGCGCGTCGCTGCCTGCCGCTGACTGCGCACGCGCGGGACGCTCGCCCTTTGACCCCAGCCAGGGGCCGCCCTCCCCCACAACCCCTTTCAGCTGCGCCCCCCCCCTCGCCCTGTGGGTGGGCTGCCGCCTATTCCCCCGGGCCAGGGCTGGGGCACAGCCAGTGTATGGGGCGTCTCTCTCTGGGGATGTGTCCCATGGGTGGGGTGGGGTGGCGTGGTTTGGGGGGCGCTGAAGAAATCAGTCCCCTCCATCTCCTACCTCTGGAAAACGCCCAAGCCCGTGGAGAACTGCCGGCACCGCTTCGTGGGGGCCGGGACCCTCCTCCGTGTCCTCCTGTGGCCCAGTCCAAGGGGCCTGGGCCTGGCCGGGGCTGCATTGGACCCCGACCACCCTGGCGTGTGGACTCGCTAAAAATCGGCCATTAGATATTGGATTCCAGCTTCCTGGAGGTCATTTCACTAATGAGTGCACCGGAAAGAGTTTCCTAATCCATCTGTGAGGGTGGCAACTGAAAGAGAATTTTAAAGCTGACAGAATAGGCGAGGGAAGGCATAGGAGATTTCCACACCCAGCAAGGAAGACTTTCCCGAAATGGAAGAAAGAAACGAGCAAACAGAGACACCGGTAGCCCGCCCGGAAAAGAGTCTGCCCCTGAGAGAAAGCACCCTGACCAGGTTCACCCGTGGGTGGGTGGCGAGCTGGCGGCGTTCAGAAGAGCGAGGCCCGCAGTCTGTGCGGAAGACACCTGCGCTCGGGTGTGTGTGGCGGCGCGATTCACAAGCAGCTCTAGACGTTAAACCAAGGAGAAGCCAGGGAGTTCCCAACGCCCCAGGTGTCCTCAGCCCACGACTGGCTGCTGTGGGAATGCGAAGCCCGGCTCCTTGTCTCAGAGCGGGGTTCCCAGGAGGATCAGGCTGAAGCTGGGACTCGGCCTCAAAGTGTCCCCTCGCATGGCCACCCCCTTCCCCTTCCTGCTCCTCTACTCCTGGTGCCCCTCCATCCAGGGGCCAGACCTTAAAGAGTCACCGCAAGAGAATCCTGGTCCCAAAGGAGCCTTCTGGGGGACCGGTGCTGAGAGAGGTTGTGGGCATGGCCCGCTGGGGCTCTGCCCGACCCAGGGCTGAGAGATGCCACCTCCCAGCTCTGGGTCCCTGCAGGAAGTGTTGGCAAGCACAGGGCCGGTCCTCCAAAGGCCCAGGTGCAGGGAGCCCAGGCCAAGCAGCCTGTGGAAGAAGCCACTTGCCGTGCCACCCCGGGAACAGGACTGCAGGCCCCGGCCCTTCCCACCACCTCCTCCTCCTCCTCCTCCACCTCCCCCCCCCGCCCCCCCCCACAGGGCACAGGGCTCAGAGACACCTCAGACTCTTGCTACCCAAAGTGCAAAGGGCATCAGTTGCTCCTCCAACCCCCCCGCCCAGCAGACCACGTTGTCCAGCCAGCCCCCGGGCCTCCCTGGGGTGCCCAGCACAAAAGTGCAGACACCCACCGGACCCTCAATCTCAGTTTTCGGATGTTTTTGCCACTCTAAGGACCCGCAGGCCAGCTGGGCCTTCGGGCAGGACAGAGAGCCCCGGAATCCGACGTGGAGAGCTGCGTGTACGTCCCCATCAGGAGGCGGTCCCCACCTCCGCGGCTCTCCCCTTGCGGGGAGCGGCAGCCTAGCCGGCAGCCGCAGGGCCTCAGGGAAGACACCAGGCTGGGCCCCCGCGGCACAGCGGGGGCACGTCCCCCGCACTCACGCGACTTAGGGACGGCTGCTGGAGACTGCTGCGGCCACCCTGCTGCCGGGTTTCTGGTGGGCTTCCTGGAAGCAGCGTCCACACCAAGCCCTTGGAAGGCCCAGGCGACGGAGGAGCCGGTCAGGCAGGGGCCCAGGACGGTGAGAGGCCGGGCGGGCGGGAAGGAGCATGTCAGGCAGGGGCAGAGGACGGTGACAGGCCGGGCGGGGAGGAGCCGGTCAGGCGGGGGCCCAGGACAGTGACGGGCCTGGCCGGGGAGCAGTGCGTCAGGCAGGGGCAGAGGAGACGGGCTGGGTAAGGGTTAGGGTGACAGTTAGGGCACAATTCACAATCGCAAGGACGTGGAAGCGACCCGAGTGCCCATCCATCCAGGAGTGCATCAATAAAATGTGGCGCGTGGACACCACGGAGTGCCATTCGGCTGTGAGGAGCAGCGGTGAGAGGGCGCCTCTCGTGTTCTCCTGGCCAGAGCTGGAACCCGTTCCAGTAGGCCAGGTATCCCAAGAATGGACACACGAGCACCACGTGAGCGCGCTCACCAGCAAATTGGTACGAACGGATGGACGCCTAAGTGGACAGAGAGGAATCACCTTCATCGGGTGGGTGTCGGGCGGGTGGGGGGAGGGGAGGGGCATACACATGGGGTAGGTGCGCACCGACTGGGGGATGGGCGCACTTGAAGCTCTGACCCGAGGGGGGAGGCTTGGAGAGGGCAAGGCACCCGACCTTAACATTGGTACCCCCACAATACGCTGGAACAACATGAGAGGTATATGAATAAGAACACAGGGGGGGCTGGGCGCGGTGGCTCACGCCTGTAATCCTAGCTCTCTGGGAGGCCGAGGCGGGCGGATTGCTCCAGGTCAGGAGTTCGAAACCAGCCTGAGCAAGAGCGAGACCCCGTCTCTACTAAAAATAGAAAGAAATTAATTGGCCAACTAATATATATAGAAAAACACAGCCGGGCGTGGTGGTGCATGCCTGTAGTCCCAACTACTCGGGAGGCTGAGGCAGCAGGATTGCTTGAGCCCGGAGATTGAGGTTGCTGTGAGCTAGGCTGACGCCATGGCACTCACTCTAGCCTGGGCAGCAAAACGAGACTCTGTCTCAAAAAAAAAAAAAAAAAAAAGAACGCAGGGGGGAGGGGGGCACGGGCGTCACATGTCACTTGAATACTTGTACTCCCATCATCTGCTTGAAGAGAGAGAGAAAAGAAAATGCAATCATAGAGGTAAGAGACACTTTTTAAAAATAATGAATCCGAAGAGAAAAGTAAAAGGAGGCCTGTGGAGCAGGTCTGGGTGTGACTCCGGATCCCCCAACATCAGGTGCCACCACCAAAGATTCCTGCGTGTAGCCCATAGAACCCCAAAAGCAACGGGATGAGTTCTGGTCACATACTCCCTCAAAATGACATCCTGGCCTTCTTCTGGAACTCCCTCCCCTCTCAGACTCTCAAGGTTTCCTCCAGCGTGTCGGTTCCCACAGAGCAGACCTGTGGTCTGAGACCTGACAGTCCAGATGCCACGCATGCTGCCGCGTGGCGGCGGTGTCGCGGCTTGGGACAAGAGGAGGCCCCACGGTGCGGGCTGGGGCGCCAGGCACCGCGCGGGCGCTGAGGGTGGGGGTGACCCCCACCCCGGGCCGCCGCCGCGCTCCCAGAAAGGGGACAGAACAAGAGGCAAAAAAAAAAAAAAAAAAAAAAGCAGCCGCCTGTGGCACCCGGTATTCCCAGGCGGTCTCCCATCTAAGTACTAACCGGGCCCGACCCTGCTTAGCTTCCCAGACCAGACGAGATCGGGGGCGTTCAGGGTGGTGTGGCCCTAGACGGCGGCGGAGGGCGCCCCTGCCCCGCTCAAGAAGCCGAGCCTCTCTGGGCTTCCCCGCCGCCGCCTCCCGCGCCGGGCCGGGCCGGTTGAGTTCGCCGGCCGGGTCCCGCGGGCTCCCAGGGACGGGGGGGATGGGCGGGGCGGGGCAGGGCGGGGCGGGGCGGGGGGCTGTCTCTCTATACACACACACACACACTCACACTCACTCACACTCACACAAGATGCGCCTCCACGGCTGGACTCGCCAAGGTGGAGCCCTCCCAGCCCCCCTCGTCTCCTCGCCCGGCCTCCTTCACCTACCCGCTGCCCACCCCCAGCGCGTCGCTGCCTGCCGCTGACTGCGCACGCGCGGGACGCTCGCCCTTTGACCCCAGCCAGGGGCCGCCCTCCCCCACAACCCCTTTCAGCTGCGCCCCCCCCCTCGCCCTGTGGGTGGGCTGCCGCCTATTCCCCCGGGCCAGGGCTGGGGCACAGCCAGTGTATGGGGCGTCTCTCTCTGGGGATGTGTCCCATGGGTGGGGTGGGGTGGCGTGGTTTGGGGGGCGCTGAAGAAATCAGTCCCCTCCATCTCCTACCTCTGGAAAACGCCCAAGCCCGTGGAGAACTGCCGGCACCGCTTCGTGGGGGCCGGGACCCTCCTCCGTGTCCTCCTGTGGCCCAGTCCAAGGGGCCTGGGCCTGGCCGGGGCTGCATTGGACCCCGACCACCCTGGCGTGTGGACTCGCTAAAAATCGGCCATTAGATATTGGATTCCAGCTTCCTGGAGGTCATTTCACTAATGAGTGCACCGGAAAGAGTTTCCTAATCCATCTGTGAGGGTGGCAACTGAAAGAGAATTTTAAAGCTGACAGAATAGGCGAGGGAAGGCATAGGAGATTTCCACACCCAGCAAGGAAGACTTTCCCGAAATGGAAGAAAGAAACGAGCAAACAGAGACACCGGTAGCCCGCCCGGAAAAGAGTCTGCCCCTGAGAGAAAGCACCCTGACCAGGTTCACCCGTGGGTGGGTGGCGAGCTGGCGGCGTTCAGAAGAGCGAGGCCCGCAGTCTGTGCGGAAGACACCTGCGCTCGGGTGTGTGTGGCGGCGCGATTCACAAGCAGCTCTAGACGTTAAACCAAGGAGAAGCCAGGGAGTTCCCAACGCCCCAGGTGTCCTCAGCCCACGACTGGCTGCTGTGGGAATGCGAAGCCCGGCTCCTTGTCTCAGAGCGGGGTTCCCAGGAGGATCAGGCTGAAGCTGGGACTCGGCCTCAAAGTGTCCCCTCGCATGGCCACCCCCTTCCCCTTCCTGCTCCTCTACTCCTGGTGCCCCTCCATCCAGGGGCCAGACCTTAAAGAGTCACCGCAAGAGAATCCTGGTCCCAAAGGAGCCTTCTGGGGGACCGGTGCTGAGAGAGGTTGTGGGCATGGCCCGCTGGGGCTCTGCCCGACCCAGGGCTGAGAGATGCCACCTCCCAGCTCTGGGTCCCTGCAGGAAGTGTTGGCAAGCACAGGGCCGGTCCTCCAAAGGCCCAGGTGCAGGGAGCCCAGGCCAAGCAGCCTGTGGAAGAAGCCACTTGCCGTGCCACCCCGGGAACAGGACTGCAGGCCCCGGCCCTTCCCACCACCTCCTCCTCCTCCTCCTCCACCTCCCCCCCCCGCCCCCCCCCACAGGGCACAGGGCTCAGAGACACCTCAGACTCTTGCTACCCAAAGTGCAAAGGGCATCAGTTGCTCCTCCAACCCCCCCGCCCAGCAGACCACGTTGTCCAGCCAGCCCCCGGGCCTCCCTGGGGTGCCCAGCACAAAAGTGCAGACACCCACCGGACCCTCAATCTCAGTTTTCGGATGTTTTTGCCACTCTAAGGACCCGCAGGCCAGCTGGGCCTTCGGGCAGGACAGAGAGCCCCGGAATCCGACGTGGAGAGCTGCGTGTACGTCCCCATCAGGAGGCGGTCCCCACCTCCGCGGCTCTCCCCTTGCGGGGAGCGGCAGCCCAGCCGGCAGCCGCAGGGCCTCAGGGAAGACACCAGGCTGGGCCCCCGCGGCACAGCGGGGGCACGTCCCCCGCACTCAGGCGACTTAGGGACGGCTGCTGGAGACTGCTGCGGCCACCCTGCTGCCGGGTTTCTGGTGGGCTTCCTGGAAGCAGCGTCCACACCAAGCCCTTGGAAGGCCCAGGCGACGGAGGAGCCGGTCAGGCAGGGGCCCAGGACGGTGAGAGGCCGGGCGGGCGGGAAGGAGCATGTCAGGCAGGGGCAGAGGACGGTGACAGGCCGGGCGGGGAGGAGCCGGTCAGGCGGGGGCCCAGGACAGTGACGGGCCTGGCCGGGGAGCAGTGCGTCAGGCAGGGGCAGAGGAGACGGGCTGGGTAAGGGTTAGGGTGACAGTTAGGGCACAATTCACAATCGCAAGGACGTGGAAGCGACCCGAGTGCCCATCCATCCAGGAGTGCATCAATAAAATGTGGCGCGTGGACACCACGGAGTGCCATTCGGCTGTGAGGAGCAGCGGTGAGAGGGCGCCTCTCGTGTTCTCCTGGCCAGAGCTGGAACCCGTTCCAGTAGGCCAGGTATCCCAAGAATGGACACACGAGCACCACGTGAGCGCGCTCACCAGCAAATTGGTACGAACGGATGGACGCCTAAGTGGACAGAGAGGAATCACCTTCATCGGGTGGGTGTCGGGCGGGTGGGGGGAGGGGAGGGGCATACACATCCATTAGGCATGGGGTGGGTGCGCACCGACTGGGGGATGGGCGCACTTGAAGCTCTGACCCGAGGGGGGAGGCTTGGAGAGGGCAAGGCACCCGACCTTAACATTGGTACCCCCACAATACGCTGGAACAACATGAGAGGTATATGAATAAGAACACAGGGGGGGCCGGGCGCGGTGGCTCACGCCTGTAATCCTAGCTCTCTGGGAGGCCGAGGCGGGCGGATTGCTCCAGGTCAGGAGTTCGAAACCAGCCTGAGCAAGAGTGAGACCCCGTCTCTACTAAAAATAGAAAGAAATTAATTGGCCAACTAATATATATAGAAAAACACAGCCGGGCGTGGTGGTGCATGCCTGTAGTCCCAACTACTCGGGAGGCTGAGGCAGCAGGATTGCTTGAGCCCGGAGATTGAGGTTGCTGTGAGCTAGGCTGACGCCATGGCACTCACTCTAGCCTGGGCAGCAAAACGAGACTCTGTCTCAAAAAAAAAAAAAAAAAAAAAAAGAACGCAGGGGGGAGGGGGGCACGGGCGTCACATGTCACCTGAATACTTGTACTCCCATCATCTGCTTGAAGAGAGAGAGAAAAGAAAATGCAATCATAGAGGTAAGAGACACTTTTTAAAAATAATGAATCCGAAGAGAAAAGTAAAAGGAGGCCTGTGGAGCAGGTCTGGGTGTGACTCCGGATCCCCCAACATCAGGTGCCACCACCAAAGATTCCTGCGTGTAGCCCATAGAACCCCAAAAGCAACGGGATGAGTTCTGGTCACATACTCCCTCAAAATGACATCCTGGCCTTCTTCTGGAACTCCCTCCCCTCTCAGACTCTCAAGGTTTCCTCCAGCGTGTCGGTTCCCACAGAGCAGACCTGTGGTCTGAGACCTGACAGTCCAGATGCCACGCATGCTGCCGCGTGGCGGCGGTGTCGCGGCTTGGGACAAGAGGAGGCCCCACGGTGCGGGCTGGGGCGCCAGGCACCGCGCGGGCGCTGAGGGTGGGGGTGACCCCCACCCCGGGCCGCCGCCGCGCTCCCAGAAAGGGGACAGAACAAGAGGCAAAAAAAAAAAAAAAAAAAAAAAGCAGCCGCCTGTGGCACCCGGTATTCCCAGGCGGTCTCCCATCCAAGTACTAACCGGGCCCGACCCTGCTTAGCTTCCCAGACCAGACGAGATCGGGGGCGTTCAGGGTGGTGTGGCCCTAGACGGCGGCGGAGGGCGCCCCTGCCCCGCTCAAGAAGCCGAGCCTCTCTGGGCTTCCCCGCCGCCGCCTCCCGCGCCGGGCCGGGCCGGTTGAGTTCGCCGGCCGGGTCCCGCGGGCTCCCAGGGACGGGGGGGATGGGCGGGGCGGGGCAGGGCGGGGCGGGGCGGGGGGCTGTCTCTCTATACACACACACACACACACTCACACTCACTCACACTCACACAAGATGCGCCTCCACGGCTGGACTCGCCAAGGTGGAGCCCTCCCAGCCCCCCTCGTCTCCTCGCCCGGCCTCCTTCACCTACCCGCTGCCCACCCCCAGCGCGTCGCTGCCTGCCGCTGACTGCGCACGCGCGGGACGCTCGCCCTTTGACCCCAGCCAGGGGCCGCCCTCCCCCACAACCCCTTTCAGCTGCGCCCCCCCCCTCGCCCTGTGGGTGGGCTGCCGCCTATTCCCCCGGGCCAGGGCTGGGGCACAGCCAGTGTATGGGGCGTCTCTCTCTGGGGATGTGTCCCATGGGTGGGGTGGGGTGGCGTGGTTTGGGGGGCGCTGAAGAAATCAGTCCCCTCCATCTCCTACCTCTGGAAAACGCCCAAGCCCGTGGAGAACTGCCGGCACCGCTTCGTGGGGGCCGGGACCCTCCTCCGTGTCCTCCTGTGGCCCAGTCCAAGGGGCCTGGGCCTGGCCGGGGCTGCATTGGACCCCGACCACCCTGGCGTGTGGACTCGCTAAAAATCGGCCATTAGATATTGGATTCCAGCTTCCTGGAGGTCATTTCACTAATGAGTGCACCGGAAAGAGTTTCCTAATCCATCTGTGAGGGTGGCAACTGAAAGAGAATTTTAAAGCTGACAGAATAGGCGAGGGAAGGCATAGGAGATTTCCACACCCAGCAAGGAAGACTTTCCCGAAATGGAAGAAAGAAACGAGCAAACAGAGACACCGGTAGCCCGCCCGGAAAAGAGTCTGCCCCTGAGAGAAAGCACCCTGACCAGGTTCACCCGTGGGTGGGTGGCGAGCTGGCGGCGTTCAGAAGAGCGAGGCCCGCAGTCTGTGCGGAAGACACCTGCGCTCGGGTGTGTGTGGCGGCGCGATTCACAAGCAGCTCTAGACGTTAAACCAAGGAGAAGCCAGGGAGTTCCCAACGCCCCAGGTGTCCTCAGCCCACGACTGGCTGCTGTGGGAATGCGAAGCCCGGCTCCTTGTCTCAGAGCGGGGTTCCCAGGAGGATCAGGCTGAAGCTGGGACTCGGCCTCAAAGTGTCCCCTCGCATGGCCACCCCCTTCCCCTTCCTGCTCCTCTACTCCTGGTGCCCCTCCATCCAGGGGCCAGACCTTAAAGAGTCACCGCAAGAGAATCCTGGTCCCAAAGGAGCCTTCTGGGGGACCGGTGCTGAGAGAGGTTGTGGGCATGGCCCGCTGGGGCTCTGCCCGACCCAGGGCTGAGAGATGCCACCTCCCAGCTCTGGGTCCCTGCAGGAAGTGTTGGCAAGCACAGGGCCGGTCCTCCAAAGGCCCAGGTGCAGGGAGCCCAGGCCAAGCAGCCTGTGGAAGAAGCCACTTGCCGTGCCACCCCGGGAACAGGACTGCAGGCCCCGGCCCTTCCCACCACCTCCTCCTCCTCCTCCTCCACCTCCCCCCCCCGCCCCCCCCCACAGGGCACAGGGCTCAGAGACACCTCAGACTCTTGCTACCCAAAGTGCAAAGGGCATCAGTTGCTCCTCCAACCCCCCCGCCCAGCAGACCACGTTGTCCAGCCAGCCCCCGGGCCTCCCTGGGGTGCCCAGCACAAAAGTGCAGACACCCACCGGACCCTCAATCTCAGTTTTCGGATGTTTTTGCCACTCTAAGGACCCGCAGGCCAGCTGGGCCTTCGGGCAGGACAGAGAGCCCCGGAATCCGACGTGGAGAGCTGCGTGTACGTCCCCATCAGGAGGCGGTCCCCACCTCCGCGGCTCTCCCCTTGCGGGGAGCGGCAGCCCAGCCGGCAGCCGCAGGGCCTCAGGGAAGACACCAGGCTGGGCCCCCGCGGCACAGCGGGGGCACGTCCCCCGCACTCAGGCGACTTAGGGACGGCTGCTGGAGACTGCTGCGGCCACCCTGCTGCCGGGTTTCTGGTGGGCTTCCTGGAAGCAGCGTCCACACCAAGCCCTTGGAAGGCCCAGGCGACGGAGGAGCCGGTCAGGCAGGGGCCCAGGACGGTGAGAGGCCGGGCGGGCGGGAAGGAGCATGTCAGGCAGGGGCAGAGGACGGTGACAGGCCGGGCGGGGAGGAGCCGGTCAGGCGGGGGCCCAGGACAGTGACGGGCCTGGCCGGGGAGCAGTGCGTCAGGCAGGGGCAGAGGAGACGGGCTGGGTAAGGGTTAGGGTGACAGTTAGGGCACAATTCACAATCGCAAGGACGTGGAAGCGACCCGAGTGCCCATCCATCCAGGAGTGCATCAATAAAATGTGGCGCGTGGACACCACGGAGTGCCATTCGGCTGTGAGGAGCAGCGGTGAGAGGGCGCCTCTCGTGTTCTCCTGGCCAGAGCTGGAACCCGTTCCAGTAGGCCAGGTATCCCAAGAATGGACACACGAGCACCACGTGAGCGCGCTCACCAGCAAATTGGTACGAACGGATGGACGCCTAAGTGGACAGAGAGGAATCACCTTCATCGGGTGGGTGTCGGGCGGGTGGGGGGAGGGGAGGGGCATACACATCCATTAGGCATGGGGTGGGTGCGCACCGACTGGGGGATGGGCGCACTTGAAGCTCTGACCCGAGGGGGGAGGCTTGGAGAGGGCAAGGCACCCGACCTTAACATTGGTACCCCCACAATACGCTGGAACAACATGAGAGGTATATGAATAAGAACACAGGGGGGGCCGGGCGCGGTGGCTCACGCCTGTAATCCTAGCTCTCTGGGAGGCCGAGGCGGGCGGATTGCTCCAGGTCAGGAGTTCGAAACCAGCCTGAGCAAGAGTGAGACCCCGTCTCTACTAAAAATAGAAAGAAATTAATTGGCCAACTAATATATATAGAAAAACACAGCCGGGCGTGGTGGTGCATGCCTGTAGTCCCAACTACTCGGGAGGCTGAGGCAGCAGGATTGCTTGAGCCCGGAGATTGAGGTTGCTGTGAGCTAGGCTGACGCCATGGCACTCACTCTAGCCTGGGCAGCAAAACGAGACTCTGTCTCAAAAAAAAAAAAAAAAAAAAAAAGAACGCAGGGGGGAGGGGGGCACGGGCGTCACATGTCACCTGAATACTTGTACTCCCATCATCTGCTTGAAGAGAGAGAGAAAAGAAAATGCAATCATAGAGGTAAGAGACACTTTTTAAAAATAATGAATCCGAAGAGAAAAGTAAAAGGAGGCCTGTGGAGCAGGTCTGGGTGTGACTCCGGATCCCCCAACATCAGGTGCCACCACCAAAGATTCCTGCGTGTAGCCCATAGAACCCCAAAAGCAACGGGATGAGTTCTGGTCACATACTCCCTCAAAATGACATCCTGGCCTTCTTCTGGAACTCCCTCCCCTCTCAGACTCTCAAGGTTTCCTCCAGCGTGTCGGTTCCCACAGAGCAGACCTGTGGTCTGAGACCTGACAGTCCAGATGCCACGCATGCTGCCGCGTGGCGGCGGTGTCGCGGCTTGGGACAAGAGGAGGCCCCACGGTGCGGGCTGGGGCGCCAGGCACCGCGCGGGCGCTGAGGGTGGGGGTGACCCCCACCCCGGGCCGCCGCCGCGCTCCCAGAAAGGGGACAGAACAAGAGGCAAAAAAAAAAAAAAAAAAAAAAGCAGCCGCCTGTGGCACCCGGTATTCCCAGGCGGTCTCCCATCCAAGTACTAACCGGGCCCGACCCTGCTTAGCTTCCCAGACCAGACGAGATCGGGGGCGTTCAGGGTGGTGTGGCCCTAGACGGCGGCGGAGGGCGCCCCTGCCCCGCTCAAGAAGCCGAGCCTCTCTGGGCTTCCCCGCCGCCGCCTCCCGCGCCGGGCCGGGCCGGTTGAGTTCGCCGGCCGGGTCCCGCGGGCTCCCAGGGACGGGGGGGATGGGCGGGGCGGGGCAGGGCGGGGCGGGGCGGGGGGCTGTCTCTCTATACACACACACACACTCACACTCACTCACACTCACACAAGATGCGCCTCCACGGCTGGACTCGCCAAGGTGGAGCCCTCCCAGCCCCCCTCGTCTCCTCGCCCGGCCTCCTTCACCTACCCGCTGCCCACCCCCAGCGCGTCGCTGCCTGCCGCTGACTGCGCACGCGCGGGACGCTCGCCCTTTGACCCCAGCCAGGGGCCGCCCTCCCCCACAACCCCTTTCAGCTGCGCCCCCCCCTCGCCCTGTGGGTGGGCTGCCGCCTATTCCCCCGGGCCAGGGCTGGGGCACAGCCAGTGTATGGGGCGTCTCTCTCTGGGGATGTGTCCCATGGGTGGGGTGGGGTGGCGTGGTTTGGGGGGCGCTGAAGAAATCAGTCCCCTCCATCTCCTACCTCTGGAAAACGCCCAAGCCCGTGGAGAACTGCCGGCACCGCTTCGTGGGGGCCGGGACCCTCCTCCGTGTCCTCCTGTGGCCCAGTCCAAGGGGCCTGGGCCTGGCCGGGGCTGCATTGGACCCCGACCACCCTGGCGTGTGGACTCGCTAAAAATCGGCCATTAGATATTGGATTCCAGCTTCCTGGAGGTCATTTCACTAATGAGTGCACCGGAAAGAGTTTCCTAATCCATCTGAGGGTGGCAACTGAAAGAGAATTTTAAAGCTGACAGAATAGGCGAGGGAAGGCATAGGAGATTTCCACACCCAGCAAGGAAGACTTTCCCGAAATGGAAGAAAGAAACGAGCAAACAGAGACACCGGTAGCCCGCCCGGAAAAGAGTCTGCCCCTGAGAGAAAGCACCCTGACCAGGTTCACCCGTGGGTGGGTGGCGAGCTGGCGGCGTTCAGAAGAGCGAGGCCCGCAGTCTGTGCGGAAGACACCTGCGCTCGGGTGTGTGTGGCGGCGCGATTCACAAGCAGCTCTAGACGTTAAACCAAGGAGAAGCCAGGGAGTTCCCAACGCCCCAGGTGTCCTCAGCCCACGACTGGCTGCTGTGGGAATGCGAAGCCCGGCTCCTTGTCTCAGAGCGGGGTTCCCAGGAGGATCAGGCTGAAGCTGGGACTCGGCCTCCAAGTGTCCCCTCGCATGGCCACCCCCTTCCCCTTCCTGCTCCTCTACTCCTGGTGCCCCTCCATCCAGGGGCCAGACCTTAAAGAGTCACCGCAAGAGAATCCTGGTCCCAAAGGAGCCTTCTGGGGGACCGGTGCTGAGAGAGGTTGTGGGCATGGCCCGCTGGGGCTCTGCCCGACCCAGGGCTGAGAGATGCCACCTCCCAGCTCTGGGTCCCTGCAGGAAGTGTTGGCAAGCACAGGGCCGGTCCTCCAAAGGCCCAGGTGCAGGGAGCCCAGGCCAAGCAGCCTGTGGAAGAAGCCACTTGCCGTGCCACCCCGGGAACAGGACTGCAGGCCCCGGCCCTTCCCACCACCTCCTCCTCCTCCTCCTCCACCTCCCCCCCCCGCCCCCCCCCACAGGGCACAGGGCTCAGAGACACCTCAGACTCTTGCTACCCAAAGTGCAAAGGGCATCAGTTGCTCCTCCAACCCCCCCGCCCAGCAGACCACGTTGTCCAGCCAGCCCCCGGGCCTCCCTGGGGTGCCCAGCACAAAAGTGCAGACACCCACCGGACCCTCAATCTCAGTTTTCGGATGTTTTTGCCACTCTAAGGACCCGCAGGCCAGCTGGGCCTTCGGGCAGGACAGAGAGCCCCGGAATCCGACGTGGAGAGCTGCGTGTACGTCCCCATCAGGAGGCGGTCCCCACCTCCGCGGCTCTCCCCTTGCGGGGAGCGGCAGCCCAGCCGGCAGCCGCAGGGCCTCAGGGAAGACACCAGGCTGGGCCCCCGCGGCACAGCGGGGGCACGTCCCCCGCACTCAGGCGACTTAGGGACGGCTGCTGGAGACTGCTGCGGCCACCCTGCTGCCGGGTTTCTGGTGGGCTTCCTGGAAGCAGCGTCCACACCAAGCCCTTGGAAGGCCCAGGCGACGGAGGAGCCGGTCAGGCAGGGGCCCAGGACGGTGAGAGGCCGGGCGGGCGGGAAGGAGCATGTCAGGCAGGGGCAGAGGACGGTGACAGGCCGGGCGGGGAGGAGCCGGTCAGGCGGGGGCCCAGGACAGTGACGGGCCTGGCCGGGGAGCAGTGCGTCAGGCAGGGGCAGAGGAGACGGGCTGGGTAAGGGTTAGGGTGACAGTTAGGGCACAATTCACAATCGCAAAGACGTGGAAGCGACCCGAGTGCCCATCCATCCAGGAGTGCATCAATAAAATGTGGCGCGTGGACACCACGGAGTGCCATTCGGCTGTGAGGAGCAGCGGTGAGAGGGCGCCTCTCGTGTTCTCCTGGCCAGAGCTGGAACCCGTTCCAGTAGGCCAGGTATCCCAAGAATGGACACACGAGCACCACGTGAGCGCGCTCACCAGCAAATTGGTACGAACGGATGGACGCCTAAGTGGACAGAGAGGAATCACCTTCATCGGGTGGGTGTCGGGCGGGTGGGGGGAGGGGAGGGGCATACACATGGGGTAGGTGCGCACCGACTGGGGGATGGGCGCACTTGAAGCTCTGACCCGAGGGGGGAGGCTTGGAGAGGGCAAGGCACCCGACCTTAACATTGGTACCCCCACAATACGCTGGAACAACATGAGAGGTATATGAATAAGAACACAGGGGGGGCTGGGCGCGGTGGCTCACGCCTGTAATCCTAGCTCTCTGGGAGGCCGAGGCGGGCGGATTGCTCCAGGTCAGGAGTTCGAAACCAGCCTGAGCAAGAGCGAGACCCCGTCTCTACTAAAAATAGAAAGAAATTAATTGGCCAACTAATATATATAGAAAAACACAGCCGGGCGTGGTGGTGCATGCCTGTAGTCCCAACTACTCGGGAGGCTGAGGCAGCAGGATTGCTTGAGCCCGGAGATTGAGGTTGCTGTGAGCTAGGCTGACGCCATGGCACTCACTCTAGCCTGGGCAGCAAAACGAGACTCTGTCTCAAAAAAAAAAAAAAAAAAAAGAACGCAGGGGGGAGGGGGGCACGGGCGTCACATGTCACTTGAATACTTGTACTCCCATCATCTGCTTGAAGAGAGAGAGAAAAGAAAATGCAATCATAGAGGTAAGAGACACTTTTTAAAAATAATGAATCCGAAGAGAAAAGTAAAAGGAGGCCTGTGGAGCAGGTCTGGGTGTGACTCCGGATCCCCCAACATCAGGTGCCACCACCAAAGATTCCTGCGTGTAGCCCATAGAACCCCAAAAGCAACGGGATGAGTTCTGGTCACATACTCCCTCAAAATGACATCCTGGCCTTCTTCTGGAACTCCCTCCCCTCTCAGACTCTCAAGGTTTCCTCCAGCGTGTCGGTTCCCACAGAGCAGACCTGTGGTCTGAGACCTGACAGTCCAGATGCCACGCATGCTGCCGCGTGGCGGCGGTGTCGCGGCTTGGGACAAGAGGAGGCCCCACGGTGCGGGCTGGGGCGCCAGGCACCGCGCGGGCGCTGAGGGTGGGGGTGACCCCCACCCCGGGCCGCCGCCGCGCTCCCAGAAAGGGGACAGAACAAGAGGCAAAAAAAAAAAAAAAAAAAAAAGCAGCCGCCTGTGGCACCCGGTATTCCCAGGCGGTCTCCCATCTAAGTACTAACCGGGCCCGACCCTGCTTAGCTTCCCAGACCAGACGAGATCGGGGGCGTTCAGGGTGGTGTGGCCCTAGACGGCGGCGGAGGGCGCCCCTGCCCCGCTCAAGAAGCCGAGCCTCTCTGGGCTTCCCCGCCGCCGCCTCCCGCGCCGGGCCGGGCCGGTTGAGTTCGCCGGCCGGGTCCCGCGGGCTCCCAGGGACGGGGGGGATGGGCGGGGCGGGGCAGGGCGGGGCGGGGCGGGGGGCTGTCTCTCTATACACACACACACACACTCACACTCACTCACACTCACACAAGATGCGCCTCCACGGCTGGACTCGCCAAGGTGGAGCCCTCCCAGCCCCCCTCGTCTCCTCGCCCGGCCTCCTTCACCTACCCGCTGCCCACCCCCAGCGCGTCGCTGCCTGCCGCTGACTGCGCACGCGCGGGACGCTCGCCCTTTGACCCCAGCCAGGGGCCGCCCTCCCCCACAACCCCTTTCAGCTGCGCCCCCCCCCTCGCCCTGTGGGTGGGCTGCCGCCTATTCCCCCGGGCCAGGGCTGGGGCACAGCCAGTGTATGGGGCGTCTCTCTCTGGGGATGTGTCCCATGGGTGGGGTGGGGTGGCGTGGTTTGGGGGGCGCTGAAGAAATCAGTCCCCTCCATCTCCTACCTCTGGAAAACGCCCAAGCCCGTGGAGAACTGCCGGCACCGCTTCGTGGGGGCCGGGACCCTCCTCCGTGTCCTCCTGTGGCCCAGTCCAAGGGGCCTGGGCCTGGCCGGGGCTGCATTGGACCCCGACCACCCTGGCGTGTGGACTCGCTAAAAATCGGCCATTAGATATTGGATTCCAGCTTCCTGGAGGTCATTTCACTAATGAGTGCACCGGAAAGAGTTTCCTAATCCATCTGTGAGGGTGGCAACTGAAAGAGAATTTTAAAGCTGACAGAATAGGCGAGGGAAGGCATAGGAGATTTCCACACCCAGCAAGGAAGACTTTCCCGAAATGGAAGAAAGAAACGAGCAAACAGAGACACCGGTAGCCCGCCCGGAAAAGAGTCTGCCCCTGAGAGAAAGCACCCTGACCAGGTTCACCCGTGGGTGGGTGGCGAGCTGGCGGCGTTCAGAAGAGCGAGGCCCGCAGTCTGTGCGGAAGACACCTGCGCTCGGGTGTGTGTGGCGGCGCGATTCACAAGCAGCTCTAGACGTTAAACCAAGGAGAAGCCAGGGAGTTCCCAACGCCCCAGGTGTCCTCAGCCCACGACTGGCTGCTGTGGGAATGCGAAGCCCGGCTCCTTGTCTCAGAGCGGGGTTCCCAGGAGGATCAGGCTGAAGCTGGGACTCGGCCTCAAAGTGTCCCCTCGCATGGCCACCCCCTTCCCCTTCCTGCTCCTCTACTCCTGGTGCCCCTCCATCCAGGGGCCAGACCTTAAAGAGTCACCGCAAGAGAATCCTGGTCCCAAAGGAGCCTTCTGGGGGACCGGTGCTGAGAGAGGTTGTGGGCATGGCCCGCTGGGGCTCTGCCCGACCCAGGGCTGAGAGATGCCACCTCCCAGCTCTGGGTCCCTGCAGGAAGTGTTGGCAAGCACAGGGCCGGTCCTCCAAAGGCCCAGGTGCAGGGAGCCCAGGCCAAGCAGCCTGTGGAAGAAGCCACTTGCCGTGCCACCCCGGGAACAGGACTGCAGGCCCCGGCCCTTCCCACCACCTCCTCCTCCTCCTCCTCCACCTCCCCCCCCCGCCCCCCCCCACAGGGCACAGGGCTCAGAGACACCTCAGACTCTTGCTACCCAAAGTGCAAAGGGCATCAGTTGCTCCTCCAACCCCCCCGCCCAGCAGACCACGTTGTCCAGCCAGCCCCCGGGCCTCCCTGGGGTGCCCAGCACAAAAGTGCAGACACCCACCGGACCCTCAATCTCAGTTTTCGGATGTTTTTGCCACTCTAAGGACCCGCAGGCCAGCTGGGCCTTCGGGCAGGACAGAGAGCCCCGGAATCCGACGTGGAGAGCTGCGTGTACGTCCCCATCAGGAGGCGGTCCCCACCTCCGCGGCTCTCCCCTTGCGGGGAGCGGCAGCCTAGCCGGCAGCCGCAGGGCCTCAGGGAAGACACCAGGCTGGGCCCCCGCGGCACAGCGGGGGCACGTCCCCCGCACTCACGCGACTTAGGGACGGCTGCTGGAGACTGCTGCGGCCACCCTGCTGCCGGGTTTCTGGTGGGCTTCCTGGAAGCAGCGTCCACACCAAGCCCTTGGAAGGCCCAGGCGACGGAGGAGCCGGTCAGGCAGGGGCCCAGGACGGTGAGAGGCCGGGCGGGCGGGAAGGAGCATGTCAGGCAGGGGCAGAGGACGGTGACAGGCCGGGCGGGGAGGAGCCGGTCAGGCGGGGGCCCAGGACAGTGACGGGCCTGGCCGGGGAGCAGTGCGTCAGGCAGGGGCAGAGGAGACGGGCTGGGTAAGGGTTAGGGTGACAGTTAGGGCACAATTCACAATCGCAAGGACGTGGAAGCGACCCGAGTGCCCATCCATCCAGGAGTGCATCAATAAAATGTGGCGCGTGGACACCACGGAGTGCCATTCGGCTGTGAGGAGCAGCGGTGAGAGGGCGCCTCTCGTGTTCTCCTGGCCAGAGCTGGAACCCGTTCCAGTAGGCCAGGTATCCCAAGAATGGACACACGAGCACCACGTGAGCGCGCTCACCAGCAAATTGGTACGAACGGATGGACGCCTAAGTGGACAGAGAGGAATCACCTTCATCGGGTGGGTGTCGGGCGGGTGGGGGGAGGGGAGGGGCATACACATCCATTAGGCATGGGGTGGGTGCGCACCGACTGGGGGATGGGCGCACTTGAAGCTCTGACCCGAGGGGGGAGGCTTGGAGAGGGCAAGGCACCCGACCTTAACATTGGTACCCCCACAATACGCTGGAACAACATGAGAGGTATATGAATAAGAACACAGGGGGGGCCGGGCGCGGTGGCTCACGCCTGTAATCCTAGCTCTCTGGGAGGCCGAGGCGGGCGGATTGCTCCAGGTCAGGAGTTCGAAACCAGCCTGAGCAAGAGCGAGACCCCGTCTCTACTAAAAATAGAAAGAAATTAATTGGCCAACTAATATATATAGAAAAACACAGCCGGGCGTGGTGGTGCATGCCTGTAGTCCCAACTACTCGGGAGGCTGAGGCAGCAGGATTGCTTGAGCCCGGAGATTGAGGTTGCTGTGAGCTAGGCTGACGCCATGGCACTCACTCTAGCCTGGGCAGCAAAACGAGACTCTGTCTCAAAAAAAAAAAAAAAAAAAAAAAGAACGCAGGGGGGAGGGGGGCACGGGCGTCACATGTCACCTGAATACTTGTACTCCCATCATCTGCTTGAAGAGAGAGAGAAAAGAAAATGCAATCATAGAGGTAAGAGACACTTTTTAAAAATAATGAATCCGAAGAGAAAAGTAAAAGGAGGCCTGTGGAGCAGGTCTGGGTGTGACTCCGGATCCCCCAACATCAGGTGCCACCACCAAAGATTCCTGCGTGTAGCCCATAGAACCCCAAAAGCAACGGGATGAGTTCTGGTCACATACTCCCTCAAAATGACATCCTGGCCTTCTTCTGGAACTCCCTCCCCTCTCAGACTCTCAAGGTTTCCTCCAGCGTGTCGGTTCCCACAGAGCAGACCTGTGGTCTGAGACCTGACAGTCCAGATGCCACGCATGCTGCCGCGTGGCGGCGGTGTCGCGGCTTGGGACAAGAGGAGGCCCCACGGTGCGGGCTGGGGCGCCAGGCACCGCGCGGGCGCTGAGGGTGGGGGTGACCCCCACCCCGGGCCGCCGCCGCGCTCCCAGAAAGGGGACAGAACAAGAGGCAAAAAAAAAAAAAAAAAAAAAAAGCAGCCGCCTGTGGCACCCGGTATTCCCAGGCGGTCTCCCATCCAAGTACTAACCGGGCCCGACCCTGCTTAGCTTCCCAGACCAGACGAGATCGGGGGCGTTCAGGGTGGTGTGGCCCTAGACGGCGGCGGAGGGCGCCCCTGCCCCGCTCAAGAAGCCGAGCCTCTCTGGGCTTCCCCGCCGCCGCCTCCCGCGCCGGGCCGGGCCGGTTGAGTTCGCCGGCCGGGTCCCGCGGGCTCCCAGGGACGGGGGGGATGGGCGGGGCGGGGCAGGGCGGGGCGGGGCGGGGGGCTGTCTCTCTATACACACACACACACACTCACACTCACTCACACTCACACAAGATGCGCCTCCACGGCTGGACTCGCCAAGGTGGAGCCCTCCCAGCCCCCCTCGTCTCCTCGCCCGGCCTCCTTCACCTACCCGCTGCCCACCCCCAGCGCGTCGCTGCCTGCCGCTGACTGCGCACGCGCGGGACGCTCGCCCTTTGACCCCAGCCAGGGGCCGCCCTCCCCCACAACCCCTTTCAGCTGCGCCCCCCCCCTCGCCCTGTGGGTGGGCTGCCGCCTATTCCCCCGGGCCAGGGCTGGGGCACAGCCAGTGTATGGGGCGTCTCTCTCTGGGGATGTGTCCCATGGGTGGGGTGGGGTGGCGTGGTTTGGGGGGCGCTGAAGAAATCAGTCCCCTCCATCTCCTACCTCTGGAAAACGCCCAAGCCCGTGGAGAACTGCCGGCACCGCTTCGTGGGGGCCGGGACCCTCCTCCGTGTCCTCCTGTGGCCCAGTCCAAGGGGCCTGGGCCTGGCCGGGGCTGCATTGGACCCCGACCACCCTGGCGTGTGGACTCGCTAAAAATCGGCCATTAGATATTGGATTCCAGCTTCCTGGAGGTCATTTCACTAATGAGTGCACCGGAAAGAGTTTCCTAATCCATCTGTGAGGGTGGCAACTGAAAGAGAATTTTAAAGCTGACAGAATAGGCGAGGGAAGGCATAGGAGATTTCCACACCCAGCAAGGAAGACTTTCCCGAAATGGAAGAAAGAAACGAGCAAACAGAGACACCGGTAGCCCGCCCGGAAAAGAGTCTGCCCCTGAGAGAAAGCACCCTGACCAGGTTCACCCGTGGGTGGGTGGCGAGCTGGCGGCGTTCAGAAGAGCGAGGCCCGCAGTCTGTGCGGAAGACACCTGCGCTCGGGTGTGTGTGGCGGCGCGATTCACAAGCAGCTCTAGACGTTAAACCAAGGAGAAGCCAGGGAGTTCCCAACGCCCCAGGTGTCCTCAGCCCACGACTGGCTGCTGTGGGAATGCGAAGCCCGGCTCCTTGTCTCAGAGCGGGGTTCCCAGGAGGATCAGGCTGAAGCTGGGACTCGGCCTCAAAGTGTCCCCTCGCATGGCCACCCCCTTCCCCTTCCTGCTCCTCTACTCCTGGTGCCCCTCCATCCAGGGGCCAGACCTTAAAGAGTCACCGCAAGAGAATCCTGGTCCCAAAGGAGCCTTCTGGGGGACCGGTGCTGAGAGAGGTTGTGGGCATGGCCCGCTGGGGCTCTGCCCGACCCAGGGCTGAGAGATGCCACCTCCCAGCTCTGGGTCCCTGCAGGAAGTGTTGGCAAGCACAGGGCCGGTCCTCCAAAGGCCCAGGTGCAGGGAGCCCAGGCCAAGCAGCCTGTGGAAGAAGCCACTTGCCGTGCCACCCCGGGAACAGGACTGCAGGCCCCGGCCCTTCCCACCACCTCCTCCTCCTCCTCCTCCACCTCCCCCCCGCCCCCCCCCACAGGGCACAGGGCTCAGAGACACCTCAGACTCTTGCTACCCAAAGTGCAAAGGGCATCAGTTGCTCCTCCAACCCCCCCGCCCAGCAGACCACGTTGTCCAGCCAGCCCCCGGGCCTCCCTGGGGTGCCCAGCACAAAAGTGCAGACACCCACCGGACCCTCAATCTCAGTTTTCGGATGTTTTTGCCACTCTAAGGACCCGCAGGCCAGCTGGGCCTTTGGGCAGGACAGAGAGCCCCGGAATCCGACGTGGAGAGCTGCGTGTACGTCCCCATCAGGAGGCGGTCCCCACCTCCGCGGCTCTCCCCTTGCGGGGAGCGGCAGCCCAGCCGGCAGCCGCAGGGCCTCAGGGAAGACACCAGGCTGGGCCCCCGCGGCACAGCGGGGGCACGTCCCCCGCACTCAGGCGACTTAGGGACGGCTGCTGGAGACTGCTGCGGCCACCCTGCTGCCGGGTTTCTGGTGGGCTTCCTGGAAGCAGCGTCCACACCAAGCCCTTGGAAGGCCCAGGCGACGGAGGAGCCGGTCAGGCAGGGGCCCAGGACGGTGAGAGGCCGGGCGGGCGGGAAGGAGCATGTCAGGCAGGGGCAGAGGACGGTGACAGGCCGGGCGGGGAGGAGCCGGTCAGGCGGGGGCCCAGGACAGTGACGGGCCTGGCCGGGGAGGAGTGCGTCAGGCAGGGGCAGAGGAGACGGGCTGGGTAAGGGTTAGGGTGACAGTTAGGGCACAATTCACAATCGCAAAGACGTGGAAGCGACCCGAGTGCCCATCCATCCAGGAGTGCATCAATAAAATGTGGCGCGTGGACACCACGGAGTGCCATTCGGCTGTGAGGAGCAGCGGTGAGAGGGCGCCTCTCGTGTTCTCCTGGCCAGAGCTGGAACCCGTTCCAGTAGGCCAGGTATCCCAAGAATGGACACACGAGCACCACGTGAGCGCGCTCACCAGCAAATTGGTACGAACGGATGGACGCCTAAGTGGACAGAGAGGAATCACCTTCATCGGGTGGGTGTCGGGCGGGTGGGGGGAGGGGAGGGGCATACACATCCATTAGGCATGGGGTGGGTGCGCACCGACTGGGGGATGGGCGCACTTGAAGCTCTGACCCGAGGGGGGAGGCTTGGAGAGGGCAAGGCACCCGACCTTAACATTGGTACCCCCACAATACGCTGGAACAACATGAGAGGTATATGAATAAGAACACAGGGGGGGCCGGGCGCGGTGGCTCACGCCTGTAATCCTAGCTCTCTGGGAGGCCGAGGCGGGCGGATTGCTCCAGGTCAGGAGTTCGAAACCAGCCTGAGCAAGAGCGAGACCCCGTCTCTACTAAAAATAGAAAGAAATTAATTGGCCAACTAATATATATAGAAAAACACAGCCGGGCGTGGTGGTGCATGCCTGTAGTCCCAACTACTCGGGAGGCTGAGGCAGCAGGAGTGCTTGAGCCCGGAGATTGAGGTTGCTGTGAGCTAGGCTGACGCCATGGCACTCACTCTAGCCTGGGCAGCAAAACGAGACTCTGTCTCAAAAAAAAAAAAAAAAAAAAAAGAACGCAGGGGGGAGGGGGGCACGGGCGTCACATGTCACCTGAATACTTGTACTCCCATCATCTGCTTGAAGAGAGAGAGAAAAGAAAATGCAATCCTAGAGGTAAGAGACACTTTTTAAAAATAATGAATCCGAAGAGAAAAGTAAAAGGAGGCCTGTGGAGCAGGTCTGGGTGTGACTCCGGATCCCCCAACATCAGGTGCCACCACCAAAGATTCCTGCGTGTAGCCCATAGAACCCCAAAAGCAACGGGATGAGTTCTGGTCACATACTCCCTCAAAATGACATCCTGGCCTTCTTCTGGAACTCCCTCCCCTCTCAGACTCTCAAGGTTTCCTCCAGCGTGTCGGTTCCCACAGAGCAGACCTGTGGTCTGAGACCTGACAGTCCAGATGCCACGCATGCTGCCGCGTGGCGGCGGTGTCGCGGCTTGGGACAAGAGGAGGCCCCACGGTGCGGGCTGGGGCGCCAGGCACCGCGCGGGCGCTGAGGGTGGGGGTGACCCCCACCCCGGGCCGCCGCCGCGCTCCCAGAAAGGGGACAGAACAAGAGGCAAAAAAAAAAAAAAAAAAAAAAAAGCAGCCGCCTGTGGCACCCGGTATTCCCAGGCGGTCTCCCATCCAAGTACTAACCGGGCCCGACCCTGCTTAGCTTCCCAGACCAGACGAGATCGGGGGCGTTCAGGGTGGTGTGGCCCTAGACGGCGGCGGAGGGCGCCCCTGCCCCGCTCAAGAAGCCGAGCCTCTCTGGGCTTCCCCGCCGCCGCCTCCCGCGCCGGGCCGGGCCGGTTGAGTTCGCCGGCCGGGTCCCGCGGGCTCCCAGGGACGGGGGGGATGGGCGGGGCGGGGCAGGGCGGGGCGGGGCGGGGGGCTGTCTCTCTATACACACACACACACACACTCACACTCACTCACACTCACACAAGATGCGCCTCCACGGCTGGACTCGCCAAGGTGGAGCCCTCCCAGCCCCCCTCGTCTCCTCGCCCGGCCTCCTTCACCTACCCGCTGCCCACCCCCAGCGCGTCGCTGCCTGCCGCTGACTGCGCACGCGCGGGACGCTCGCCCTTTGACCCCAGCCAGGGGCCGCCCTCCCCCACAACCCCTTTCAGCTGCGCCCCCCCCCCTCGCCCTGTGGGTGGGCTGCCGCCTATTCCCCCGGGCCAGGGCTGGGGCACAGCCAGTGTATGGGGCGTCTCTCTCTGGGGATGTGTCCCATGGGTGGGGTGGGGTGGCGTGGTTTGGGGGGCGCTGAAGAAATCAGTCCCCTCCATCTCCTACCTCTGGAAAACGCCCAAGCCCGTGGAGAACTGCCGGCACCGCTTCGTGGGGGCCGGGACCCTCCTCCGTGTCCTCCTGTGGCCCAGTCCAAGGGGCCTGGGCCTGGCCGGGGCTGCATTGGACCCCGACCACCCTGGCGTGTGGACTCGCTAAAAATCGGCCATTAGATATTGGATTCCAGCTTCCTGGAGGTCATTTCACTAATGAGTGCACCGGAAAGAGTTTCCTAATCCATCTGTGAGGGTGGCAACTGAAAGAGAATTTTAAAGCTGACAGAATAGGCGAGGGAAGGCATAGGAGATTTCCACACCCAGCAAGGAAGACTTTCCCGAAATGGAAGAAAGAAACGAGCAAACAGAGACACCGGTAGCCCGCCCGGAAAAGAGTCTGCCCCTGAGAGAAAGCACCCTGACCAGGTTCACCCGTGGGTGGGTGGCGAGCTGGCGGCGTTCAGAAGAGCGAGGCCCGCAGTCTGTGCGGAAGACACCTGCGCTCGGGTGTGTGTGGCGGCGCGATTCACAAGCAGCTCTAGACGTTAAACCAAGGAGAAGCCAGGGAGTTCCCAACGCCCCAGGTGTCCTCAGCCCACGACTGGCTGCTGTGGGAATGCGAAGCCCGGCTCCTTGTCTCAGAGCGGGGTTCCCAGGAGGATCAGGCTGAAGCTGGGACTCGG
Source organism: Microcebus murinus (assembly GCF_040939455.1). NCBI lineage: Eukaryota > Metazoa > Chordata > Mammalia > Primates > Cheirogaleidae > Microcebus > Microcebus murinus. The sequence goes on along the minus strand of NC_134115.1, from coordinate 159,899 downwards.
CCTCAAAGTGTCCCCTCGCATGGCCACCCCCTTCCCCTTCCTGCTCCTCTACTCCTGGTGCCCCTCCATCCAGGGGCCAGACCTTAAAGAGTCACCGCAAGAGAATCCTGGTCCCAAAGGAGCCTTCTGGGGGACCGGTGCTGAGAGAGGTTGTGGGCATGGCCCGCTGGGGCTCTGCCCGACCCAGGGCTGAGAGATGCCACCTCCCAGCTCTGGGTCCCTGCAGGAAGTGTTGGCAAGCACAGGGCCGGTCCTCCAAAGGCCCAGGTGCAGGGAGCCCAGGCCAAGCAGCCTGTGGAAGAAGCCACTTGCCGTGCCACCCCGGGAACAGGACTGCAGGCCCCGGCCCTTCCCACCACCTCCTCCTCCTCCTCCTCCACCTCCCCCCCCCGCCCCCCCCCACAGGGCACAGGGCTCAGAGACACCTCAGACTCTTGCTACCCAAAGTGCAAAGGGCATCAGTTGCTCCTCCAACCCCCCCGCCCAGCAGACCACGTTGTCCAGCCAGCCCCCGGGCCTCCCTGGGGTGCCCAGCACAAAAGTGCAGACACCCACCGGACCCTCAATCTCAGTTTTCGGATGTTTTTGCCACTCTAAGGACCCGCAGGCCAGCTGGGCCTTCGGGCAGGACAGAGAGCCCCGGAATCCGACGTGGAGAGCTGCGTGTACGTCCCCATCAGGAGGCGGTCCCCACCTCCGCGGCTCTCCCCTTGCGGGGAGCGGCAGCCCAGCCGGCAGCCGCAGGGCCTCAGGGAAGACACCAGGCTGGGCCCCCGCGGCACAGCGGGGGCACGTCCCCCGCACTCAGGCGACTTAGGGACGGCTGCTGGAGACTGCTGCGGCCACCCTGCTGCCGGGTTTCTGGTGGGCTTCCTGGAAGCAGCGTCCACACCAAGCCCTTGGAAGGCCCAGGCGACGGAGGAGCCGGTCAGGCAGGGGCCCAGGACGGTGAGAGGCCGGGCGGGCGGGAAGGAGCATGTCAGGCAGGGGCAGAGGACGGTGACAGGCCGGGCGGGGAGGAGCCGGTCAGGCGGGGGCCCAGGACAGTGACGGGCCTGGCCGGGGAGGAGTGCGTCAGGCAGGGGCAGAGGAGACGGGCTGGGTAAGGGTTAGGGTGACAGTTAGGGCACAATTCACAATCGCAAAGACGTGGAAGCGACCCGAGTGCCCATCCATCCAGGAGTGCATCAATAAAATGTGGCGCGTGGACACCACGGAGTGCCATTCGGCTGTGAGGAGCAGCGGTGAGAGGGCGCCTCTCGTGTTCTCCTGGCCAGAGCTGGAACCCGTTCCAGTAGGCCAGGTATCCCAAGAATGGACACACGAGCACCACGTGAGCGCGCTCACCAGCAAATTGGTACGAACGGATGGACGCCTAAGTGGACAGAGAGGAATCACCTTCATCGGGTGGGTGTCGGGCGGGTGGGGGGAGGGGAGGGGCATACACATCCATTAGGCATGGGGTGGGTGCGCACCGACTGGGGGATGGGCGCACTTGAAGCTCTGACCCGAGGGGGGAGGCTTGGAGAGGGCAAGGCACCCGACCTTAACATTGGTACCCCCACAATACGCTGGAACAACATGAGAGGTATATGAATAAGAACACAGGGGGGGCCGGGCGCGGTGGCTCACGCCTGTAATCCTAGCTCTCTGGGAGGCCGAGGCGGGCGGATTGCTCCAGGTCAGGAGTTCGAAACCAGCCTGAGCAAGAGCGAGACCCCGTCTCTACTAAAAATAGAAAGAAATTAATTGGCCAACTAATATATATAGAAAAACACAGCCGGGCGTGGTGGTGCATGCCTGTAGTCCCAACTACTCGGGAGGCTGAGGCAGCAGGAGTGCTTGAGCCCGGAGATTGAGGTTGCTGTGAGCTAGGCTGACGCCATGGCACTCACTCTAGCCTGGGCAGCAAAACGAGACTCTGTCTCAAAAAAAAAAAAAAAAAAAAAAGAACGCAGGGGGGAGGGGGGCACGGGCGTCACATGTCACCTGAATACTTGTACTCCCATCATCTGCTTGAAGAGAGAGAGAAAAGAAAATGCAATCCTAGAGGTAAGAGACACTTTTTAAAAATAATGAATCCGAAGAGAAAAGTAAAAGGAGGCCTGTGGAGCAGGTCTGGGTGTGACTCCGGATCCCCCAACATCAGGTGCCACCACCAAAGATTCCTGCGTGTAGCCCATAGAACCCCAAAAGCAACGGGATGAGTTCTGGTCACATACTCCCTCAAAATGACATCCTGGCCTTCTTCTGGAACTCCCTCCCCTCTCAGACTCTCAAGGTTTCCTCCAGCGTGTCGGTTCCCACAGAGCAGACCTGTGGTCTGAGACCTGACAGTCCAGATGCCACGCATGCTGCCGCGTGGCGGCGGTGTCGCGGCTTGGGACAAGAGGAGGCCCCACGGTGCGGGCTGGGGCGCCAGGCACCGCGCGGGCGCTGAGGGTGGGGGTGACCCCCACCCCGGGCCGCCGCCGCGCTCCCAGAAAGGGGACAGAACAAGAGGCAAAAAAAAAAAAAAAAAAAAAAAGCAGCCGCCTGTGGCACCCGGTATTCCCAGGCGGTCTCCCATCCAAGTACTAACCGGGCCCGACCCTGCTTAGCTTCCCAGACCAGACGAGATCGGGGGCGTTCAGGGTGGTGTGGCCCTAGACGGCGGCGGAGGGCGCCCCTGCCCCGCTCAAGAAGCCGAGCCTCTCTGGGCTTCCCCGCCGCCGCCTCCCGCGCCGGGCCGGGCCGGTTGAGTTCGCCGGCCGGGTCCCGCGGGCTCCCAGGGACGGGGGGGATGGGCGGGGCGGGGCAGGGCGGGGCGGGGCGGGGGGCTGTCTCTCTATACACACACACACACACACACTCACACTCACTCACACTCACACAAGATGCGCCTCCACGGCTGGACTCGCCAAGGTGGAGCCCTCCCAGCCCCCCTCGTCTCCTCGCCCGGCCTCCTTCACCTACCCGCTGCCCACCCCCAGCGCGTCGCTGCCTGCCGCTGACTGCGCACGCGCGGGACGCTCGCCCTTTGACCCCAGCCAGGGGCCGCCCTCCCCCACAACCCCTTTCAGCTGCGCCCCCCCCCTCGCCCTGTGGGTGGGCTGCCGCCTATTCCCCCGGGCCAGGGCTGGGGCACAGCCAGTGTATGGGGCGTCTCTCTCTGGGGATGTGTCCCATGGGTGGGGTGGGGTGGCGTGGTTTGGGGGGCGCTGAAGAAATCAGTCCCCTCCATCTCCTACCTCTGGAAAACGCCCAAGCCCGTGGAGAACTGCCGGCACCGCTTCGTGGGGGCCGGGACCCTCCTCCGTGTCCTCCTGTGGCCCAGTCCAAGGGGCCTGGGCCTGGCCGGGGCTGCATTGGACCCCGACCACCCTGGCGTGTGGACTCGCTAAAAATCGGCCATTAGATATTGGATTCCAGCTTCCTGGAGGTCATTTCACTAATGAGTGCACCGGAAAGAGTTTCCTAATCCATCTGTGAGGGTGGCAACTGAAAGAGAATTTTAAAGCTGACAGAATAGGCGAGGGAAGGCATAGGAGATTTCCACACCCAGCAAGGAAGACTTTCCCGAAATGGAAGAAAGAAACGAGCAAACAGAGACACCGGTAGCCCGCCCGGAAAAGAGTCTGCCCCTGAGAGAAAGCACCCTGACCAGGTTCACCCGTGGGTGGGTGGCGAGCTGGCGGCGTTCAGAAGAGCGAGGCCCGCAGTCTGTGCGGAAGACACCTGCGCTCGGGTGTGTGTGGCGGCGCGATTCACAAGCAGCTCTAGACGTTAAACCAAGGAGAAGCCAGGGAGTTCCCAACGCCCCAGGTGTCCTCAGCCCACGACTGGCTGCTGTGGGAATGCGAAGCCCGGCTCCTTGTCTCAGAGCGGGGTTCCCAGGAGGATCAGGCTGAAGCTGGGACTCGGCCTCAAAGTGTCCCCTCGCATGGCCACCCCCTTCCCCTTCCTGCTCCTCTACTCCTGGTGCCCCTCCATCCAGGGGCCAGACCTTAAAGAGTCACCGCAAGAGAATCCTGGTCCCAAAGGAGCCTTCTGGGGGACCGGTGCTGAGAGAGGTTGTGGGCATGGCCCGCTGGGGCTCTGCCCGACCCAGGGCTGAGAGATGCCACCTCCCAGCTCTGGGTCCCTGCAGGAAGTGTTGGCAAGCACAGGGCCGGTCCTCCAAAGGCCCAGGTGCAGGGAGCCCAGGCCAAGCAGCCTGTGGAAGAAGCCACTTGCCGTGCCACCCCGGGAACAGGACTGCAGGCCCCGGCCCTTCCCACCACCTCCTCCTCCTCCTCCTCCACCTCCCCCCCCCGCCCCCCCCCACAGGGCACAGGGCTCAGAGACACCTCAGACTCTTGCTACCCAAAGTGCAAAGGGCATCAGTTGCTCCTCCAACCCCCCCGCCCAGCAGACCACGTTGTCCAGCCAGCCCCCGGGCCTCCCTGGGGTGCCCAGCACAAAAGTGCAGACACCCACCGGACCCTCAATCTCAGTTTTCGGATGTTTTTGCCACTCTAAGGACCCGCAGGCCAGCTGGGCCTTCGGGCAGGACAGAGAGCCCCGGAATCCGACGTGGAGAGCTGCGTGTACGTCCCCATCAGGAGGCGGTCCCCACCTCCGCGGCTCTCCCCTTGCGGGGAGCGGCAGCCCAGCCGGCAGCCGCAGGGCCTCAGGGAAGACACCAGGCTGGGCCCCCGCGGCACAGCGGGGGCACGTCCCCCGCACTCAGGCGACTTAGGGACGGCTGCTGGAGACTGCTGCGGCCACCCTGCTGCCGGGTTTCTGGTGGGCTTCCTGGAAGCAGCGTCCACACCAAGCCCTTGGAAGGCCCAGGCGACGGAGGAGCCGGTCAGGCAGGGGCCCAGGACGGTGAGAGGCCGGGCGGGCGGGAAGGAGCATGTCAGGCAGGGGCAGAGGACGGTGACAGGCCGGGCGGGGAGGAGCCGGTCAGGCGGGGGCCCAGGACAGTGACGGGCCTGGCCGGGGAGGAGTGCGTCAGGCAGGGGCAGAGGAGACGGGCTGGGTAAGGGTTAGGGTGACAGTTAGGGCACAATTCACAATCGCAAAGACGTGGAAGCGACCCGAGTGCCCATCCATCCAGGAGTGCATCAATAAAATGTGGCGCGTGGACACCACGGAGTGCCATTCGGCTGTGAGGAGCAGCGGTGAGAGGGCGCCTCTCGTGTTCTCCTGGCCAGAGCTGGAACCCGTTCCAGTAGGCCAGGTATCCCAAGAATGGACACACGAGCACCACGTGAGCGCGCTCACCAGCAAATTGGTACGAACGGATGGACGCCTAAGTGGACAGAGAGGAATCACCTTCATCGGGTGGGTGTCGGGCGGGTGGGGGGAGGGGAGGGGCATACACATCCATTAGGCATGGGGTGGGTGCGCACCGACTGGGGGATGGGCGCACTTGAAGCTCTGACCCGAGGGGGGAGGCTTGGAGAGGGCAAGGCACCCGACCTTAACATTGGTACCCCCACAATACGCTGGAACAACATGAGAGGTATATGAATAAGAACACAGGGGGGGCCGGGCGCGGTGGCTCACGCCTGTAATCCTAGCTCTCTGGGAGGCCGAGGCGGGCGGATTGCTCCAGGTCAGGAGTTCGAAACCAGCCTGAGCAAGAGCGAGACCCCGTCTCTACTAAAAATAGAAAGAAATTAATTGGCCAACTAATATATATAGAAAAACACAGCCGGGCGTGGTGGTGCATGCCTGTAGTCCCAACTACTCGGGAGGCTGAGGCAGCAGGAGTGCTTGAGCCCGGAGATTGAGGTTGCTGTGAGCTAGGCTGACGCCATGGCACTCACTCTAGCCTGGGCAGCAAAACGAGACTCTGTCTCAAAAAAAAAAAAAAAAAAAAAGAACGCAGGGGGGAGGGGGGCACGGGCGTCACATGTCACCTGAATACTTGTACTCCCATCATCTGCTTGAAGAGAGAGAGAAAAGAAAATGCAATCCTAGAGGTAAGAGACACTTTTTAAAAATAATGAATCCGAAGAGAAAAGTAAAAGGAGGCCTGTGGAGCAGGTCTGGGTGTGACTCCGGATCCCCCAACATCAGGTGCCACCACCAAAGATTCCTGCGTGTAGCCCATAGAACCCCAAAAGCAACGGGATGAGTTCTGGTCACATACTCCCTCAAAATGACATCCTGGCCTTCTTCTGGAACTCCCTCCCCTCTCAGACTCTCAAGGTTTCCTCCAGCGTGTCGGTTCCCACAGAGCAGACCTGTGGTCTGAGACCTGACAGTCCAGATGCCACGCATGCTGCCGCGTGGCGGCGGTGTCGCGGCTTGGGACAAGAGGAGGCCCCACGGTGCGGGCTGGGGCGCCAGGCACCGCGCGGGCGCTGAGGGTGGGGGTGACCCCCACCCCGGGCCGCCGCCGCGCTCCCAGAAAGGGGACAGAACAAGAGGCAAAAAAAAAAAAAAAAAAAAAAAGCAGCCGCCTGTGGCACCCGGTATTCCCAGGCGGTCTCCCATCCAAGTACTAACCGGGCCCGACCCTGCTTAGCTTCCCAGACCAGACGAGATCGGGGGCGTTCAGGGTGGTGTGGCCCTAGACGGCGGCGGAGGGCGCCCCTGCCCCGCTCAAGAAGCCGAGCCTCTCTGGGCTTCCCCGCCGCCGCCTCCCGCGCCGGGCCGGGCCGGTTGAGTTCGCCGGCCGGGTCCCGCGGGCTCCCAGGGACGGGGGGGATGGGCGGGGCGGGGCAGGGCGGGGCGGGGCGGGGGGCTGTCTCTCTATACACACACACACACACACTCACACTCACTCACACTCACACAAGATGCGCCTCCACGGCTGGACTCGCCAAGGTGGAGCCCTCCCAGCCCCCCTCGTCTCCTCGCCCGGCCTCCTTCACCTACCCGCTGCCCACCCCCAGCGCGTCGCTGCCTGCCGCTGACTGCGCACGCGCGGGACGCTCGCCCTTTGACCCCAGCCAGGGGCCGCCCTCCCCCACAACCCCTTTCAGCTGCGCCCCCCCCCCTCGCCCTGTGGGTGGGCTGCCGCCTATTCCCCCGGGCCAGGGCTGGGGCACAGCCAGTGTATGGGGCGTCTCTCTCTGGGGATGTGTCCCATGGGTGGGGTGGGGTGGCGTGGTTTGGGGGGCGCTGAAGAAATCAGTCCCCTCCATCTCCTACCTCTGGAAAACGCCCAAGCCCGTGGAGAACTGCCGGCACCGCTTCGTGGGGGCCGGGACCCTCCTCCGTGTCCTCCTGTGGCCCAGTCCAAGGGGCCTGGGCCTGGCCGGGGCTGCATTGGACCCCGACCACCCTGGCGTGTGGACTCGCTAAAAATCGGCCATTAGATATTGGATTCCAGCTTCCTGGAGGTCATTTCACTAATGAGTGCACCGGAAAGAGTTTCCTAATCCATCTGTGAGGGTGGCAACTGAAAGAGAATTTTAAAGCTGACAGAATAGGCGAGGGAAGGCATAGGAGATTTCCACACCCAGCAAGGAAGACTTTCCCGAAATGGAAGAAAGAAACGAGCAAACAGAGACACCGGTAGCCCGCCCGGAAAAGAGTCTGCCCCTGAGAGAAAGCACCCTGACCAGGTTCACCCGTGGGTGGGTGGCGAGCTGGCGGCGTTCAGAAGAGCGAGGCCCGCAGTCTGTGCGGAAGACACCTGCGCTCGGGTGTGTGTGGCGGCGCGATTCACAAGCAGCTCTAGACGTTAAACCAAGGAGAAGCCAGGGAGTTCCCAACGCCCCAGGTGTCCTCAGCCCACGACTGGCTGCTGTGGGAATGCGAAGCCCGGCTCCTTGTCTCAGAGCGGGGTTCCCAGGAGGATCAGGCTGAAGCTGGGACTCGGCCTCAAAGTGTCCCCTCGCATGGCCACCCCCTTCCCCTTCCTGCTCCTCTACTCCTGGTGCCCCTCCATCCAGGGGCCAGACCTTAAAGAGTCACCGCAAGAGAATCCTGGTCCCAAAGGAGCCTTCTGGGGGACCGGTGCTGAGAGAGGTTGTGGGCATGGCCCGCTGGGGCTCTGCCCGACCCAGGGCTGAGAGATGCCACCTCCCAGCTCTGGGTCCCTGCAGGAAGTGTTGGCAAGCACAGGGCCGGTCCTCCAAAGGCCCAGGTGCAGGGAGCCCAGGCCAAGCAGCCTGTGGAAGAAGCCACTTGCCGTGCCACCCCGGGAACAGGACTGCAGGCCCCGGCCCTTCCCACCACCTCCTCCTCCTCCTCCTCCACCTCCCCCCCCCGCCCCCCCCCCACAGGGCACAGGGCTCAGAGACACCTCAGACTCTTGCTACCCAAAGTGCAAAGGGCATCAGTTGCTCCTCCAACCCCCCCGCCCAGCAGACCACGTTGTCCAGCCAGCCCCCGGGCCTCCCTGGGGTGCCCAGCACAAAAGTGCAGACACCCACCGGACCCTCAATCTCAGTTTTCGGATGTTTTTGCCACTCTAAGGACCCGCAGGCCAGCTGGGCCTTCGGGCAGGACAGAGAGCCCCGGAATCCGACGTGGAGAGCTGCGTGTACGTCCCCATCAGGAGGCGGTCCCCACCTCCGCGGCTCTCCCCTTGCGGGGAGCGGCAGCCCAGCCGGCAGCCGCAGGGCCTCAGGGAAGACACCAGGCTGGGCCCCCGCGGCACAGCGGGGGCACGTCCCCCGCACTCAGGCGACTTAGGGACGGCTGCTGGAGACTGCTGCGGCCACCCTGCTGCCGGGTTTCTGGTGGGCTTCCTGGAAGCAGCGTCCACACCAAGCCCTTGGAAGGCCCAGGCGACGGAGGAGCCGGTCAGGCAGGGGCCCAGGACGGTGAGAGGCCGGGCGGGCGGGAAGGAGCATGTCAGGCAGGGGCAGAGGACGGTGACAGGCCGGGCGGGGAGGAGCCGGTCAGGCGGGGGCCCAGGACACTGACGGGCCTGGCCGGGGAGGAGTGCGTCAGGCAGGGGCAGAGGAGACGGGCTGGGTAAGGGTTAGGGTGACAGTTAGGGCACAATTCACAATCGCAAAGACGTGGAAGCGACCCGAGTGCCCATCCATCCAGGAGTGCATCAATAAAATGTGGCGCGTGGACACCACGGAGTGCCATTCGGCTGTGAGGAGCAGCGGTGAGAGGGCGCCTCTCGTGTTCTCCTGGCCAGAGCTGGAACCCGTTCCAGTAGGCCAGGTATCCCAAGAATGGACACACGAGCACCACGTGAGCGCGCTCACCAGCAAATTGGTACGAACGGATGGACGCCTAAGTGGACAGAGAGGAATCACCTTCATCGGGTGGGTGTCGGGCGGGTGGGGGGAGGGGAGGGGCATACACATCCATTAGGCATGGGGTGGGTGCGCACCGACTGGGGGATGGGCGCACTTGAAGCTCTGACCCGAGGGGGGAGGCTTGGAGAGGGCAAGGCACCCGACCTTAACATTGGTACCCCCACAATACGCTGGAACAACATGAGAGGTATATGAATAAGAACACAGGGGGGGCCGGGCGCGGTGGCTCACGCCTGTAATCCTAGCTCTCTGGGAGGCCGAGGCGGGCGGATTGCTCCAGGTCAGGAGTTCGAAACCAGCCTGAGCAAGAGCGAGACCCCGTCTCTACTAAAAATAGAAAGAAATTAATTGGCCAACTAATATATATAGAAAAACACAGCCGGGCGTGGTGGTGCATGCCTGTAGTCCCAACTACTCGGGAGGCTGAGGCAGCAGGAGTGCTTGAGCCCGGAGATTGAGGTTGCTGTGAGCTAGGCTGACGCCATGGCACTCACTCTAGCCTGGGCAGCAAAACGAGACTCTGTCTCAAAAAAAAAAAAAAAAAAAAAAGAACGCAGGGGGGAGGGGGGCACGGGCGTCACATGTCACCTGAATACTTGTACTCCCATCATCTGCTTGAAGAGAGAGAGAAAAGAAAATGCAATCCTAGAGGTAAGAGACACTTTTTAAAAATAATGAATCCGAAGAGAAAAGTAAAAGGAGGCCTGTGGAGCAGGTCTGGGTGTGACTCCGGATCCCCCAACATCAGGTGCCACCACCAAAGATTCCTGCGTGTAGCCCATAGAACCCCAAAAGCAACGGGATGAGTTCTGGTCACATACTCCCTCAAAATGACATCCTGGCCTTCTTCTGGAACTCCCTCCCCTCTCAGACTCTCAAGGTTTCCTCCAGCGTGTCGGTTCCCACAGAGCAGACCTGTGGTCTGAGACCTGACAGTCCAGATGCCACGCATGCTGCCGCGTGGCGGCGGTGTCGCGGCTTGGGACAAGAGGAGGCCCCACGGTGCGGGCTGGGGCGCCAGGCACCGCGCGGGCGCTGAGGGTGGGGGTGACCCCCACCCCGGGCCGCCGCCGCGCTCCCAGAAAGGGGACAGAACAAGAGGCAAAAAAAAAAAAAAAAAAAAAAAGCAGCCGCCTGTGGCACCCGGTATTCCCAGGCGGTCTCCCATCCAAGTACTAACCGGGCCCGACCCTGCTTAGCTTCCCAGACCAGACGAGATCGGGGGCGTTCAGGGTGGTGTGGCCCTAGACGGCGGCGGAGGGCGCCCCTGCCCCGCTCAAGAAGCCGAGCCTCTCTGGGCTTCCCCGCCGCCGCCTCCCGCGCCGGGCCGGGCCGGTTGAGTTCGCCGGCCGGGTCCCGCGGGCTCCCAGGGACGGGGGGGATGGGCGGGGCGGGGCAGGGCGGGGCGGGGCGGGGGGCTGTCTCTCTATACACACACACACACACACTCACACTCACTCACACTCACACAAGATGCGCCTCCACGGCTGGACTCGCCAAGGTGGAGCCCTCCCAGCCCCCCTCGTCTCCTCGCCCGGCCTCCTTCACCTACCCGCTGCCCACCCCCAGCGCGTCGCTGCCTGCCGCTGACTGCGCACGCGCGGGACGCTCGCCCTTTGACCCCAGCCAGGAGCCGCCCTCCCCCACAACCCCTTTCAGCTGCGCCCCCCCCCCTCGCCCTGTGGGTGGGCTGCCGCCTATTCCCCCGGGCCAGGGCTGGGGCACAGCCAGTGTATGGGGCGTCTCTCTCTGGGGATGTGTCCCATGGGTGGGGTGGGGTGGCGTGGTTTGGGGGGCGCTGAAGAAATCAGTCCCCTCCATCTCCTACCTCTGGAAAACGCCCAAGCCCGTGGAGAACTGCCGGCACCGCTTCGTGGGGGCCGGGACCCTCCTCCGTGTCCTCCTGTGGCCCAGTCCAAGGGGCCTGGGCCTGGCCGGGGCTGCATTGGACCCCGACCACCCTGGCGTGTGGACTCGCTAAAAATCGGCCATTAGATATTGGATTCCAGCTTCCTGGAGGTCATTTCACTAATGAGTGCACCGGAAAGAGTTTCCTAATCCATCTGTGAGGGTGGCAACTGAAAGAGAATTTTAAAGCTGACAGAATAGGCGAGGGAAGGCATAGGAGATTTCCACACCCAGCAAGGAAGACTTTCCCGAAATGGAAGAAAGAAACGAGCAAACAGAGACACCGGTAGCCCGCCCGGAAAAGAGTCTGCCCCTGAGAGAAAGCACCCTGACCAGGTTCACCCGTGGGTGGGTGGCGAGCTGGCGGCGTTCAGAAGAGCGAGGCCCGCAGTCTGTGCGGAAGACACCTGCGCTCGGGTGTGTGTGGCGGCGCGATTCACAAGCAGCTCTAGACGTTAAACCAAGGAGAAGCCAGGGAGTTCCCAACGCCCCAGGTGTCCTCAGCCCACGACTGGCTGCTGTGGGAATGCGAAGCCCGGCTCCTTGTCTCAGAGCGGGGTTCCCAGGAGGATCAGGCTGAAGCTGGGACTCGGCCTCAAAGTGTCCCCTCGCATGGCCACCCCCTTCCCCTTCCTGCTCCTCTACTCCTGGTGCCCCTCCATCCAGGGGCCAGACCTTAAAGAGTCACCGCAAGAGAATCCTGGTCCCAAAGGAGCCTTCTGGGGGACCGGTGCTGAGAGAGGTTGTGGGCATGGCCCGCTGGGGCTCTGCCCGACCCAGGGCTGAGAGATGCCACCTCCCAGCTCTGGGTCCCTGCAGGAAGTGTTGGCAAGCACAGGGCCGGTCCTCCAAAGGCCCAGGTGCAGGGAGCCCAGGCCAAGCAGCCTGTGGAAGAAGCCACTTGCCGTGCCACCCCGGGAACAGGACTGCAGGCCCCGGCCCTTCCCACCACCTCCTCCTCCTCCTCCTCCACCTCCCCCCCCGCCCCCCCCCACAGGGCACAGGGCTCAGAGACACCTCAGACTCTTGCTACCCAAAGTGCAAAGGGCATCAGTTGCTCCTCCAACCCCCCCGCCCAGCAGACCACGTTGTCCAGCCAGCCCCCGGGCCTCCCTGGGGTGCCCAGCACAAAAGTGCAGACACCCACCGGACCCTCAATCTCAGTTTTCGGATGTTTTTGCCACTCTAAGGACCCGCAGGCCAGCTGGGCCTTTGGGCAGGACAGAGAGCCCCGGAATCCGACGTGGAGAGCTGCGTGTACGTCCCCATCAGGAGGCGGTCCCCACCTCCGCGGCTCTCCCCTTGCGGGGAGCGGCAGCCCAGCCGGCAGCCGCAGGGCCTCAGGGAAGACACCAGGCTGGGCCCCCGCGGCACAGCGGGGGCACGTCCCCCGCACTCAGGCGACTTAGGGACGGCTGCTGGAGACTGCTGCGGCCACCCTGCTGCCGGGTTTCTGGTGGGCTTCCTGGAAGCAGCGTCCACACCAAGCCCTTGGAAGGCCCAGGCGACGGAGGAGCCGGTCAGGCAGGGGCCCAGGACGGTGAGAGGCCGGGCGGGCGGGAAGGAGCATGTCAGGCAGGGGCAGAGGACGGTGACAGGCCGGGCGGGGAGGAGCCGGTCAGGCGGGGGCCCAGGACAGTGACGGGCCTGGCCGGGGAGGAGTGCGTCAGGCAGGGGCAGAGGAGACGGGCTGGGTAAGGGTTAGGGTGACAGTTAGGGCACAATTCACAATCGCAAAGACGTGGAAGCGACCCGAGTGCCCATCCATCCAGGAGTGCATCAATAAAATGTGGCGCGTGGACACCACGGAGTGCCATTCGGCTGTGAGGAGCAGCGGTGAGAGGGCGCCTCTCGTGTTCTCCTGGCCAGAGCTGGAACCCGTTCCAGTAGGCCAGGTATCCCAAGAATGGACACACGAGCACCACGTGAGCGCGCTCACCAGCAAATTGGTACGAACGGATGGACGCCTAAGTGGACAGAGAGGAATCACCTTCATCGGGTGGGTGTCGGGCGGGTGGGGGGAGGGGAGGGGCATACACATCCATTAGGCATGGGGTGGGTGCGCACCGACTGGGGGATGGGCGCACTTGAAGCTCTGACCCGAGGGGGGAGGCTTGGAGAGGGCAAGGCACCCGACCTTAACATTGGTACCCCCACAATACGCTGGAACAACATGAGAGGTATATGAATAAGAACACAGGGGGGGCCGGGCGCGGTGGCTCACGCCTGTAATCCTAGCTCTCTGGGAGGCCGAGGCGGGCGGATTGCTCCAGGTCAGGAGTTCGAAACCAGCCTGAGCAAGAGCGAGACCCCGTCTCTACTAAAAATAGAAAGAAATTAATTGGCCAACTAATATATATAGAAAAACACAGCCGGGCGTGGTGGTGCATGCCTGTAGTCCCAACTACTCGGGAGGCTGAGGCAGCAGGAGTGCTTGAGCCCGGAGATTGAGGTTGCTGTGAGCTAGGCTGACGCCATGGCACTCACTCTAGCCTGGGCAGCAAAACGAGACTCTGTCTCAAAAAAAAAAAAAAAAAAAAAAGAACGCAGGGGGGAGGGGGGCACGGGCGTCACATGTCACCTGAATACTTGTACTCCCATCATCTGCTTGAAGAGAGAGAGAAAAGAAAATGCAATCCTAGAGGTAAGAGACACTTTTTAAAAATAATGAATCCGAAGAGAAAAGTAAAAGGAGGCCTGTGGAGCAGGTCTGGGTGTGACTCCGGATCCCCCAACATCAGGTGCCACCACCAAAGATTCCTGCGTGTAGCCCATAGAACCCCAAAAGCAACGGGATGAGTTCTGGTCACATACTCCCTCAAAATGACATCCTGGCCTTCTTCTGGAACTCCCTCCCCTCTCAGACTCTCAAGGTTTCCTCCAGCGTGTCGGTTCCCACAGAGCAGACCTGTGGTCTGAGACCTGACAGTCCAGATGCCACGCATGCTGCCGCGTGGCGGCGGTGTCGCGGCTTGGGACAAGAGGAGGCCCCACGGTGCGGGCTGGGGCGCCAGGCACCGCGCGGGCGCTGAGGGTGGGGGTGACCCCCACCCCGGGCCGCCGCCGCGCTCCCAGAAAGGGGACAGAACAAGAGGCAAAAAAAAAAAAAAAAAAAAAAAGCAGCCGCCTGTGGCACCCGGTATTCCCAGGCGGTCTCCCATCCAAGTACTAACCGGGCCCGACCCTGCTTAGCTTCCCAGACCAGACGAGATCGGGGGCGTTCAGGGTGGTGTGGCCCTAGACGGCGGCGGAGGGCGCCCCTGCCCCGCTCAAGAAGCCGAGCCTCTCTGGGCTTCCCCGCCGCCGCCTCCCGCGCCGGGCCGGGCCGGTTGAGTTCGCCGGCCGGGTCCCGCGGGCTCCCAGGGACGGGGGGGATGGGCGGGGCGGGGCAGGGCGGGGCGGGGCGGGGGGCTGTCTCTCTATACACACACACACACACACTCACACTCACTCACACTCACACAAGATGCGCCTCCACGGCTGGACTCGCCAAGGTGGAGCCCTCCCAGCCCCCCTCGTCTCCTCGCCCGGCCTCCTTCACCTACCCGCTGCCCACCCCCAGCGCGTCGCTGCCTGCCGCTGACTGCGCACGCGCGGGACGCTCGCCCTTTGACCCCAGCCAGGAGCCGCCCTCCCCCACAACCCCTTTCAGCTGCGCCCCCCCCCCTCGCCCTGTGGGTGGGCTGCCGCCTATTCCCCCGGGCCAGGGCTGGGGCACAGCCAGTGTATGGGGCGTCTCTCTCTGGGGATGTGTCCCATGGGTGGGGTGGGGTGGCGTGGTTTGGGGGGCGCTGAAGAAATCAGTCCCCTCCATCTCCTACCTCTGGAAAACGCCCAAGCCCGTGGAGAACTGCCGGCACCGCTTCGTGGGGGCCGGGACCCTCCTCCGTGTCCTCCTGTGGCCCAGTCCAAGGGGCCTGGGCCTGGCCGGGGCTGCATTGGACCCCGACCACCCTGGCGTGTGGACTCGCTAAAAATCGGCCATTAGATATTGGATTCCAGCTTCCTGGAGGTCATTTCACTAATGAGTGCACCGGAAAGAGTTTCCTAATCCATCTGTGAGGGTGGCAACTGAAAGAGAATTTTAAAGCTGACAGAATAGGCGAGGGAAGGCATAGGAGATTTCCACACCCAGCAAGGAAGACTTTCCCGAAATGGAAGAAAGAAACGAGCAAACAGAGACACCGGTAGCCCGCCCGGAAAAGAGTCTGCCCCTGAGAGAAAGCACCCTGACCAGGTTCACCCGTGGGTGGGTGGCGAGCTGGCGGCGTTCAGAAGAGCGAGGCCCGCAGTCTGTGCGGAAGACACCTGCGCTCGGGTGTGTGTGGCGGCGCGATTCACAAGCAGCTCTAGACGTTAAACCAAGGAGAAGCCAGGGAGTTCCCAACGCCCCAGGTGTCCTCAGCCCACGACTGGCTGCTGTGGGAATGCGAAGCCCGGCTCCTTGTCTCAGAGCGGGGTTCCCAGGAGGATCAGGCTGAAGCTGGGACTCGGCCTCCAAGTGTCCCCTCGCATGGCCACCCCCTTCCCCTTCCTGCTCCTCTACTCCTGGTGCCCCTCCATCCAGGGGCCAGACCTTAAAGAGTCACCGCAAGAGAATCCTGGTCCCAAAGGAGCCTTCTGGGGGACCGGTGCTGAGAGAGGTTGTGGGCATGGCCCGCTGGGGCTCTGCCCGACCCAGGGCTGAGAGATGCCACCTCCCAGCTCTGGGTCCCTGCAGGAAGTGTTGGCAAGCACAGGGCCGGTCCTCCAAAGGCCCAGGTGCAGGGAGCCCAGGCCAAGCAGCCTGTGGAAGAAGCCACTTGCCGTGCCACCCCGGGAACAGGACTGCAGGCCCCGGCCCTTCCCACCACCTCCTCCTCCTCCTCCTCCACCTCCCCCCCCCGCCCCCCCCCACAGGGCACAGGGCTCAGAGACACCTCAGACTCTTGCTACCCAAAGTGCAAAGGGCATCAGTTGCTCCTCCAACCCCCCCGCCCAGCAGACCACGTTGTCCAGCCAGCCCCCGGGCCTCCCTGGGGTGCCCAGCACAAAAGTGCAGACACCCACCGGACCCTCAATCTCAGTTTTCGGATGTTTTTGCCACTCTAAGGACCCGCAGGCCAGCTGGGCCTTCGGGCAGGACAGAGAGCCCCGGAATCCGACGTGGAGAGCTGCGTGTACGTCCCCATCAGGAGGCGGTCCCCACCTCCGCGGCTCTCCCCTTGCGGGGAGCGGCAGCCTAGCCGGCAGCCGCAGGGCCTCAGGGAAGACACCAGGCTGGGCCCCCGCGGCACAGCGGGGGCACGTCCCCCGCACTCAGGCGACTTAGGGACGGCTGCTGGAGACTGCTGCGGCCACCCTGCTGCCGGGTTTCTGGTGGGCTTCCTGGAAGCAGCGTCCACACCAAGCCCTTGGAAGGCCCAGGCGACGGAGGAGCCGGTCAGGCAGGGGCCCAGGACGGTGAGAGGCCGGGCGGGCGGGAAGGAGCATGTCAGGCAGGGGCAGAGGACGGTGACAGGCCGGGCGGGGAGGAGCCGGTCAGGCGGGGGCCCAGGACAGTGACGGGCCTGGCCGGGGAGGAGTGCGTCAGGCAGGGGCAGAGGAGACGGGCTGGGTAAGGGTTAGGGTGACAGTTAGGGCACAATTCACAATCGCAAAGACGTGGAAGCGACCCGAGTGCCCATCCATCCAGGAGTGCATCAATAAAATGTGGCGCGTGGACACCACGGAGTGCCATTCGGCTGTGAGGAGCAGCGGTGAGAGGGCGCCTCTCGTGTTCTCCTGGCCAGAGCTGGAACCCGTTCCAGTAGGCCAGGTATCCCAAGAATGGACACACGAGCACCACGTGAGCGCGCTCACCAGCAAATTGGTACGAACGGATGGACGCCTAAGTGGACAGAGAGGAATCACCTTCATCGGGTGGGTGTCGGGCGGGTGGGGGGAGGGGAGGGGCATACACATCCATTAGGCATGGGGTGGGTGCGCACCGACTGGGGGATGGGCGCACTTGAAGCTCTGACCCGAGGGGGGAGGCTTGGAGAGGGCAAGGCACCCGACCTTAACATTGGTACCCCCACAATACGCTGGAACAACATGAGAGGTATATGAATAAGAACACAGGGGGGGCCGGGCGCGGTGGCTCACGCCTGTAATCCTAGCTCTCTGGGAGGCCGAGGCGGGCGGATTGCTCCAGGTCAGGAGTTCGAAACCAGCCTGAGCAAGAGCGAGACCCCGTCTCTACTAAAAATAGAAAGAAATTAATTGGCCAACTAATATATATAGAAAAACACAGCCGGGCGTGGTGGTGCATGCCTGTAGTCCCAACTACTCGGGAGGCTGAGGCAGCAGGAGTGCTTGAGCCCGGAGATTGAGGTTGCTGTGAGCTAGGCTGACGCCATGGCACTCACTCTAGCCTGGGCAGCAAAACGAGACTCTGTCTCAAAAAAAAAAAAAAAAAAAAAAGAACGCAGGGGGGAGGGGGGCACGGGCGTCACATGTCACCTGAATACTTGTACTCCCATCATCTGCTTGAAGAGAGAGAGAAAAGAAAATGCAATCCTAGAGGTAAGAGACACTTTTTAAAAATAATGAATCCGAAGAGAAAAGTAAAAGGAGGCCTGTGGAGCAGGTCTGGGTGTGACTCCGGATCCCCCAACATCAGGTGCCACCACCAAAGATTCCTGCGTGTAGCCCATAGAACCCCAAAAGCAACGGGATGAGTTCTGGTCACATACTCCCTCAAAATGACATCCTGGCCTTCTTCTGGAACTCCCTCCCCTCTCAGACTCTCAAGGTTTCCTCCAGCGTGTCGGTTCCCACAGAGCAGACCTGTGGTCTGAGACCTGACAGTCCAGATGCCACGCATGCTGCCGCGTGGCGGCGGTGTCGCGGCTTGGGACAAGAGGAGGCCCCACGGTGCGGGCTGGGGCGCCAGGCACCGCGCGGGCGCTGAGGGTGGGGGTGACCCCCACCCCGGGCCGCCGCCGCGCTCCCAGAAAGGGGACAGAACAAGAGGCAAAAAAAAAAAAAAAAAAAAAAAGCAGCCGCCTGTGGCACCCGGTATTCCCAGGCGGTCTCCCATCCAAGTACTAACCGGGCCCGACCCTGCTTAGCTTCCCAGACCAGACGAGATCGGGGGCGTTCAGGGTGGTGTGGCCCTAGACGGCGGCGGAGGGCGCCCCTGCCCCGCTCAAGAAGCCGAGCCTCTCTGGGCTTCCCCGCCGCCGCCTCCCGCGCCGGGCCGGGCCGGTTGAGTTCGCCGGCCGGGTCCCGCGGGCTCCCAGGGACGGGGGGGATGGGCGGGGCGGGGCAGGGCGGGGCGGGGCGGGGGGCTGTCTCTCTATACACACACACACACACACACTCACACTCACTCACACTCACACAAGATGCGCCTCCACGGCTGGACTCGCCAAGGTGGAGCCCTCCCAGCCCCCCTCGTCTCCTCGCCCGGCCTCCTTCACCTACCCGCTGCCCACCCCCAGCGCGTCGCTGCCTGCCGCTGACTGCGCACGCGCGGGACGCTCGCCCTTTGACCCCAGCCAGGGGCCGCCCTCCCCCACAACCCCTTTCAGCTGCGCCCCCCCCCTCGCCCTGTGGGTGGGCTGCCGCCTATTCCCCCGGGCCAGGGCTGGGGCACAGCCAGTGTATGGGGCGTCTCTCTCTGGGGATGTGTCCCATGGGTGGGGTGGGGTGGCGTGGTTTGGGGGGCGCTGAAGAAATCAGTCCCCTCCATCTCCTACCTCTGGAAAACGCCCAAGCCCGTGGAGAACTGCCGGCACCGCTTCGTGGGGGCCGGGACCCTCCTCCGTGTCCTCCTGTGGCCCAGTCCAAGGGGCCTGGGCCTGGCCGGGGCTGCATTGGACCCCGACCACCCTGGCGTGTGGACTCGCTAAAAATCGGCCATTAGATATTGGATTCCAGCTTCCTGGAGGTCATTTCACTAATGAGTGCACCGGAAAGAGTTTCCTAATCCATCTGTGAGGGTGGCAACTGAAAGAGAATTTTAAAGCTGACAGAATAGGCGAGGGAAGGCATAGGAGATTTCCACACCCAGCAAGGAAGACTTTCCCGAAATGGAAGAAAGAAACGAGCAAACAGAGACACCGGTAGCCCGCCCGGAAAAGAGTCTGCCCCTGAGAGAAAGCACCCTGACCAGGTTCACCCGTGGGTGGGTGGCGAGCTGGCGGCGTTCAGAAGAGCGAGGCCCGCAGTCTGTGCGGAAGACACCTGCGCTCGGGTGTGTGTGGCGGCGCGATTCACAAGCAGCTCTAGACGTTAAACCAAGGAGAAGCCAGGGAGTTCCCAACGCCCCAGGTGTCCTCAGCCCACGACTGGCTGCTGTGGGAATGCGAAGCCCGGCTCCTTGTCTCAGAGCGGGGTTCCCAGGAGGATCAGGCTGAAGCTGGGACTCGGCCTCAAAGTGTCCCCTCGCATGGCCACCCCCTTCCCCTTCCTGCTCCTCTACTCCTGGTGCCCCTCCATCCAGGGGCCAGACCTTAAAGAGTCACCGCAAGAGAATCCTGGTCCCAAAGGAGCCTTCTGGGGGACCGGTGCTGAGAGAGGTTGTGGGCATGGCCCGCTGGGGCTCTGCCCGACCCAGGGCTGAGAGATGCCACCTCCCAGCTCTGGGTCCCTGCAGGAAGTGTTGGCAAGCACAGGGCCGGTCCTCCAAAGGCCCAGGTGCAGGGAGCCCAGGCCAAGCAGCCTGTGGAAGAAGCCACTTGCCGTGCCACCCCGGGAACAGGACTGCAGGCCCCGGCCCTTCCCACCACCTCCTCCTCCTCCTCCTCCACCTCCCCCCCCCGCCCCCCCCCACAGGGCACAGGGCTCAGAGACACCTCAGACTCTTGCTACCCAAAGTGCAAAGGGCATCAGTTGCTCCTCCAACCCCCCCGCCCAGCAGACCACGTTGTCCAGCCAGCCCCCGGGCCTCCCTGGGGTGCCCAGCACAAAAGTGCAGACACCCACCGGACCCTCAATCTCAGTTTTCGGATGTTTTTGCCACTCTAAGGACCCGCAGGCCAGCTGGGCCTTCGGGCAGGACAGAGAGCCCCGGAATCCGACGTGGAGAGCTGCGTGTACGTCCCCATCAGGAGGCGGTCCCCACCTCCGCGGCTCTCCCCTTGCGGGGAGCGGCAGCCCAGCCGGCAGCCGCAGGGCCTCAGGGAAGACACCAGGCTGGGCCCCCGCGGCACAGCGGGGGCACGTCCCCCGCACTCAGGCGACTTAGGGACGGCTGCTGGAGACTGCTGCGGCCACCCTGCTGCCGGGTTTCTGGTGGGCTTCCTGGAAGCAGCGTCCACACCAAGCCCTTGGAAGGCCCAGGCGACGGAGGAGCCGGTCAGGCAGGGGCCCAGGACGGTGAGAGGCCGGGCGGGCGGGAAGGAGCATGTCAGGCAGGGGCAGAGGACGGTGACAGGCCGGGCGGGGAGGAGCCGGTCAGGCGGGGGCCCAGGACAGTGACGGGCCTGGCCGGGGAGGAGTGCGTCAGGCAGGGGCAGAGGAGACGGGCTGGGTAAGGGTTAGGGTGACAGTTAGGGCACAATTCACAATCGCAAAGACGTGGAAGCGACCCGAGTGCCCATCCATCCAGGAGTGCATCAATAAAATGTGGCGCGTGGACACCACGGAGTGCCATTCGGCTGTGAGGAGCAGCGGTGAGAGGGCGCCTCTCGTGTTCTCCTGGCCAGAGCTGGAACCCGTTCCAGTAGGCCAGGTATCCCAAGAATGGACACACGAGCACCACGTGAGCGCGCTCACCAGCAAATTGGTACGAACGGATGGACGCCTAAGTGGACAGAGAGGAATCACCTTCATCGGGTGGGTGTCGGGCGGGTGGGGGGAGGGGAGGGGCATACACATCCATTAGGCATGGGGTGGGTGCGCACCGACTGGGGGATGGGCGCACTTGAAGCTCTGACCCGAGGGGGGAGGCTTGGAGAGGGCAAGGCACCCGACCTTAACATTGGTACCCCCACAATACGCTGGAACAACATGAGAGGTATATGAATAAGAACACAGGGGGGGCCGGGCGCGGTGGCTCACGCCTGTAATCCTAGCTCTCTGGGAGGCCGAGGCGGGCGGATTGCTCCAGGTCAGGAGTTCGAAACCAGCCTGAGCAAGAGCGAGACCCCGTCTCTACTAAAAATAGAAAGAAATTAATTGGCCAACTAATATATATAGAAAAACACAGCCGGGCGTGGTGGTGCATGCCTGTAGTCCCAACTACTCGGGAGGCTGAGGCAGCAGGAGTGCTTGAGCCCGGAGATTGAGGTTGCTGTGAGCTAGGCTGACGCCATGGCACTCACTCTAGCCTGGGCAGCAAAACGAGACTCTGTCTCAAAAAAAAAAAAAAAAAAAAAAGAACGCAGGGGGGAGGGGGGCACGGGCGTCACATGTCACCTGAATACTTGTACTCCCATCATCTGCTTGAAGAGAGAGAGAAAAGAAAATGCAATCCTAGAGGTAAGAGACACTTTTTAAAAATAATGAATCCGAAGAGAAAAGTAAAAGGAGGCCTGTGGAGCAGGTCTGGGTGTGACTCCGGATCCCCCAACATCAGGTGCCACCACCAAAGATTCCTGCGTGTAGCCCATAGAACCCCAAAAGCAACGGGATGAGTTCTGGTCACATACTCCCTCAAAATGACATCCTGGCCTTCTTCTGGAACTCCCTCCCCTCTCAGACTCTCAAGGTTTCCTCCAGCGTGTCGGTTCCCACAGAGCAGACCTGTGGTCTGAGACCTGACAGTCCAGATGCCACGCATGCTGCCGCGTGGCGGCGGTGTCGCGGCTTGGGACAAGAGGAGGCCCCACGGTGCGGGCTGGGGCGCCAGGCACCGCGCGGGCGCTGAGGGTGGGGGTGACCCCCACCCCGGGCCGCCGCCGCGCTCCCAGAAAGGGGACAGAACAAGAGGCAAAAAAAAAAAAAAAAAAAAAAAGCAGCCGCCTGTGGCACCCGGTATTCCCAGGCGGTCTCCCATCCAAGTACTAACCGGGCCCGACCCTGCTTAGCTTCCCAGACCAGACGAGATCGGGGGCGTTCAGGGTGGTGTGGCCCTAGACGGCGGCGGAGGGCGCCCCTGCCCCGCTCAAGAAGCCGAGCCTCTCTGGGCTTCCCCGCCGCCGCCTCCCGCGCCGGGCCGGGCCGGTTGAGTTCGCCGGCCGGGTCCCGCGGGCTCCCAGGGACGGGGGGGATGGGCGGGGCGGGGCAGGGCGGGGCGGGGCGGGGGGCTGTCTCTCTATACACACACACACACACACTCACACTCACTCACACTCACACAAGATGCGCCTCCACGGCTGGACTCGCCAAGGTGGAGCCCTCCCAGCCCCCCTCGTCTCCTCGCCCGGCCTCCTTCACCTACCCGCTGCCCACCCCCAGCGCGTCGCTGCCTGCCGCTGACTGCGCACGCGCGGGACGCTCGCCCTTTGACCCCAGCCAGGGGCCGCCCTCCCCCACAACCCCTTTCAGCTGCGCCCCCCCCCCTCGCCCTGTGGGTGGGCTGCCGCCTATTCCCCCGGGCCAGGGCTGGGGCACAGCCAGTGTATGGGGCGTCTCTCTCTGGGGATGTGTCCCATGGGTGGGGTGGGGTGGCGTGGTTTGGGGGGCGCTGAAGAAATCAGTCCCCTCCATCTCCTACCTCTGGAAAACGCCCAAGCCCGTGGAGAACTGCCGGCACCGCTTCGTGGGGGCCGGGACCCTCCTCCGTGTCCTCCTGTGGCCCAGTCCAAGGGGCCTGGGCCTGGCCGGGGCTGCATTGGACCCCGACCACCCTGGCGTGTGGACTCGCTAAAAATCGGCCATTAGATATTGGATTCCAGCTTCCTGGAGGTCATTTCACTAATGAGTGCACCGGAAAGAGTTTCCTAATCCATCTGTGAGGGTGGCAACTGAAAGAGAATTTTAAAGCTGACAGAATAGGCGAGGGAAGGCATAGGAGATTTCCACACCCAGCAAGGAAGACTTTCCCGAAATGGAAGAAAGAAACGAGCAAACAGAGACACCGGTAGCCCGCCCGGAAAAGAGTCTGCCCCTGAGAGAAAGCACCCTGACCAGGTTCACCCGTGGGTGGGTGGCGAGCTGGCGGCGTTCAGAAGAGCGAGGCCCGCAGTCTGTGCGGAAGACACCTGCGCTCGGGTGTGTGTGGCGGCGCGATTCACAAGCAGCTCTAGACGTTAAACCAAGGAGAAGCCAGGGAGTTCCCAACGCCCCAGGTGTCCTCAGCCCACGACTGGCTGCTGTGGGAATGCGAAGCCCGGCTCCTTGTCTCAGAGCGGGGTTCCCAGGAGGATCAGGCTGAAGCTGGGACTCGGCCTCAAAGTGTCCCCTCGCATGGCCACCCCCTTCCCCTTCCTGCTCCTCTACTCCTGGTGCCCCTCCATCCAGGGGCCAGACCTTAAAGAGTCACCGCAAGAGAATCCTGGTCCCAAAGGAGCCTTCTGGGGGACCGGTGCTGAGAGAGGTTGTGGGCATGGCCCGCTGGGGCTCTGCCCGACCCAGGGCTGAGAGATGCCACCTCCCAGCTCTGGGTCCCTGCAGGAAGTGTTGGCAAGCACAGGGCCGGTCCTCCAAAGGCCCAGGTGCAGGGAGCCCAGGCCAAGCAGCCTGTGGAAGAAGCCACTTGCCGTGCCACCCCGGGAACAGGACTGCAGGCCCCGGCCCTTCCCACCACCTCCTCCTCCTCCTCCTCCACCTCCCCCCCCCGCCCCCCCCCACAGGGCACAGGGCTCAGAGACACCTCAGACTCTTGCTACCCAAAGTGCAAAGGGCATCAGTTGCTCCTCCAACCCCCCCGCCCAGCAGACCACGTTGTCCAGCCAGCCCCCGGGCCTCCCTGGGGTGCCCAGCACAAAAGTGCAGACACCCACCGGACCCTCAATCTCAGTTTTCGGATGTTTTTGCCACTCTAAGGACCCGCAGGCCAGCTGGGCCTTCGGGCAGGACAGAGAGCCCCGGAATCCGACGTGGAGAGCTGCGTGTACGTCCCCATCAGGAGGCGGTCCCCACCTCCGCGGCTCTCCCCTTGCGGGGAGCGGCAGCCCAGCCGGCAGCCGCAGGGCCTCAGGGAAGACACCAGGCTGGGCCCCCGCGGCACAGCGGGGGCACGTCCCCCGCACTCAGGCGACTTAGGGACGGCTGCTGGAGACTGCTGCGGCCACCCTGCTGCCGGGTTTCTGGTGGGCTTCCTGGAAGCAGCGTCCACACCAAGCCCTTGGAAGGCCCAGGCGACGGAGGAGCCGGTCAGGCAGGGGCCCAGGACGGTGAGAGGCCGGGCGGGCGGGAAGGAGCATGTCAGGCAGGGGCAGAGGACGGTGACAGGCCGGGCGGGGAGGAGCCGGTCAGGCGGGGGCCCAGGACACTGACGGGCCTGGCCGGGGAGGAGTGCGTCAGGCAGGGGCAGAGGAGACGGGCTGGGTAAGGGTTAGGGTGACAGTTAGGGCACAATTCACAATCGCAAAGACGTGGAAGCGACCCGAGTGCCCATCCATCCAGGAGTGCATCAATAAAATGTGGCGCGTGGACACCACGGAGTGCCATTCGGCTGTGAGGAGCAGCGGTGAGAGGGCGCCTCTCGTGTTCTCCTGGCCAGAGCTGGAACCCGTTCCAGTAGGCCAGGTATCCCAAGAATGGACACACGAGCACCACGTGAGCGCGCTCACCAGCAAATTGGTACGAACGGATGGACGCCTAAGTGGACAGAGAGGAATCACCTTCATCGGGTGGGTGTCGGGCGGGTGGGGGGAGGGGAGGGGCATACACATCCATTAGGCATGGGGTGGGTGCGCACCGACTGGGGGATGGGCGCACTTGAAGCTCTGACCCGAGGGGGGAGGCTTGGAGAGGGCAAGGCACCCGACCTTAACATTGGTACCCCCACAATACGCTGGAACAACATGAGAGGTATATGAATAAGAACACAGGGGGGGCCGGGCGCGGTGGCTCACGCCTGTAATCCTAGCTCTCTGGGAGGCCGAGGCGGGCGGATTGCTCCAGGTCAGGAGTTCGAAACCAGCCTGAGCAAGAGCGAGACCCCGTCTCTACTAAAAATAGAAAGAAATTAATTGGCCAACTAATATATATAGAAAAACACAGCCGGGCGTGGTGGTGCATGCCTGTAGTCCCAACTACTCGGGAGGCTGAGGCAGCAGGAGTGCTTGAGCCCGGAGATTGAGGTTGCTGTGAGCTAGGCTGACGCCATGGCACTCACTCTAGCCTGGGCAGCAAAACGAGACTCTGTCTCAAAAAAAAAAAAAAAAAAAAAAGAACGCAGGGGGGAGGGGGGCACGGGCGTCACATGTCACCTGAATACTTGTACTCCCATCATCTGCTTGAAGAGAGAGAGAAAAGAAAATGCAATCCTAGAGGTAAGAGACACTTTTTAAAAATAATGAATCCGAAGAGAAAAGTAAAAGGAGGCCTGTGGAGCAGGTCTGGGTGTGACTCCGGATCCCCCAACATCAGGTGCCACCACCAAAGATTCCTGCGTGTAGCCCATAGAACCCCAAAAGCAACGGGATGAGTTCTGGTCACATACTCCCTCAAAATGACATCCTGGCCTTCTTCTGGAACTCCCTCCCCTCTCAGACTCTCAAGGTTTCCTCCAGCGTGTCGGTTCCCACAGAGCAGACCTGTGGTCTGAGACCTGACAGTCCAGATGCCACGCATGCTGCCGCGTGGCGGCGGTGTCGCGGCTTGGGACAAGAGGAGGCCCCACGGTGCGGGCTGGGGCGCCAGGCACCGCGCGGGCGCTGAGGGTGGGGGTGACCCCCACCCCGGGCCGCCGCCGCGCTCCCAGAAAGGGGACAGAACAAGAGGCAAAAAAAAAAAAAAAAAAAAAAAGCAGCCGCCTGTGGCACCCGGTATTCCCAGGCGGTCTCCCATCCAAGTACTAACCGGGCCCGACCCTGCTTAGCTTCCCAGACCAGACGAGATCGGGGGCGTTCAGGGTGGTGTGGCCCTAGACGGCGGCGGAGGGCGCCCCTGCCCCGCTC
Organism: Microcebus murinus; assembly: GCF_040939455.1. Lineage (NCBI taxonomy): Eukaryota > Metazoa > Chordata > Mammalia > Primates > Cheirogaleidae > Microcebus > Microcebus murinus. Next base: position 133,807 of record NC_134115.1, on the reverse strand, counting down.
AAGAAGCCGAGCCTCTCTGGGCTTCCCCGCCGCCGCCTCCCGCGCCGGGCCGGGCCGGTTGAGTTCGCCGGCCGGGTCCCGCGGGCTCCCAGGGACGGGGGGGATGGGCGGGGCGGGGCAGGGCGGGGCGGGGCGGGGGGCTGTCTCTCTATACACACACACACACACACTCACACTCACTCACACTCACACAAGATGCGCCTCCACGGCTGGACTCGCCAAGGTGGAGCCCTCCCAGCCCCCCTCGTCTCCTCGCCCGGCCTCCTTCACCTACCCGCTGCCCACCCCCAGCGCGTCGCTGCCTGCCGCTGACTGCGCACGCGCGGGACGCTCGCCCTTTGACCCCAGCCAGGAGCCGCCCTCCCCCACAACCCCTTTCAGCTGCGCCCCCCCCCCTCGCCCTGTGGGTGGGCTGCCGCCTATTCCCCCGGGCCAGGGCTGGGGCACAGCCAGTGTATGGGGCGTCTCTCTCTGGGGATGTGTCCCATGGGTGGGGTGGGGTGGCGTGGTTTGGGGGGCGCTGAAGAAATCAGTCCCCTCCATCTCCTACCTCTGGAAAACGCCCAAGCCCGTGGAGAACTGCCGGCACCGCTTCGTGGGGGCCGGGACCCTCCTCCGTGTCCTCCTGTGGCCCAGTCCAAGGGGCCTGGGCCTGGCCGGGGCTGCATTGGACCCCGACCACCCTGGCGTGTGGACTCGCTAAAAATCGGCCATTAGATATTGGATTCCAGCTTCCTGGAGGTCATTTCACTAATGAGTGCACCGGAAAGAGTTTCCTAATCCATCTGTGAGGGTGGCAACTGAAAGAGAATTTTAAAGCTGACAGAATAGGCGAGGGAAGGCATAGGAGATTTCCACACCCAGCAAGGAAGACTTTCCCGAAATGGAAGAAAGAAACGAGCAAACAGAGACACCGGTAGCCCGCCCGGAAAAGAGTCTGCCCCTGAGAGAAAGCACCCTGACCAGGTTCACCCGTGGGTGGGTGGCGAGCTGGCGGCGTTCAGAAGAGCGAGGCCCGCAGTCTGTGCGGAAGACACCTGCGCTCGGGTGTGTGTGGCGGCGCGATTCACAAGCAGCTCTAGACGTTAAACCAAGGAGAAGCCAGGGAGTTCCCAACGCCCCAGGTGTCCTCAGCCCACGACTGGCTGCTGTGGGAATGCGAAGCCCGGCTCCTTGTCTCAGAGCGGGGTTCCCAGGAGGATCAGGCTGAAGCTGGGACTCGGCCTCAAAGTGTCCCCTCGCATGGCCACCCCCTTCCCCTTCCTGCTCCTCTACTCCTGGTGCCCCTCCATCCAGGGGCCAGACCTTAAAGAGTCACCGCAAGAGAATCCTGGTCCCAAAGGAGCCTTCTGGGGGACCGGTGCTGAGAGAGGTTGTGGGCATGGCCCGCTGGGGCTCTGCCCGACCCAGGGCTGAGAGATGCCACCTCCCAGCTCTGGGTCCCTGCAGGAAGTGTTGGCAAGCACAGGGCCGGTCCTCCAAAGGCCCAGGTGCAGGGAGCCCAGGCCAAGCAGCCTGTGGAAGAAGCCACTTGCCGTGCCACCCCGGGAACAGGACTGCAGGCCCCGGCCCTTCCCACCACCTCCTCCTCCTCCTCCTCCACCTCCCCCCCCCGCCCCCCCCCACAGGGCACAGGGCTCAGAGACACCTCAGACTCTTGCTACCCAAAGTGCAAAGGGCATCAGTTGCTCCTCCAACCCCCCCGCCCAGCAGACCACGTTGTCCAGCCAGCCCCCGGGCCTCCCTGGGGTGCCCAGCACAAAAGTGCAGACACCCACCGGACCCTCAATCTCAGTTTTCGGATGTTTTTGCCACTCTAAGGACCCGCAGGCCAGCTGGGCCTTCGGGCAGGACAGAGAGCCCCGGAATCCGACGTGGAGAGCTGCGTGTACGTCCCCATCAGGAGGCGGTCCCCACCTCCGCGGCTCTCCCCTTGCGGGGAGCGGCAGCCCAGCCGGCAGCCGCAGGGCCTCAGGGAAGACACCAGGCTGGGCCCCCGCGGCACAGCGGGGGCACGTCCCCCGCACTCAGGCGACTTAGGGACGGCTGCTGGAGACTGCTGCGGCCACCCTGCTGCCGGGTTTCTGGTGGGCTTCCTGGAAGCAGCGTCCACACCAAGCCCTTGGAAGGCCCAGGCGACGGAGGAGCCGGTCAGGCAGGGGCCCAGGACGGTGAGAGGCCGGGCGGGCGGGAAGGAGCATGTCAGGCAGGGGCAGAGGACGGTGACAGGCCGGGCGGGGAGGAGCCGGTCAGGCGGGGGCCCAGGACACTGACGGGCCTGGCCGGGGAGGAGTGCGTCAGGCAGGGGCAGAGGAGACGGGCTGGGTAAGGGTTAGGGTGACAGTTAGGGCACAATTCACAATCGCAAAGACGTGGAAGCGACCCGAGTGCCCATCCATCCAGGAGTGCATCAATAAAATGTGGCGCGTGGACACCACGGAGTGCCATTCGGCTGTGAGGAGCAGCGGTGAGAGGGCGCCTCTCGTGTTCTCCTGGCCAGAGCTGGAACCCGTTCCAGTAGGCCAGGTATCCCAAGAATGGACACACGAGCACCACGTGAGCGCGCTCACCAGCAAATTGGTACGAACGGATGGACGCCTAAGTGGACAGAGAGGAATCACCTTCATCGGGTGGGTGTCGGGCGGGTGGGGGGAGGGGAGGGGCATACACATCCATTAGGCATGGGGTGGGTGCGCACCGACTGGGGGATGGGCGCACTTGAAGCTCTGACCCGAGGGGGGAGGCTTGGAGAGGGCAAGGCACCCGACCTTAACATTGGTACCCCCACAATACGCTGGAACAACATGAGAGGTATATGAATAAGAACACAGGGGGGGCCGGGCGCGGTGGCTCACGCCTGTAATCCTAGCTCTCTGGGAGGCCGAGGCGGGCGGATTGCTCCAGGTCAGGAGTTCGAAACCAGCCTGAGCAAGAGCGAGACCCCGTCTCTACTAAAAATAGAAAGAAATTAATTGGCCAACTAATATATATAGAAAAACACAGCCGGGCGTGGTGGTGCATGCCTGTAGTCCCAACTACTCGGGAGGCTGAGGCAGCAGGAGTGCTTGAGCCCGGAGATTGAGGTTGCTGTGAGCTAGGCTGACGCCATGGCACTCACTCTAGCCTGGGCAGCAAAACGAGACTCTGTCTCAAAAAAAAAAAAAAAAAAAAAGAACGCAGGGGGGAGGGGGGCACGGGCGTCACATGTCACCTGAATACTTGTACTCCCATCATCTGCTTGAAGAGAGAGAGAAAAGAAAATGCAATCCTAGAGGTAAGAGACACTTTTTAAAAATAATGAATCCGAAGAGAAAAGTAAAAGGAGGCCTGTGGAGCAGGTCTGGGTGTGACTCCGGATCCCCCAACATCAGGTGCCACCACCAAAGATTCCTGCGTGTAGCCCATAGAACCCCAAAAGCAACGGGATGAGTTCTGGTCACATACTCCCTCAAAATGACATCCTGGCCTTCTTCTGGAACTCCCTCCCCTCTCAGACTCTCAAGGTTTCCTCCAGCGTGTCGGTTCCCACAGAGCAGACCTGTGGTCTGAGACCTGACAGTCCAGATGCCACGCATGCTGCCGCGTGGCGGCGGTGTCGCGGCTTGGGACAAGAGGAGGCCCCACGGTGCGGGCTGGGGCGCCAGGCACCGCGCGGGCGCTGAGGGTGGGGGTGACCCCCACCCCGGGCCGCCGCCGCGCTCCCAGAAAGGGGACAGAACAAGAGGCAAAAAAAAAAAAAAAAAAAAAAAGCAGCCGCCTGTGGCACCCGGTATTCCCAGGCGGTCTCCCATCCAAGTACTAACCGGGCCCGACCCTGCTTAGCTTCCCAGACCAGACGAGATCGGGGGCGTTCAGGGTGGTGTGGCCCTAGACGGCGGCGGAGGGCGCCCCTGCCCCGCTCAAGAAGCCGAGCCTCTCTGGGCTTCCCCGCCGCCGCCTCCCGCGCCGGGCCGGGCCGGTTGAGTTCGCCGGCCGGGTCCCGCGGGCTCCCAGGGACGGGGGGGATGGGCGGGGCGGGGCAGGGCGGGGCGGGGCGGGGGGCTGTCTCTCTATACACACACACACACACACACTCACACTCACTCACACTCACACAAGATGCGCCTCCACGGCTGGACTCGCCAAGGTGGAGCCCTCCCAGCCCCCCTCGTCTCCTCGCCCGGCCTCCTTCACCTACCCGCTGCCCACCCCCAGCGCGTCGCTGCCTGCCGCTGACTGCGCACGCGCGGGACGCTCGCCCTTTGACCCCAGCCAGGGGCCGCCCTCCCCCACAACCCCTTTCAGCTGCGCCCCCCCCCTCGCCCTGTGGGTGGGCTGCCGCCTATTCCCCCGGGCCAGGGCTGGGGCACAGCCAGTGTATGGGGCGTCTCTCTCTGGGGATGTGTCCCATGGGTGGGGTGGGGTGGCGTGGTTTGGGGGGCGCTGAAGAAATCAGTCCCCTCCATCTCCTACCTCTGGAAAACGCCCAAGCCCGTGGAGAACTGCCGGCACCGCTTCGTGGGGGCCGGGACCCTCCTCCGTGTCCTCCTGTGGCCCAGTCCAAGGGGCCTGGGCCTGGCCGGGGCTGCATTGGACCCCGACCACCCTGGCGTGTGGACTCGCTAAAAATCGGCCATTAGATATTGGATTCCAGCTTCCTGGAGGTCATTTCACTAATGAGTGCACCGGAAAGAGTTTCCTAATCCATCTGTGAGGGTGGCAACTGAAAGAGAATTTTAAAGCTGACAGAATAGGCGAGGGAAGGCATAGGAGATTTCCACACCCAGCAAGGAAGACTTTCCCGAAATGGAAGAAAGAAACGAGCAAACAGAGACACCGGTAGCCCGCCCGGAAAAGAGTCTGCCCCTGAGAGAAAGCACCCTGACCAGGTTCACCCGTGGGTGGGTGGCGAGCTGGCGGCGTTCAGAAGAGCGAGGCCCGCAGTCTGTGCGGAAGACACCTGCGCTCGGGTGTGTGTGGCGGCGCGATTCACAAGCAGCTCTAGACGTTAAACCAAGGAGAAGCCAGGGAGTTCCCAACGCCCCAGGTGTCCTCAGCCCACGACTGGCTGCTGTGGGAATGCGAAGCCCGGCTCCTTGTCTCAGAGCGGGGTTCCCAGGAGGATCAGGCTGAAGCTGGGACTCGGCCTCAAAGTGTCCCCTCGCATGGCCACCCCCTTCCCCTTCCTGCTCCTCTACTCCTGGTGCCCCTCCATCCAGGGGCCAGACCTTAAAGAGTCACCGCAAGAGAATCCTGGTCCCAAAGGAGCCTTCTGGGGGACCGGTGCTGAGAGAGGTTGTGGGCATGGCCCGCTGGGGCTCTGCCCGACCCAGGGCTGAGAGATGCCACCTCCCAGCTCTGGGTCCCTGCAGGAAGTGTTGGCAAGCACAGGGCCGGTCCTCCAAAGGCCCAGGTGCAGGGAGCCCAGGCCAAGCAGCCTGTGGAAGAAGCCACTTGCCGTGCCACCCCGGGAACAGGACTGCAGGCCCCGGCCCTTCCCACCACCTCCTCCTCCTCCTCCTCCACCTCCCCCCCCCGCCCCCCCCCACAGGGCACAGGGCTCAGAGACACCTCAGACTCTTGCTACCCAAAGTGCAAAGGGCATCAGTTGCTCCTCCAACCCCCCCGCCCAGCAGACCACGTTGTCCAGCCAGCCCCCGGGCCTCCCTGGGGTGCCCAGCACAAAAGTGCAGACACCCACCGGACCCTCAATCTCAGTTTTCGGATGTTTTTGCCACTCTAAGGACCCGCAGGCCAGCTGGGCCTTCGGGCAGGACAGAGAGCCCCGGAATCCGACGTGGAGAGCTGCGTGTACGTCCCCATCAGGAGGCGGTCCCCACCTCCGCGGCTCTCCCCTTGCGGGGAGCGGCAGCCCAGCCGGCAGCCGCAGGGCCTCAGGGAAGACACCAGGCTGGGCCCCCGCGGCACAGCGGGGGCACGTCCCCCGCACTCAGGCGACTTAGGGACGGCTGCTGGAGACTGCTGCGGCCACCCTGCTGCCGGGTTTCTGGTGGGCTTCCTGGAAGCAGCGTCCACACCAAGCCCTTGGAAGGCCCAGGCGACGGAGGAGCCGGTCAGGCAGGGGCCCAGGACGGTGAGAGGCCGGGCGGGCGGGAAGGAGCATGTCAGGCAGGGGCAGAGGACGGTGACAGGCCGGGCGGGGAGGAGCCGGTCAGGCGGGGGCCCAGGACACTGACGGGCCTGGCCGGGGAGGAGTGCGTCAGGCAGGGGCAGAGGAGACGGGCTGGGTAAGGGTTAGGGTGACAGTTAGGGCACAATTCACAATCGCAAAGACGTGGAAGCGACCCGAGTGCCCATCCATCCAGGAGTGCATCAATAAAATGTGGCGCGTGGACACCACGGAGTGCCATTCGGCTGTGAGGAGCAGCGGTGAGAGGGCGCCTCTCGTGTTCTCCTGGCCAGAGCTGGAACCCGTTCCAGTAGGCCAGGTATCCCAAGAATGGACACACGAGCACCACGTGAGCGCGCTCACCAGCAAATTGGTACGAACGGATGGACGCCTAAGTGGACAGAGAGGAATCACCTTCATCGGGTGGGTGTCGGGCGGGTGGGGGGAGGGGAGGGGCATACACATCCATTAGGCATGGGGTGGGTGCGCACCGACTGGGGGATGGGCGCACTTGAAGCTCTGACCCGAGGGGGGAGGCTTGGAGAGGGCAAGGCACCCGACCTTAACATTGGTACCCCCACAATACGCTGGAACAACATGAGAGGTATATGAATAAGAACACAGGGGGGGCCGGGCGCGGTGGCTCACGCCTGTAATCCTAGCTCTCTGGGAGGCCGAGGCGGGCGGATTGCTCCAGGTCAGGAGTTCGAAACCAGCCTGAGCAAGAGCGAGACCCCGTCTCTACTAAAAATAGAAAGAAATTAATTGGCCAACTAATATATATAGAAAAACACAGCCGGGCGTGGTGGTGCATGCCTGTAGTCCCAACTACTCGGGAGGCTGAGGCAGCAGGAGTGCTTGAGCCCGGAGATTGAGGTTGCTGTGAGCTAGGCTGACGCCATGGCACTCACTCTAGCCTGGGCAGCAAAACGAGACTCTGTCTCAAAAAAAAAAAAAAAAAAAAAAGAACGCAGGGGGGAGGGGGGCACGGGCGTCACATGTCACCTGAATACTTGTACTCCCATCATCTGCTTGAAGAGAGAGAGAAAAGAAAATGCAATCCTAGAGGTAAGAGACACTTTTTAAAAATAATGAATCCGAAGAGAAAAGTAAAAGGAGGCCTGTGGAGCAGGTCTGGGTGTGACTCCGGATCCCCCAACATCAGGTGCCACCACCAAAGATTCCTGCGTGTAGCCCATAGAACCCCAAAAGCAACGGGATGAGTTCTGGTCACATACTCCCTCAAAATGACATCCTGGCCTTCTTCTGGAACTCCCTCCCCTCTCAGACTCTCAAGGTTTCCTCCAGCGTGTCGGTTCCCACAGAGCAGACCTGTGGTCTGAGACCTGACAGTCCAGATGCCACGCATGCTGCCGCGTGGCGGCGGTGTCGCGGCTTGGGACAAGAGGAGGCCCCACGGTGCGGGCTGGGGCGCCAGGCACCGCGCGGGCGCTGAGGGTGGGGGTGACCCCCACCCCGGGCCGCCGCCGCGCTCCCAGAAAGGGGACAGAACAAGAGGCAAAAAAAAAAAAAAAAAAAAAAAAGCAGCCGCCTGTGGCACCCGGTATTCCCAGGCGGTCTCCCATCCAAGTACTAACCGGGCCCGACCCTGCTTAGCTTCCCAGACCAGACGAGATCGGGGGCGTTCAGGGTGGTGTGGCCCTAGACGGCGGCGGAGGGCGCCCCTGCCCCGCTCAAGAAGCCGAGCCTCTCTGGGCTTCCCCGCCGCCGCCTCCCGCGCCGGGCCGGGCCGGTTGAGTTCGCCGGCCGGGTCCCGCGGGCTCCCAGGGACGGGGGGGATGGGCGGGGCGGGGCAGGGCGGGGCGGGGCGGGGGGCTGTCTCTCTATACACACACACACACACTCACACTCACTCACACTCACACAAGATGCGCCTCCACGGCTGGACTCGCCAAGGTGGAGCCCTCCCAGCCCCCCTCGTCTCCTCGCCCGGCCTCCTTCACCTACCCGCTGCCCACCCCCAGCGCGTCGCTGCCTGCCGCTGACTGCGCACGCGCGGGACGCTCGCCCTTTGACCCCAGCCAGGGGCCGCCCTCCCCCACAACCCCTTTCAGCTGCGCCCCCCCCCTCGCCCTGTGGGTGGGCTGCCGCCTATTCCCCCGGGCCAGGGCTGGGGCACAGCCAGTGTATGGGGCGTCTCTCTCTGGGGATGTGTCCCATGGGTGGGGTGGGGTGGCGTGGTTTGGGGGGCGCTGAAGAAATCAGTCCCCTCCATCTCCTACCTCTGGAAAACGCCCAAGCCCGTGGAGAACTGCCGGCACCGCTTCGTGGGGGCCGGGACCCTCCTCCGTGTCCTCCTGTGGCCCAGTCCAAGGGGCCTGGGCCTGGCCGGGGCTGCATTGGACCCCGACCACCCTGGCGTGTGGACTCGCTAAAAATCGGCCATTAGATATTGGATTCCAGCTTCCTGGAGGTCATTTCACTAATGAGTGCACCGGAAAGAGTTTCCTAATCCATCTGTGAGGGTGGCAACTGAAAGAGAATTTTAAAGCTGACAGAATAGGCGAGGGAAGGCATAGGAGATTTCCACACCCAGCAAGGAAGACTTTCCCGAAATGGAAGAAAGAAACGAGCAAACAGAGACACCGGTAGCCCGCCCGGAAAAGAGTCTGCCCCTGAGAGAAAGCACCCTGACCAGGTTCACCCGTGGGTGGGTGGCGAGCTGGCGGCGTTCAGAAGAGCGAGGCCCGCAGTCTGTGCGGAAGACACCTGCGCTCGGGTGTGTGTGGCGGCGCGATTCACAAGCAGCTCTAGACGTTAAACCAAGGAGAAGCCAGGGAGTTCCCAACGCCCCAGGTGTCCTCAGCCCACGACTGGCTGCTGTGGGAATGCGAAGCCCGGCTCCTTGTCTCAGAGCGGGGTTCCCAGGAGGATCAGGCTGAAGCTGGGACTCGGCCTCAAAGTGTCCCCTCGCATGGCCACCCCCTTCCCCTTCCTGCTCCTCTACTCCTGGTGCCCCTCCATCCAGGGGCCAGACCTTAAAGAGTCACCGCAAGAGAATCCTGGTCCCAAAGGAGCCTTCTGGGGGACCGGTGCTGAGAGAGGTTGTGGGCATGGCCCGCTGGGGCTCTGCCCGACCCAGGGCTGAGAGATGCCACCTCCCAGCTCTGGGTCCCTGCAGGAAGTGTTGGCAAGCACAGGGCCGGTCCTCCAAAGGCCCAGGTGCAGGGAGCCCAGGCCAAGCAGCCTGTGGAAGAAGCCACTTGCCGTGCCACCCCGGGAACAGGACTGCAGGCCCCGGCCCTTCCCACCACCTCCTCCTCCTCCTCCTCCTCCTCCCCCCCCGGCCCCCCCCCACAGGGCACAGGGCTCAGAGACACCTCAGACTCTTGCTACCCAAAGTGCAAAGGGCATCAGTTGCTCCTCCAACCCCCCCGCCCAGCAGACCACGTTGTCCAGCCAGCCCCCGGGCCTCCCTGGGGTGCCCAGCACAAAAGTGCAGACACCCACCGGACCCTCAATCTCAGTTTTCGGATGTTTTTGCCACTCTAAGGACCCGCAGGCCAGCTGGGCCTTCGGGCAGGACAGAGAGCCCCGGAATCCGACGTGGAGAGCTGCGTGTACGTCCCCATCAGGAGGCGGTCCCCACCTCCGCGGCTCTCCCCTTGCGGGGAGCGGCAGCCCAGCCGGCAGCCGCAGGGCCTCAGGGAAGACACCAGGCTGGGCCCCCGCGGCACAGCGGGGGCACGTCCCCCGCACTCAGGCGACTTAGGGACGGCTGCTGGAGACTGCTGCGGCCACCCTGCTGCCGGGTTTCTGGTGGGCTTCCTGGAAGCAGCGTCCACACCAAGCCCTTGGAAGGCCCAGGCGACGGAGGAGCCGGTCAGGCAGGGGCCCAGGACGGTGAGAGGCCGGGCGGGCGGGAAGGAGCATGTCAGGCAGGGGCAGAGGACGGTGACAGGCCGGGCGGGGAGGAGCCGGGCAGGCGGGGGCCCAGGACAGTGACGGGCCTGGCCGGGGAGGAGTGCGTCAGGCAGGGGCAGAGGAGACGGGCTGGGTAAGGGTTAGGGTGACAGTTAGGGCACAATTCACAATCGCAAAGACGTGGAAGCGACCCGAGTGCCCATCCATCCAGGAGTGCATCAATAAAATGTGGCGCGTGGACACCACGGAGTGCCATTCGGCTGTGAGGAGCAGCGGTGAGAGGGCGCCTCTCGTGTTCTCCTGGCCAGAGCTGGAACCCGTTCCAGTAGGCCAGGTATCCCAAGAATGGACACACGAGCACCACGTGAGCGCGCTCACCAGCAAATTGGTACGAACGGATGGACGCCTAAGTGGACAGAGAGGAATCACCTTCATCGGGTGGGTGTCGGGCGGGTGGGGGGAGGGGAGGGGCATACACATCCATTAGGCATGGGGTGGGTGCGCACCGACTGGGGGATGGGCGCACTTGAAGCTCTGACCCGAGGGGGGAGGCTTGGAGAGGGCAAGGCACCCGACCTTAACATTGGTACCCCCACAATACGCTGGAACAACATGAGAGGTATATGAATAAGAACACAGGGGGGGCCGGGCGCGGTGGCTCACGCCTGTAATCCTAGCTCTCTGGGAGGCCGAGGCGGGCGGATTGCTCCAGGTCAGGAGTTCGAAACCAGCCTGAGCAAGAGCGAGACCCCGTCTCTACTAAAAATAGAAAGAAATTAATTGGCCAACTAATATATATAGAAAAACACAGCCGGGCGTGGTGGTGCATGCCTGTAGTCCCAACTACTCGGGAGGCTGAGGCAGCAGGATTGCTTGAGCCCGGAGATTGAGGTTGCTGTGAGCTAGGCTGACGCCATGGCACTCACTCTAGCCTGGGCAGCAAAACGAGACTCTGTCTCAAAAAAAAAAAAAAAAAAAAGAACGCAGGGGGGAGGGGGGCACGGGCGTCACATGTCACCTGAATACTTGTACTCCCATCATCTGCTTGAAGAGAGAGAGAAAAGAAAATGCAATCATAGAGGTAAGAGACACTTTTTAAAAATAATGAATCCGAAGAGAAAAGTAAAAGGAGGCCTGTGGAGCAGGTCTGGGTGTGACTCCGGATCCCCCAACATCAGGTGCCACCACCAAAGATTCCTGCGTGTAGCCCATAGAACCCCAAAAGCAACGGGACGAGTTCTGGTCACATACTCCCTCAAAATGACATCCTGGCCTTCTTCTGGAACTCCCTCCCCTCTCAGACTCTCAAGGTTTCCTCCAGCGTGTCGGTTCCCACAGAGCAGACCTGTGGTCTGAGACCTGACAGTCCAGATGCCACGCATGCTGCCGCGTGGCGGCGGTGTCGCGGCTTGGGACAAGAGGAGGCCCCACGGTGCGGGCTGGGGCGCCAGGCACCGCGCGGGCGCTGAGGGTGGGGGTGACCCCCACCCCGGGCCGCCGCCGCGCTCCCAGAAAGGGGACAGAACAAGAGGCAAAAAAAAAAAAAAAAAAAAAAGCAGCCGCCTGTGGCACCCGGTATTCCCAGGCGGTCTCCCATCCAAGTACTAACCGGGCCCGACCCTGCTTAGCTTCCCAGACCAGACGAGATCGGGGGCGTTCAGGGTGGTGTGGCCCTAGACGGCGGCGGAGGGCGCCCCTGCCCCGCTCAAGAAGCCGAGCCTCTCTGGGCTTCCCCGCCGCCGCCTCCCGCGCCGGGCCGGGCCGGTTGAGTTCGCCGGCCGGGTCCCGCGGGCTCCCAGGGACGGGGGGGATGGGCGGGGCGGGGCGGGGCGGGGGGCTGTCTCTCTATACACACACACACACACTCACACTCACTCACACTCACACAAGATGCGCCTCCACGGCTGGACTCGCCAAGGTGGAGCCCTCCCAGCCCCCCTCGTCTCCTCGCCCGGCCTCCTTCACCTACCCGCTGCCCACCCCCAGCGCGTCGCTGCCTGCCGCTGACTGCGCACGCGCGGGACGCTCGCCCTTTGACCCCAGCCAGGGGCCGCCCTCCCCCACAACCCCTTTCAGCTGCGCCCCCCCCCTCGCCCTGTGGGTGGGCTGCCGCCTATTCCCCCGGGCCAGGGCTGGGGCACAGCCAGTGTATGGGGCGTCTCTCTCTGGGGATGTGTCCCATGGGTGGGGTGGGGTGGCGTGGTTTGGGGGGCGCTGAAGAAATCAGTCCCCTCCATCTCCTACCTCTGGAAAACGCCCAAGCCCGTGGAGAACTGCCGGCACCGCTTCGTGGGGGCCGGGACCCTCCTCCGTGTCCTCCTGTGGCCCAGTCCAAGGGGCCTGGGCCTGGCCGGGGCTGCATTGGACCCCGACCACCCTGGCGTGTGGACTCGCTAAAAATCGGCCATTAGATATTGGATTCCAGCTTCCTGGAGGTCATTTCACTAATGAGTGCACCGGAAAGAGTTTCCTAATCCATCTGTGAGGGTGGCAACTGAAAGAGAATTTTAAAGCTGACAGAATAGGCGAGGGAAGGCATAGGAGATTTCCACACCCAGCAAGGAAGACTTTCCCGAAATGGAAGAAAGAAACGAGCAAACAGAGACACCGGTAGCCCGCCCGGAAAAGAGTCTGCCCCTGAGAGAAAGCACCCTGACCAGGTTCACCCGTGGGTGGGTGGCGAGCTGGCGGCGTTCAGAAGAGCGAGGCCCGCAGTCTGTGCGGAAGACACCTGCGCTCGGGTGTGTGTGGCGGCGCGATTCACAAGCAGCTCTAGACGTTAAACCAAGGAGAAGCCAGGGAGTTCCCAACGCCCCAGGTGTCCTCAGCCCACGACTGGCTGCTGTGGGAATGCGAAGCCCGGCTCCTTGTCTCAGAGCGGGGTTCCCAGGAGGATCAGGCTGAAGCTGGGACTCGGCCTCAAAGTGTCCCCTCGCATGGCCACCCCCTTCCCCTTCCTGCTCCTCTACTCCTGGTGCCCCTCCATCCAGGGGCCAGACCTTAAAGAGTCACCGCAAGAGAATCCTGGTCCCAAAGGAGCCTTCTGGGGGACCGGTGCTGAGAGAGGTTGTGGGCATGGCCCGCTGGGGCTCTGCCCGACCCAGGGCTGAGAGATGCCACCTCCCAGCTCTGGGTCCCTGCAGGAAGTGTTGGCAAGCACAGGGCCGGTCCTCCAAAGGCCCAGGTGCAGGGAGCCCAGGCCAAGCAGCCTGTGGAAGAAGCCACTTGCCGTGCCACCCCGGGAACAGGACTGCAGGCCCCGGCCCTTCCCACCACCTCCTCCTCCTCCTCCTCCACCTCCCCCCCCCGCCCCCCCCCACAGGGCACAGGGCTCAGAGACACCTCAGACTCTTGCTACCCAAAGTGCAAAGGGCATCAGTTGCTCCTCCAACCCCCCCGCCCAGCAGACCACGTTGTCCAGCCAGCCCCCGGGCCTCCCTGGGGTGCCCAGCACAAAAGTGCAGACACCCACCGGACCCTCAATCTCAGTTTTCGGATGTTTTTGCCACTCTAAGGACCCGCAGGCCAGCTGGGCCTTCGGGCAGGACAGAGAGCCCCGGAATCCGACGTGGAGAGCTGCGTGTACGTCCCCATCAGGAGGCGGTCCCCACCTCCGCGGCTCTCCCCTTGCGGGGAGCGGCAGCCCAGCCGGCAGCCGCAGGGCCTCAGGGAAGACACCAGGCTGGGCCCCCGCGGCACAGAGGGAGCACGTCCCCCGCAGGCCGCTTAGCGAGGGCGGCAGGCGGACGGTTGGGTTGCGAGACACCCTGCGGCCGCCCTGCTACCGGGTTCCTGGGAGGGCGTCCTGGAACCAGCGTCCACACCAAGCCCTTGGAAGGCCCAGGCGACGGAGGAGCCCCGTCAGCGAGGGGCCGAGGACGGTGACAGGTGACAGGTGACAGGCCGGGCGGGAAGGAGTCAGTCAGGCAGGGGCCGAGGAGGAGACGGGCTGGGTAAGGGTTAGGGTTAGAGTCAGGGCACAAGTCACAATCGCAAAGACCTGGAAGCGACCCGAGTGCCCATCCACCCACGAGTGCGTAAATAAAATGTGGCGCGTGGACACCACGGAGTGCCGTTCGGCTGTGAGGAACAGCGGTGAGAGGGCACCTCTCGTGGTTCTCCTGGCCAGAGCTGGAACCCGTTCCAGTAAGCCAAGTATCCCAAGAATGGACACACGAGCACCACGTGCTCGCGCTCACCGGCAAATTGGTACGAACCGATGGACACCTAAGTGGACCCAGAGGACTCACCTTCATCGGGTGGGTGTCGGGCGGGCGTGGGGAGGGGATGGGCATACACATCCATTAGGAATGGGGTGGGTGCGCACCCACTGGGGGATGGGCGCACTTGAAGCTCTGACCCGAGGGGGGAGGCGGGGAGGGGGCGATGTACCCGACCTGAACATTGGTGCCCCCACAATACGCTGGAACAACATGAGAGGTAAATGAATAAGAACACAGGGGGGAGGGGGGCACGGGCAACACATGTCACCTTAATACTTGGACTCCCATCATCTGCTTGAAGAGAGAGAGAAAAGAAAATGCACTAATAGAGATAAGAGACACTTTTTAAAAATAATGAATCCGAAGAGAAAAGTAAAAGGAGGCCTGTGGAGCAGGTCTGGGTGTGACTCCGGATCCCCCAACATCAGGTGCCACCACCAAAGATTCCTACGTGTAGCCCATAGAACCCCAAAAGCAACGGGACGAGTTCTGGTCACATACTCCCTCAAAATGACATCCTGGCCTTCTTCTGCAACTCCCTCCCCTCTCAGCCTCTCAAGGTTTCCTCCAGCGTGTCGGTTCCCACAGAGCAGACTTTTGGTCTGAGACCTGACAGTCCAGATGCCACGCATGCTGCCGCGTGGCGGCGGTGTCGCGGCTCGGGACAAGAGGAGGCCCCACGGTGCGGGCTGGGGCGCCAGGCACCGCGGCGGGCGCTGAGGGTGGGGGTGACCCCCAGCCCGGGCCTCCGCGGCGCTCCCAGAAAGGGGACAGAACAAGAGGCCAAAAAAAAAAGAAGAAGCCTACGGCACCCGGTATTCCCAGGCCCGACCCTGCTTAGCTTCCGAGATCAGACGAGATGGGGCGCGTTCGGGGTGGTGTGGCCGTAGACGGCGGAGGGCGCCCCTGCCCCGCTCAAGAAGCCGAGCCTCTCTGCACTTCCCCGCCGCCTCCTCCCGCCCCAGGCCCCGCGGGGGCCGGGCCTGTTGAGTTTGCCGGCGGCCGGGTCCGGCGGGCTCTGAGGGACGGGGGTGATGAGCGGGGCGGGGCGGGGCGGCCATGGAGGGGCGGGCTGGGGTGGGGGGCTGTCTCTCTACACACACAGACACACAGACACACAGACAACACACACGCACCCACACACACACACTCACACTCACACTCACTCACTCACTCACACTCACACAAGATGCGCCTCCACGGCTGGACTCGCCAAGGTGGAGCCCTTCCAGCCCCCCTCCTCTCCTCGCCTGGCCTCCTTCACCTCCCCGCCCCCCACCCCCAGCGCGTCGCCGCCGCCAATGACTGCGCAGGCGCGCGGGGCGCTCGCCCTTTGACCCCAGCCAGGGGCCGCCCTCCCCCACAACCCCTTTCAGCTGTGCCCCCCCCCGCCCTGTGGGTGGGCGGCCACCTCTTCCCCCGGGTCAGGGCTGGGGCACAGCGCATGGGGGAGGGGAGCCAGTGTATGGGGCGTGTCTCTCTCTCTCTCGGGATGTGTCCCATGGGTGGGGTGGGGTGGCTTGGTCTGTGGGGCGCTGAAGAAATCAGTCCCCTCCATCTCCTCCCTCTGGAAAACGCCCAAGCCCTTGGGGAACTGCCCGCACCGCTACCGTGGGGGCCGGGACCCTCCTCTGTGTCCTCCTGTGGCCCGGTCCAAGGGGCCTAGGCCTGGCCGGGGCTGCATTGGACCCCAACCACCCTGGCGTGTGGACTCGCCAAAAATCGGCGATTAGATATTGGATTCCAGCTTCATTGAGGTCATTTCACTAATGAGTGCACCGGAAAGAGTTTCCTAATCCATCTGTGAGGGTGGCAACTGAAAGAGAATTTTTTTTTTTTTTTTTGAGACAGAGTCTCGCTTTGTTGCCTAGGCTAGAGTGAGTGCCGTGGCGTTAGCCTAGCTCACAGCAACCTCAAACTCCTGGGCTCAAGCAATCCTTCTGCCTCAGCCTCCCAAGTAGCTGGGACTACAGGCATGCGCCACCATGCCTGGCTCATTTTCCTATATATATTAGTTGGCCAATTAATTTCTTTCTATTTACAGTAGAGACCGGGTCTGGCTCTTGCTCAGGCTGGTTTCGAACTCCTGACCTCGAGCAATCCGCCCGCCTCGGCCTCCCAGAGAGCTAGGATTACAGGCTTGAGCCACCGCGCCCGGCCTGAAAGAGAATTTGAAAGCTGACAGAATAGGCGAGGAAAGGCATAGGAGATTTCCACACCCAGTAAGGAAGCCTTTCCCGAAATGGAAGAAAGAAAGGAGCAAACAGAGACACCGGTAGCCCGCCCGGATCTGAGTCTGCCCCTGAGAGAAAGTACCCTGACCAGGTTCACCCGTGGGTGGGTCGCGAGCTAGCGGCATTCAGAAGAGCGAGGCCCGCAGTCTGTGCAGAAGACACCTGCACTCGGGTGTGTGTGGCGGCACGATTCACAAGCAGCTCCAGATGTTAAACCAAGGAGAAGCCAGGGAGTTCCCAACGCCCCAGGTGTCCTCAGCCCACGACTGGCTGCTGTGGGAATGCGAAGCCCGGCTCCTTGTCTCAGAGCCGGACAACCAGGAGGTGTGATGTCCACCCCGCGGTTCCCAGGAGGATCAGGCTGAAGCTGCGACTTGGCCTGAAAGTGTCCCCTCGCATGGCCACCCCCTTCCCCTTCCTGCTCCTCTACTCCTGGTGCCCCTCCATCCAGGGGCCAGACCTTAAAGAGTCACCCGCAAGAGAATCCTGGTCCCAAAGGAGCCTTCTGGGGGACCAGTGCTGAGAGAGGTTGTGGGCATGGCCCGCTGGGGCTCTGCCCGACCCAGGGCTGAGAGATGCAACCTCCCAGCTCTGGGTCCCTGCAGGAAGTGTTGGCAAGCACAGGGCCAGTCCTCCAAAGGCCCAGGTGCAGGGAGCCCAGGCCAAGCAGCCCGTTGAAGAAGCCACATGCCGTGCCACCCCGGGAACACGACTGCAGGTCACGGCCTCCCCCCTCCTCCTCCTCCTCCTCCTCCTCCTGCTCCTCCTCCCCCCCCCCCTGGACATGGTGCAGGGATCAGAGACACCTCAGACACTTGCTACCCAAAGTGCAAAGGGCATCAGTTGCTCCTCCAAACCCCCCGCCCAGCAGACCGCGTTGTCCAGCCAGCCCCCGGGCCTCCCTGGGGTGCCCAGCACAAAAGTGCAGACACCCACCGGACCCTCAATCTCAGTTTTCGGATGTTTTTGCCACTCTAAGGACCCGCAGGCCAGCTGGGCCTTCTGGCAGGACAGAGAGCCCCGGAATCCGACGTGGAGAGCTGGGTGTACGTCCCCATGAGGAGGCGGTCCCCACCTCCGCGGCTCTCCCCTTGCGGGGAGTGGCAGCCGCGGGGCCTCAGAGAAGACACCAGGCTGGGCCCCCGCGGCACAGAGGGAGCACGTCCCCCGCAGGCCGCTTAGCGAGGGCGGCAGGCGGACGGTTGGGTTGCGAGACACCCTGCGGCCGCCCTGCTACCGGGTTCCTGGGAGGGCGTCCTGGAACCAGCGTCCACACCAAGCCCTTGGAAGGCCCAGGCGACGGAGGAGCCCCGTCAGCGAGGGGCCGAGGACGGTGACAGGTGACAGGTGACAGGCCGGGCGGGAAGGAGTCAGTCAGGCAGGGGCCGAGGAGGAGACGGGCTGGGTAAGGGTTAGGGTTAGAGTCAGGGCACAAGTCACAATCGCAAAGACCTGGAAGCGACCCGAGTGCCCATCCACCCACGAGTGCGTAAATAAAATGTGGCGCGTGGACACCACGGAGTGCCGTTCGGCTGTGAGGAACAGCGGTGAGAGGGCACCTCTCGTGGTTCTCCTGGCCAGAGCTGGAACCCGTTCCAGTAAGCCAAGTATCCCAAGAATGGACACACGAGCACCACGTGCTCGCGCTCACCGGCAAATTGGTACGAACCGATGGACACCTAAGTGGACCCAGAGGACTCACCTTCATCGGGTGGGTGTCGGGCGGGCGTGGGGAGGGGATGGGCATACACATCCATTAGGAATGGGGTGGGTGCGCACCCACTGGGGGATGGGCGCACTTGAAGCTCTGACCCGAGGGGGGAGGCGGGGAGGGGGCGATGTACCCGACCTGAACATTGGTGCCCCCACAATACGCTGGAACAACATGAGAGGTAAATGAATAAGAACACAGGGGGGAGGGGGGCACGGGCAACACATGTCACCTTAATACTTGGACTCCCATCATCTGCTTGAAGAGAGAGAGAAAAGAAAATGCACTAATAGAGATAAGAGACACTTTTTAAAAATAATGAATCCGAAGAGAAAAGTAAAAGGAGGCCTGTGGAGCAGGTCTGGGTGTGACTCCGGATCCCCCAACATCAGGTGCCACCACCAAAGATTCCTACGTGGAGCCCATAGAACCCCAAAAGCAACGGGACGAGTTCTGGTCACATACTCCCTCAAAATGACATCCTGGCCTTCTTCTGCAACTCCCTCCCCTCTCAGCCTCTCAAGGTTTCCTCCAGCGTGTCGGTTCCCACAGAGCAGACTTTTGGTCTGAGACCTGACAGTCCAGATGCCACGCATGCTGCCGCGTGGCGGCGGTGTCGCGGCTCGGGACAAGAGGAGGCCCCACGGTGCGGGCTGGGGCGCCAGGCACCGCGGCGGGCGCTGAGGGTGGGGGTGACCCCCAGCCCGGGCCTCCGCGGCGCTCCCAGAAAGGGGACAGAACAAGAGGCCAAAAAAAAAAGAAGAAGCCTACGGCACCCGGTATTCCCAGGCCCGACCCTGCTTAGCTTCCGAGATCAGACGAGATGGGGCGCGTTCGGGGTGGTGTGGCCGTAGACGGCGGAGGGCGCCCCTGCCCCGCTCAAGAAGCCGAGCCTCTCTGCGCTTCCCCGCCGCCG
The DNA here is from genome assembly GCF_040939455.1 of Microcebus murinus. Taxonomy (NCBI): domain Eukaryota; kingdom Metazoa; phylum Chordata; class Mammalia; order Primates; family Cheirogaleidae; genus Microcebus; species Microcebus murinus. The sequence continues at coordinate 114,729 of NC_134115.1, read as the reverse complement.
CCTCCTCCCGCCCCAGGCTCCGCGGGGGCCGGGCCTGTTGAGTTTGCCGCCCGGTCCGGCGGGCTCCGAGGGACGGGGGGTGATGGGCGGGGCGGGGCGGGGCGGGCAGGGAGGGGCGGGCCGTGGTGGGGGGCTGTCTCTCTACACACACAGACACACAGACACACAGACAACACACACACACCCACACACACACACTCGCACTCACACTCACTCACTCACTCACACTCACACAAGATGCGCCTCCACGGCTGGACTCGCCAAGGTGGAGACCTTCCAGCCCCCCTCCTCTCCTCGCCTGGCCTCCTTCACCTCCCCGCCCCCCACCCCCAGCGCGTCGCCGCTGCCGCCGCCGCCGCCGCCGCCGCCGCCAATGACTGCGCACGCGCGGGGCGCTCGCCCTTTGACCCCAGCCAGGGGCCGCCCTCCCCCACAACCCCTTTCAGCTGTGCCCCCCGCCCTGTGGGTGGGCGGCCGCCTCTTCCCCCGGGTCAGGGCTGGGGCACAGCGCATGGGGGAGGGGAGCCAGTGTATGGGGCGTCTCTCTCTCGGGATGTGGCCCATGGGTGGGGTGGGGTGGCTTGGTCTGTGGGGCGCTGAAGAAATCAGTCCCCTCCATCTCCTCCCTCTGGAAAACGCCCAAGCCCTTGGGGAACTGCCCGCACCGCTACCGTGGGGGCCGGGACCCTCCTCTGTGTCCTCCTGTGGCCCAGTCCAAGGGGCCTAGGCCTGGCCGGGGCTGCATTGGACCCCACCCACCCTGGCGTGTGGACTCGCCAAAAATCGGCGATTAGATATTGGATTCCAGCTTCATTGAGGTCATTTCACTAATGAGTGCACCGGAAAGAGTTTCCTAATCCATCTGTGAGGGTGGCAACTGAAAGAGAATTTTTTTTTTTTTTTTTGAGACAGAGTCTCGCTTTGTTGCCTAGGCTAGAGTGAGTGCCGTGGCGTTAGCCTAGCTCACAGCAACCTCAAACTCCTGGGCTCAAGCAATCCTTCTGCCTCAGCCTCCCAAGTAGCTGGGACTACAGGCATGCGCCACCATGCCTGGCTCATTTTCCTATATATATTAGTTGGCCAATTAATTTCTTTCTATTTACAGTAGAGACCGGGTCTGGCTCTTGCTCAGGCTGGTTTCGAACTCCTGACCTCGAGCAATCCGCCCGCCTCGGCCTCCCAGAGAGCTAGGATTACAGGCTTGAGCCACCGCGCCCGGCCTGAAAGAGAATTTGAAAGCTGACAGAATAGGCGAGGAAAGGCATAGGAGATTTCCACACCCAGTAAGGAAGCCTTTCCCGAAATGGAAGAAAGAAAGGAGCAAACAGAGACACACCGGTAGCCCGCCCGGATGAGAGTCTGCCTCTGAGAGAAAGTACCCTGACCAGGTTCACCCGTGGGTGGGTCGCGAGCTAGCGGCATTCAGAAGAGCGAGGCCCGCAGTCTGTGCAGAAGACACCTGCACTCGGGCGTGTGTGGCGGCACAATTCACAAGCAGCTCCAGATGTTAAACCAAGGAGAAGCCAGGGAGTTCCCAACGCCCCAGGTGTCCTCAGCCCACGACTGGCTGCTGTGGGAATGCGAAGCCCGGCTCCTTGTCTCAGAGCCGGACAACCAGGAGGTGTGATGTCCACCCCGCGGTTCCCAGGAGGATCAGGCTGAAGCTGCGACTTGGCCTGAAAGTGTCCCCTCGCATGGCCACCCCCTTCCCCTTCCTGCTCCTCTACTCCTGGTGCCCCTCCATCCAGGGGCCAGACCTTAAAGAGTCACCCGCAAGAGAATCCTGGTCCCAAAGGAGCCTTCTGGGGGACCCGTGCTGAGAGAGGTTGTGGGCATGGCCCGCTGGGGCTCTGCCCGACCCAGGGCTGAGAGATGCAACCTCCCAGCTCTGGGTCCCTGCAGGAAGTGTTGGCAAGCACAGGGCCAGTCCTCCAAAGGCCCAGGTGCAGGGAGCCCAGGCCAAGCAGCCCGTTGAAGAAGCCACATGCCGTGCCACCCCGGGAACACGACTGCAGGTCACGGCCTCCCCCCTCCTCCTCCTCCTCCTCCTCCTCTTGCTCCTCCTCCCCCCCCCCCCCGGACATGGTGCAGGGATCAGAGACACCTCAGACACTTGCTACCCAAAGTGCAAAGGGCATCAGTTGCTCCTCCAAACCCCCCGCCCAGCAGACCGCGTTGTCCAGCCAGCCCCCGGGCCTCCCTGGGGTGCCCAGCACAAAAGTGCAGACACCCACCGGACCCTCAATCTCAGTTTTCGGATGTTTTTGCCACTCTAAGGACCCGCAGGCCAGCTGGGCCTTCTGGCAGGACAGAGAGCCCCGGAATCCGACGTGGAGAGCTGGGTGTACGTCCCCATGAGGAGGCGGTCCCCACCTCCGCGGCTCTCCCCTTGCGGGGAGTGGCAGCCGCGGGGCCTCAGAGAAGACACCAGGCTGGGCCCCCGCGGCACAGAGGGAGCACGTCCCCCGCAGGCCGCTTAGCGAGGGCGGCAGGCGGACGGTTGGGTTGCGAGACACCCTGCGGCCGCCCTGCTACCGGGTTCCTGGGAGGGCGTCCTGGAACCAGCGTCCACACCAAGCCCTTGGAAGGCCCAGGCGACGGAGGAGCCCCGTCAGCGAGGGGCCGAGGACGGTGACAGGTGACAGGTGACAGGCCGGGCGGGAAGGAGTCAGTCAGGCAGGGGCCGAGGAGGAGACGGGCTGGGTAAGGGTTAGGGTTAGAGTCAGGGCACAAGTCACAATCGCAAAGACCTGGAAGCGACCCGAGTGCCCATCCACCCACGAGTGCGTAAATAAAATGTGGCGCGTGGACACCACGGAGTGCCGTTCGGCTGTGAGGAACAGCGGTGAGAGGGCACCTCTCGTGGTTCTCCTGGCCAGAGCTGGAACCCGTTCCAGTAAGCCAAGTATCCCAAGAATGGACACACGAGCACCACGTGCTCGCGCTCACCGGCAAATTGGTACGAACCGATGGACACCTAAGTGGACCCAGAGGACTCACCTTCATCGGGTGGGTGTCGGGCGGGCGTGGGGAGGGGATGGGCATACACATCCATTAGGAATGGGGTGGGTGCGCACCCACTGGGGGATGGGCGCACTTGAAGCTCTGACCCGAGGGGGGAGGCGGGGAGGGGGCGATGTACCCGACCTGAACATTGGTGCCCCCACAATACGCTGGAACAACATGAGAGGTAAATGAATAAGAACACAGGGGGGAGGGGGGCACGGGCAACACATGTCACCTTAATACTTGGACTCCCATCATCTGCTTGAAGAGAGAGAGAAAAGAAAATGCACTAATAGAGATAAGAGACACTTTTTAAAAATAATGAATCCGAAGAGAAAAGTAAAAGGAGGCCTGTGGAGCAGGTCTGGGTGTGACTCCGGATCCCCCAACATCAGGTGCCACCACCAAAGATTCCTACGTGTAGCCCATAGAACCCCAAAAGCAACGGGACGAGTTCTGGTCACATACTCCCTCAAAATGACATCCTGGCCTTCTTCTGCAACTCCCTCCCCTCTCAGCCTCTCAAGGTTTCCTCCAGCGTGTCGGTTCCCACAGAGCAGACTTTTGGTCTGAGACCTGACAGTCCAGATGCCACGCATGCTGCCGCGTGGCGGCGGTGTCGCGGCTCGGGACAAGAGGAGGCCCCACGGTGCGGGCTGGGGCGCCAGGCACCGCGGCGGGCGCTGAGGGTGGGGGTGACCCCCAGCCCGGGCCTCCGCGGCGCTCCCAGAAAGGGGACAGAACAAGAGGCCAAAAAAAAAAGAAGAAGCCTACGGCACCCGGTATTCCCAGGCCCGACCCTGCTTAGCTTCCGAGATCAGACGAGATGGGGCGCGTTCGGGGTGGTGTGGCCGTAGACGGCGGAGGGCGCCCCTGCCCCGCTCAAGAAGCCGAGCCTCTCTGCACTTCCCCGCCGCCTCCTCCCGCCCCAGGCCCCGCGGGGGCCGGGCCTGTTGAGTTTGCCGGCGGCCGGGTCCGGCGGGCTCTGAGGGACGGGGGTGATGAGCGGGGCGGGGCGGGGCGGCCATGGAGGGGCGGGCTGGGGTGGGGGGCTGTCTCTCTACACACACAGACACACAGACACACAGACAACACACACGCACCCACACACACACACTCACACTCACACTCACTCACTCACTCACACTCACACAAGATGCGCCTCCACGGCTGGACTCGCCAAGGTGGAGCCCTTCCAGCCCCCCTCCTCTCCTCGCCTGGCCTCCTTCACCTCCCCGCCCCCCACCCCCAGCGCGTCGCCGCCGCCAATGACTGCGCAGGCGCGCGGGGCGCTCGCCCTTTGACCCCAGCCAGGGGCCGCCCTCCCCCACAACCCCTTTCAGCTGTGCCCCCCCCCGCCCTGTGGGTGGGCGGCCACCTCTTCCCCCGGGTCAGGGCTGGGGCACAGCGCATGGGGGAGGGGAGCCAGTGTATGGGGCGTGTCTCTCTCTCTCTCGGGATGTGTCCCATGGGTGGGGTGGGGTGGCTTGGTCTGTGGGGCGCTGAAGAAATCAGTCCCCTCCATCTCCTCCCTCTGGAAAACGCCCAAGCCCTTGGGGAACTGCCCGCACCGCTACCGTGGGGGCCGGGACCCTCCTCTGTGTCCTCCTGTGGCCCGGTCCAAGGGGCCTAGGCCTGGCCGGGGCTGCATTGGACCCCAACCACCCTGGCGTGTGGACTCGCCAAAAATCGGCGATTAGATATTGGATTCCAGCTTCATTGAGGTCATTTCACTAATGAGTGCACCGGAAAGAGTTTCCTAATCCATCTGTGAGGGTGGCAACTGAAAGAGAATTTTTTTTTTTTTTTTTGAGACAGAGTCTCGCTTTGTTGCCTAGGCTAGAGTGAGTGCCGTGGCGTTAGCCTAGCTCACAGCAACCTCAAACTCCTGGGCTCAAGCAATCCTTCTGCCTCAGCCTCCCAAGTAGCTGGGACTACAGGCATGCGCCACCATGCCTGGCTCATTTTCCTATATATATTAGTTGGCCAATTAATTTCTTTCTATTTACAGTAGAGACCGGGTCTGGCTCTTGCTCAGGCTGGTTTCGAACTCCTGACCTCGAGCAATCCGCCCGCCTCGGCCTCCCAGAGAGCTAGGATTACAGGCTTGAGCCACCGCGCCCGGCCTGAAAGAGAATTTGAAAGCTGACAGAATAGGCGAGGAAAGGCATAGGAGATTTCCACACCCAGTAAGGAAGCCTTTCCCGAAATGGAAGAAAGAAAGGAGCAAACAGAGACACCGGTAGCCCGCCCGGATCTGAGTCTGCCCCTGAGAGAAAGTACCCTGACCAGGTTCACCCGTGGGTGGGTCGCGAGCTAGCGGCATTCAGAAGAGCGAGGCCCGCAGTCTGTGCAGAAGACACCTGCACTCGGGTGTGTGTGGCGGCACGATTCACAAGCAGCTCCAGATGTTAAACCAAGGAGAAGCCAGGGAGTTCCCAACGCCCCAGGTGTCCTCAGCCCACGACTGGCTGCTGTGGGAATGCGAAGCCCGGCTCCTTGTCTCAGAGCCGGACAACCAGGAGGTGTGATGTCCACCCCGCGGTTCCCAGGAGGATCAGGCTGAAGCTGCGACTTGGCCTGAAAGTGTCCCCTCGCATGGCCACCCCCTTCCCCTTCCTGCTCCTCTACTCCTGGTGCCCCTCCATCCAGGGGCCAGACCTTAAAGAGTCACCCGCAAGAGAATCCTGGTCCCAAAGGAGCCTTCTGGGGGACCAGTGCTGAGAGAGGTTGTGGGCATGGCCCGCTGGGGCTCTGCCCGACCCAGGGCTGAGAGATGCAACCTCCCAGCTCTGGGTCCCTGCAGGAAGTGTTGGCAAGCACAGGGCCAGTCCTCCAAAGGCCCAGGTGCAGGGAGCCCAGGCCAAGCAGCCCGTTGAAGAAGCCACATGCCGTGCCACCCCGGGAACACGACTGCAGGTCACGGCCTCCCCCCTCCTCCTCCTCCTCCTCCTCCTCCTGCTCCTCCTCCCCCCCCCCCTGGACATGGTGCAGGGATCAGAGACACCTCAGACACTTGCTACCCAAAGTGCAAAGGGCATCAGTTGCTCCTCCAAACCCCCCGCCCAGCAGACCGCGTTGTCCAGCCAGCCCCCGGGCCTCCCTGGGGTGCCCAGCACAAAAGTGCAGACACCCACCGGACCCTCAATCTCAGTTTTCGGATGTTTTTGCCACTCTAAGGACCCGCAGGCCAGCTGGGCCTTCTGGCAGGACAGAGAGCCCCGGAATCCGACGTGGAGAGCTGGGTGTACGTCCCCATGAGGAGGCGGTCCCCACCTCCGCGGCTCTCCCCTTGCGGGGAGTGGCAGCCGCGGGGCCTCAGAGAAGACACCAGGCTGGGCCCCCGCGGCACAGAGGGAGCACGTCCCCCGCAGGCCGCTTAGCGAGGGCGGCAGGCGGACGGTTGGGTTGCGAGACACCCTGCGGCCGCCCTGCTACCGGGTTCCTGGGAGGGCGTCCTGGAACCAGCGTCCACACCAAGCCCTTGGAAGGCCCAGGCGACGGAGGAGCCCCGTCAGCGAGGGGCCGAGGACGGTGACAGGTGACAGGTGACAGGCCGGGCGGGAAGGAGTCAGTCAGGCAGGGGCCGAGGAGGAGACGGGCTGGGTAAGGGTTAGGGTTAGAGTCAGGGCACAAGTCACAATCGCAAAGACCTGGAAGCGACCCGAGTGCCCATCCACCCACGAGTGCGTAAATAAAATGTGGCGCGTGGACACCACGGAGTGCCGTTCGGCTGTGAGGAACAGCGGTGAGAGGGCACCTCTCGTGGTTCTCCTGGCCAGAGCTGGAACCCGTTCCAGTAAGCCAAGTATCCCAAGAATGGACACACGAGCACCACGTGCTCGCGCTCACCGGCAAATTGGTACGAACCGATGGACACCTAAGTGGACCCAGAGGACTCACCTTCATCGGGTGGGTGTCGGGCGGGCGTGGGGAGGGGATGGGCATACACATCCATTAGGAATGGGGTGGGTGCGCACCCACTGGGGGATGGGCGCACTTGAAGCTCTGACCCGAGGGGGGAGGCGGGGAGGGGGCGATGTACCCGACCTGAACATTGGTGCCCCCACAATACGCTGGAACAACATGAGAGGTAAATGAATAAGAACACAGGGGGGAGGGGGGCACGGGCAACACATGTCACCTTAATACTTGGACTCCCATCATCTGCTTGAAGAGAGAGAGAAAAGAAAATGCACTAATAGAGATAAGAGACACTTTTTAAAAATAATGAATCCGAAGAGAAAAGTAAAAGGAGGCCTGTGGAGCAGGTCTGGGTGTGACTCCGGATCCCCCAACATCAGGTGCCACCACCAAAGATTCCTACGTGGAGCCCATAGAACCCCAAAAGCAACGGGACGAGTTCTGGTCACATACTCCCTCAAAATGACATCCTGGCCTTCTTCTGCAACTCCCTCCCCTCTCAGCCTCTCAAGGTTTCCTCCAGCGTGTCGGTTCCCACAGAGCAGACTTTTGGTCTGAGACCTGACAGTCCAGATGCCACGCATGCTGCCGCGTGGCGGCGGTGTCGCGGCTCGGGACAAGAGGAGGCCCCACGGTGCGGGCTGGGGCGCCAGGCACCGCGGCGGGCGCTGAGGGTGGGGGTGACCCCCAGCCCGGGCCTCCGCGGCGCTCCCAGAAAGGGGACAGAACAAGAGGCCAAAAAAAAAAGAAGAAGCCTACGGCACCCGGTATTCCCAGGCCCGACCCTGCTTAGCTTCCGAGATCAGACGAGATGGGGCGCGTTCGGGGTGGTGTGGCCGTAGACGGCGGAGGGCGCCCCTGCCCCGCTCAAGAAGCCGAGCCTCTCTGCGCTTCCCCGCCGCCGCCTCCTCCCGCCCCAGGCTCCGCGGGGGCCGGGCCTGTTGAGTTTGCCGCCCGGTCCGGCGGGCTCCGAGGGACGGGGGGTGATGGGCGGGGCGGGGCGGGGCGGGCAGGGAGGGGCGGGCCGTGGTGGGGGGCTGTCTCTCTACACACACAGACACACAGACACACAGACAACACACACACACCCACACACACACACTCGCACTCACACTCACTCACTCACTCACACTCACACAAGATGCGCCTCCACGGCTGGACTCGCCAAGGTGGAGACCTTCCAGCCCCCCTCCTCTCCTCGCCTGGCCTCCTTCACCTCCCCGCCCCCCACCCCCAGCGCGTCGCCGCTGCCGCCGCCGCCGCCGCCGCCGCCGCCAATGACTGCGCACGCGCGGGGCGCTCGCCCTTTGACCCCAGCCAGGGGCCGCCCTCCCCCACAACCCCTTTCAGCTGTGCCCCCCGCCCTGTGGGTGGGCGGCCGCCTCTTCCCCCGGGTCAGGGCTGGGGCACAGCGCATGGGGGAGGGGAGCCAGTGTATGGGGCGTCTCTCTCTCGGGATGTGGCCCATGGGTGGGGTGGGGTGGCTTGGTCTGTGGGGCGCTGAAGAAATCAGTCCCCTCCATCTCCTCCCTCTGGAAAACGCCCAAGCCCTTGGGGAACTGCCCGCACCGCTACCGTGGGGGCCGGGACCCTCCTCTGTGTCCTCCTGTGGCCCAGTCCAAGGGGCCTAGGCCTGGCCGGGGCTGCATTGGACCCCACCCACCCTGGCGTGTGGACTCGCCAAAAATCGGCGATTAGATATTGGATTCCAGCTTCATTGAGGTCATTTCACTAATGAGTGCACCGGAAAGAGTTTCCTAATCCATCTGTGAGGGTGGCAACTGAAAGAGAATTTTTTTTTTTTTTTTTGAGACAGAGTCTCGCTTTGTTGCCTAGGCTAGAGTGAGTGCCGTGGCGTTAGCCTAGCTCACAGCAACCTCAAACTCCTGGGCTCAAGCAATCCTTCTGCCTCAGCCTCCCAAGTAGCTGGGACTACAGGCATGCGCCACCATGCCTGGCTCATTTTCCTATATATATTAGTTGGCCAATTAATTTCTTTCTATTTACAGTAGAGACCGGGTCTGGCTCTTGCTCAGGCTGGTTTCGAACTCCTGACCTCGAGCAATCCGCCCGCCTCGGCCTCCCAGAGAGCTAGGATTACAGGCTTGAGCCACCGCGCCCGGCCTGAAAGAGAATTTGAAAGCTGACAGAATAGGCGAGGAAAGGCATAGGAGATTTCCACACCCAGTAAGGAAGCCTTTCCCGAAATGGAAGAAAGAAAGGAGCAAACAGAGACACACCGGTAGCCCGCCCGGATGAGAGTCTGCCTCTGAGAGAAAGTACCCTGACCAGGTTCACCCGTGGGTGGGTCGCGAGCTAGCGGCATTCAGAAGAGCGAGGCCCGCAGTCTGTGCAGAAGACACCTGCACTCGGGCGTGTGTGGCGGCACAATTCACAAGCAGCTCCAGATGTTAAACCAAGGAGAAGCCAGGGAGTTCCCAACGCCCCAGGTGTCCTCAGCCCACGACTGGCTGCTGTGGGAATGCGAAGCCCGGCTCCTTGTCTCAGAGCCGGACAACCAGGAGGTGTGATGTCCACCCCGCGGTTCCCAGGAGGATCAGGCTGAAGCTGCGACTTGGCCTGAAAGTGTCCCCTCGCATGGCCACCCCCTTCCCCTTCCTGCTCCTCTACTCCTGGTGCCCCTCCATCCAGGGGCCAGACCTTAAAGAGTCACCCGCAAGAGAATCCTGGTCCCAAAGGAGCCTTCTGGGGGACCCGTGCTGAGAGAGGTTGTGGGCATGGCCCGCTGGGGCTCTGCCCGACCCAGGGCTGAGAGATGCAACCTCCCAGCTCTGGGTCCCTGCAGGAAGTGTTGGCAAGCACAGGGCCAGTCCTCCAAAGGCCCAGGTGCAGGGAGCCCAGGCCAAGCAGCCCGTTGAAGAAGCCACATGCCGTGCCACCCCGGGAACACGACTGCAGGTCACGGCCTCCCCCCTCCTCCTCCTCCTCCTCCTCCTCTTGCTCCTCCTCCCCCCCCCCCCCGGACATGGTGCAGGGATCAGAGACACCTCAGACACTTGCTACCCAAAGTGCAAAGGGCATCAGTTGCTCCTCCAAACCCCCCGCCCAGCAGACCGCGTTGTCCAGCCAGCCCCCGGGCCTCCCTGGGGTGCCCAGCACAAAAGTGCAGACACCCACCGGACCCTCAATCTCAGTTTTCGGATGTTTTTGCCACTCTAAGGACCCGCAGGCCAGCTGGGCCTTCTGGCAGGACAGAGAGCCCCGGAATCCGACGTGGAGAGCTGGGTGTACGTCCCCATGAGGAGGCGGTCCCCACCTCCGCGGCTCTCCCCTTGCGGGGAGTGGCAGCCGCGGGGCCTCAGAGAAGACACCAGGCTGGGCCCCCGCGGCACAGAGGGAGCACGTCCCCCGCAGGCCGCTTAGCGAGGGCGGCAGGCGGACGGTTGGGTTGCGAGACACCCTGCGGCCGCCCTGCTACCGGGTTCCTGGGAGGGCGTCCTGGAACCAGCGTCCACACCAAGCCCTTGGAAGGCCCAGGCGACGGAGGAGCCCCGTCAGCGAGGGGCCGAGGACGGTGACAGGTGACAGGTGACAGGCCGGGCGGGAAGGAGTCAGTCAGGCAGGGGCCGAGGAGGAGACGGGCTGGGTAAGGGTTAGGGTTAGAGTCAGGGCACAAGTCACAATCGCAAAGACCTGGAAGCGACCCGAGTGCCCATCCACCCACGAGTGCGTAAATAAAATGTGGCGCGTGGACACCACGGAGTGCCGTTCGGCTGTGAGGAACAGCGGTGAGAGGGCACCTCTCGTGGTTCTCCTGGCCAGAGCTGGAACCCGTTCCAGTAAGCCAAGTATCCCAAGAATGGACACACGAGCACCACGTGCTCGCGCTCACCGGCAAATTGGTACGAACCGATGGACACCTAAGTGGACCCAGAGGACTCACCTTCATCGGGTGGGTGTCGGGCGGGCGTGGGGAGGGGATGGGCATACACATCCATTAGGAATGGGGTGGGTGCGCACCCACTGGGGGATGGGCGCACTTGAAGCTCTGACCCGAGGGGGGAGGCGGGGAGGGGGCGATGTACCCGACCTGAACATTGGTGCCCCCACAATACGCTGGAACAACATGAGAGGTAAATGAATAAGAACACAGGGGGGAGGGGGGCACGGGCAACACATGTCACCTTAATACTTGGACTCCCATCATCTGCTTGAAGAGAGAGAGAAAAGAAAATGCACTAATAGAGATAAGAGACACTTTTTAAAAATAATGAATCCGAAGAGAAAAGTAAAAGGAGGCCTGTGGAGCAGGTCTGGGTGTGACTCCGGATCCCCCAACATCAGGTGCCACCACCAAAGATTCCTACGTGTAGCCCATAGAACCCCAAAAGCAACGGGACGAGTTCTGGTCACATACTCCCTCAAAATGACATCCTGGCCTTCTTCTGCAACTCCCTCCCCTCTCAGCCTCTCAAGGTTTCCTCCAGCGTGTCGGTTCCCACAGAGCAGACTTTTGGTCTGAGACCTGACAGTCCAGATGCCACGCATGCTGCCGCGTGGCGGCGGTGTCGCGGCTCGGGACAAGAGGAGGCCCCACGGTGCGGGCTGGGGCGCCAGGCACCGCGGCGGGCGCTGAGGGTGGGGGTGACCCCCAGCCCGGGCCTCCGCGGCGCTCCCAGAAAGGGGACAGAACAAGAGGCCAAAAAAAAAAGAAGAAGCCTACGGCACCCGGTATTCCCAGGCCCGACCCTGCTTAGCTTCCGAGATCAGACGAGATGGGGCGCGTTCGGGGTGGTGTGGCCGTAGACGGCGGAGGGCGCCCCTGCCCCGCTCAAGAAGCCGAGCCTCTCTGCACTTCCCCGCCGCCTCCTCCCGCCCCAGGCCCCGCGGGGGCCGGGCCTGTTGAGTTTGCCGGCGGCCGGGTCCGGCGGGCTCTGAGGGACGGGGGTGATGAGCGGGGCGGGGCGGGGCGGCCATGGAGGGGCGGGCTGGGGTGGGGGGCTGTCTCTCTACACACACAGACACACAGACACACAGACAACACACACGCACCCACACACACACACTCACACTCACACTCACTCACTCACTCACACTCACACAAGATGCGCCTCCACGGCTGGACTCGCCAAGGTGGAGCCCTTCCAGCCCCCCTCCTCTCCTCGCCTGGCCTCCTTCACCTCCCCGCCCCCCACCCCCAGCGCGTCGCCGCCGCCAATGACTGCGCAGGCGCGCGGGGCGCTCGCCCTTTGACCCCAGCCAGGGGCCGCCCTCCCCCACAACCCCTTTCAGCTGTGCCCCCCCCCCGCCCTGTGGGTGGGCGGCCACCTCTTCCCCCGGGTCAGGGCTGGGGCACAGCGCATGGGGGAGGGGAGCCAGTGTATGGGGCGTGTCTCTCTCTCTCTCGGGATGTGTCCCATGGGTGGGGTGGGGTGGCTTGGTCTGTGGGGCGCTGAAGAAATCAGTCCCCTCCATCTCCTCCCTCTGGAAAACGCCCAAGCCCTTGGGGAACTGCCCGCACCGCTACCGTGGGGGCCGGGACCCTCCTCTGTGTCCTCCTGTGGCCCGGTCCAAGGGGCCTAGGCCTGGCCGGGGCTGCATTGGACCCCAACCACCCTGGCGTGTGGACTCGCCAAAAATCGGCGATTAGATATTGGATTCCAGCTTCATTGAGGTCATTTCACTAATGAGTGCACCGGAAAGAGTTTCCTAATCCATCTGTGAGGGTGGCAACTGAAAGAGAATTTTTTTTTTTTTTTTTGAGACAGAGTCTCGCTTTGTTGCCTAGGCTAGAGTGAGTGCCGTGGCGTTAGCCTAGCTCACAGCAACCTCAAACTCCTGGGCTCAAGCAATCCTTCTGCCTCAGCCTCCCAAGTAGCTGGGACTACAGGCATGCGCCACCATGCCTGGCTCATTTTCCTATATATATTAGTTGGCCAATTAATTTCTTTCTATTTACAGTAGAGACCGGGTCTGGCTCTTGCTCAGGCTGGTTTCGAACTCCTGACCTCGAGCAATCCGCCCGCCTCGGCCTCCCAGAGAGCTAGGATTACAGGCTTGAGCCACCGCGCCCGGCCTGAAAGAGAATTTGAAAGCTGACAGAATAGGCGAGGAAAGGCATAGGAGATTTCCACACCCAGTAAGGAAGCCTTTCCCGAAATGGAAGAAAGAAAGGAGCAAACAGAGACACCGGTAGCCCGCCCGGATCAGAGTCTGCCCCTGAGAGAAAGTACCCTGACCAGGTTCACCCGTGGGTGGGTCGCGAGCTAGCGGCATTCAGAAGAGCGAGGCCCGCAGTCTGTGCAGAAGACACCTGCACTCGGGTGTGTGTGGCGGCACGATTCACAAGCAGCTCCAGATGTTAAACCAAGGAGAAGCCAGGGAGTTCCCAACGCCCCAGGTGTCCTCAGCCCACGACTGGCTGCTGTGGGAATGCGAAGCCCGGCTCCTTGTCTCAGAGCGGGACAACCAGGAGGTGTGATGTCCACCCCGTGGTTCCCAGGAGGATCAGGCTGAAGCTGCGACTTGGCCTGAAAGTGTCCCCTCGCATGGCCACCCCCTTCCCCTTCCTGCTCCTCTACTCCTGGTGCCCCTCCATCCAGGGGCCAGACCTTAAAGAGTCACCCGCAAGAGAATCCTGGTCCCAAAGGAGCCTTCTGGGGGACCCGTGCTGAGAGAGGTTGTGGGCATGGCCCGCAGGGGCTCTGCCCGACCCAGGGCTGAGAGATGCAACCTCCCAGCTCTGGGTCCCTGCAGGAAGTGTTGGCAAGCACAGGGCCAGTCCTCCAAAGGCCCAGGTGCAGGGAGCCCAGGCCAAGCAGCCCGTTGAAGAAGCCACATGCCGTGCCACCCCGGGAACACGACTGCAGGTCACGGCCTCCCCCCTCCTCCTCCTCCTCCTCCTCCTCCTGCTCCTCCCCCCCCCCCCCCCCGACATGGTGCAGGGATCAGAGACACCTCAGACACTTGCTACCCAAAGTGCAAAGGGCATCAGTTGCTCCTCCAAACCCCCCGCCCAGCAGACCGCGTTGTCCAGCCAGCCCCCGGGCCTCCCTGGGGTGCCCAGCACAAAAGTGCAGACACCCACCGGACCCTCAATCTCAGTTTTCGGATGTTTTTGCCACTCTAAGGACCCGCAGGCCAGCTGGGCCTTCTGGCAGGACAGAGAGCCCCGGAATCCGACGTGGAGAGCTGGGTGTACGTCCCCATGAGGAGGCGGTCCCCACCTCCGCGGCTCTCCCCTTGCGGGGAGTGGCAGCCGCGGGGCCTCAGAGAAGACACCAGGCTGGGCCCCCGCGGCACAGAGGGAGCACGTCCCCCGCAGGCCGCTTAGCGAGGGCGGCAGGCGGACGGTTGGGTTGCGAGACACCCTGCGGCCGCCCTGCTACCGGGTTCCTGGGAGGGCGTCCTGGAACCAGCGTCCACACCAAGCCCTTGGAAGGCCCAGGCGACGGAGGAGCCCCGTCACCGAGGGGCCGAGGACGGTGACAGGTGACAGGTGACAGGCCGGGCGGGAAGGAGTCAGTCAGGCAGGGGCCGAGGAGGAGACGGGCTGGGTAAGGGTTAGGGTTAGAGTCAGGGCACAAGTCACAATCGCAAAGACCTGGAAGCGACCCGAGTGCCCATCCACCCACGAGTGCGTAAATAAAATGTGGCGCGTGGACACCACGGAGTGCCGTTCGGCTGTGAGGAACAGCGGTGAGAGGGCACCTCTCGTGGTTCTCCTGGCCAGAGCTGGAACCCGTTCCAGTAAGCCAAGTATCCCAAGAATGGACACACGAGCACCACGTGCTCGCGCTCACCGGCAAATTGGTACGAACCGATGGACACCTAAGTGGACCCAGAGGACTCACCTTCATCGGGTGGGTGTCGGGCGGGCGTGGGGAGGGGATGGGCATACACATCCATTAGGAATGGGGTGGGTGCGCACCCACTGGGGGATGGGCGCACTTGAAGCTCTGACCCGAGGGGGGAGGCGGGGAGGGGGCGATGTACCCGACCTGAACATTGGTGCCCCCACAATACGCTGGAACAACATGAGAGGTAAATGAATAAGAACACAGGGGGGAGGGGGGCACGGGCAACACATGTCACCTTAATACTTGGACTCCCATCATCTGCTTGAAGAGAGAGAGAAAAGAAAATGCACTAATAGAGATAAGAGACACTTTTTAAAAATAATGAATCCGAAGAGAAAAGTAAAAGGAGGCCTGTGGAGCAGGTCTGGGTGTGACTCCGGATCCCCCAACATCAGGTGCCACCACCAAAGATTCCTACGTGGAGCCCATAGAACCCCAAAAGCAACGGGACGAGTTCTGGTCACATACTCCCTCAAAATGACATCCTGGCCTTCTTCTGCAACTCCCTCCCCTCTCAGCCTCTCAAGGTTTCCTCCAGCGTGTCGGTTCCCACAGAGCAGACTTTTGGTCTGAGACCTGACAGTCCAGATGCCACGCATGCTGCCGCGTGGCGGCGGTGTCGCGGCTCGGGACAAGAGGAGGCCCCACGGTGCGGGCTGGGGCGCCAGGCACCGCGGCGGGCGCTGAGGGTGGGGGTGACCCCCAGCCCGGGCCTCCGCGGCGCTCCCAGAAAGGGGACAGAACAAGAGGCCAAAAAAAAAAGAAGAAGCCTACGGCACCCGGTATTCCCAGGCCCGACCCTGCTTAGCTTCCGAGATCAGACGAGATGGGGCGCGTTCGGGGTGGTGTGGCCGTAGACGGCGGAGGGCGCCCCTGCCCCGCTCAAGAAGCCGAGCCTCTCTGCGCTTCCCCGCCGCCGCCTCCTCCCGCCCCAGGCTCCGCGGGGGCCGGGCCTGTTGAGTTTGCCGCCCGGTCCGGCGGGCTCCGAGGGACGGGGGGTGATGGGCGGGGCGGGGCGGGGCGGGCAGGGAGGGGCGGGCCGTGGTGGGGGGCTGTCTCTCTACACACACAGACACACAGACACACAGACAACACACACACACCCACACACACACACTCGCACTCACACTCACTCACTCACTCACACTCACACAAGATGCGCCTCCACGGCTGGACTCGCCAAGGTGGAGACCTTCCAGCCCCCCTCCTCTCCTCGCCTGGCCTCCTTCACCTCCCCGCCCCCCACCCCCAGCGCGTCGCCGCCGCCAATGACTGCGCAGGCGCGCGGGGCGCTCGCCCTTTGACCCCAGCCAGGGGCAGCCCTCCCCCACAACCCCTTTCAGCTGTGCCCCCCCCCCCCCCCCCCCCCCGCCCTGTGGGTGGGCGGCCGCCTCTTCCCCCGGGTCAGGGCTGGGGCACAGCGCATGGGGGAGGGGAGCCAGTGTATGGGGCGTGTCTCTCTCTCTCTCGGGATGTGTCCCATGGGTGGGGTGGGGTGGCTTGGTCTGTGGGGCGCTGAAGAAATCAGTCCCCTCCATCTCCTCCCTCTGGAAAACGCCCAAGCCCTTGGGGAACTGCCCGCACCGCTACCGTGGGGGCCGGGACCCTCCTCTGTGTCCTCCTGTGGCCCGGTCCAAGGGGCCTAGGCCTGGCCGGGGCTGCATTGGACCCCAACCACCCTGGCGTGTGGACTCGCCAAAAATCGGCGATTAGATATTGGATTCCAGCTTCATTGAGGTCATTTCACTAATGAGTGCACCGGAAAGAGTTTCCTAATCCATCTGTGAGGGTGGCAACTGAAAGAGAATTTTTTTTTTTTTTTTTGAGACAGAGTCTCGCTTTGTTGCCTAGGCTAGAGTGAGTGCCGTGGCGTTAGCCTAGCTCACAGCAACCTCAAACTCCTGGGCTCAAGCAATCCTTCTGCCTCAGCCTCCCAAGTAGCTGGGACTACAGGCATGCGCCACCATGCCTGGCTCATTTTCCTATATATATTAGTTGGCCAATTAATTTCTTTCTATTTACAGTAGAGACCGGGTCTGGCTCTTGCTCAGGCTGGTTTCGAACTCCTGACCTCGAGCAATCCGCCCGCCTCGGCCTCCCAGAGAGCTAGGATTACAGGCTTGAGCCACCGCGCCCGGCCTGAAAGAGAATTTGAAAGCTGACAGAATAGGCGAGGAAAGGCATAGGAGATTTCCACACCCAGTAAGGAAGCCTTTCCCGAAATGGAAGAAAGAAAGGAGCAAACAGAGACACCGGTAGCCCGCCCGGATCAGAGTCTGCCCCTGAGAGAAAGTACCCTGACCAGGTTCACCCGTGGGTGGGTCGCGAGCTAGCGGCATTCAGAAGAGCGAGGCCCGCAGTCTGTGCAGAAGACACCTGCACTCGGGTGTGTGTGGCGGCACGATTCACAAGCAGCTCCAGATGTTAAACCAAGGAGAAGCCAGGGAGTTCCCAACGCCCCAGGTGTCCTCAGCCCACGACTGGCTGCTGTGGGAATGCGAAGCCCGGCTCCTTGTCTCAGAGCCGGACAACCAGGAGGTGTGATGTCCACCCCGCGGTTCCCAGGAGGATCAGGCTGAAGCTGCGACTTGGCCTGAAAGTGTCCCCTCGCATGGCCACCCCCTTCCCCTTCCTGCTCCTCTACTCCTGGTGCCCCTCCATCCAGGGGCCAGACCTTAAAGAGTCACCCGCAAGAGAATCCTGGTCCCAAAGGAGCCTTCTGGGGGACCAGTGCTGAGAGAGGTTGTGGGCATGGCCCGCTGGGGCTCTGCCCGACCCAGGGCTGAGAGATGCAACCTCCCAGCTCTGGGTCCCTGCAGGAAGTGTTGGCAAGCACAGGGCCAGTCCTCCAAAGGCCCAGGTGCAGGGAGCCCAGGCCAAGCAGCCCGTTGAAGAAGCCACATGCCGTGCCACCCCGGGAACACGACTGCAGGTCACGGCCTCCCCCCTCCTCCTCCTCCTCCTCCTCCTCCTGCTCCTCCTCCCCCCCCCCCGGACATGGTGCAGGGATCAGAGACACCTCAGACACTTGCTACCCAAAGTGCAAAGGGCATCAGTTGCTCCTCCAAACCCCCCGCCCAGCAGACCGCGTTGTCCAGCCAGCCCCCGGGCCTCCCTGGGGTGCCCAGCACAAAAGTGCAGACACCCACCGGACCCTCAATCTCAGTTTTCGGATGTTTTTGCCACTCTAAGGACCCGCAGGCCAGCTGGGCCTTCTGGCAGGACAGAGAGCCCCGGAATCCGACGTGGAGAGCTGGGTGTACGTCCCCATGAGGAGGCGGTCCCCACCTCCGCGGCTCTCCCCTTGCGGGGAGTGGCAGCCGCGGGGCCTCAGAGAAGACACCAGGCTGGGCCCCCGCGGCACAGAGGGAGCACGTCCCCCGCAGGCCGCTTAGCGAGGGCGGCAGGCGGACGGTTGGGTTGCGAGACACCCTGCGGCCGCCCTGCTACCGGGTTCCTGGGAGGGCGTCCTGGAACCAGCGTCCACACCAAGCCCTTGGAAGGCCCAGGCGACGGAGGAGCCCCGTCAGCGAGGGGCCGAGGACGGTGACAGGTGACAGGTGACAGGCCGGGCGGGAAGGAGTCAGTCAGGCAGGGGCCGAGGAGGAGACGGGCTGGGTAAGGGTTAGGGTTAGAGTCAGGGCACAAGTCACAATCGCAAAGACCTGGAAGCGACCCGAGTGCCCATCCACCCACGAGTGCGTAAATAAAATGTGGCGCGTGGACACCACGGAGTGCCGTTCGGCTGTGAGGAACAGCGGTGAGAGGGCACCTCTCGTGGTTCTCCTGGCCAGAGCTGGAACCCGTTCCAGTAAGCCAAGTATCCCAAGAATGGACACACGAGCACCACGTGCTCGCGCTCACCGGCAAATTGGTACGAACCGATGGACACCTAAGTGGACCCAGAGGACTCACCTTCATCGGGTGGGTGTCGGGCGGGCGTGGGGAGGGGATGGGCATACACATCCATTAGGAATGGGGTGGGTGCGCACCCACTGGGGGATGGGCGCACTTGAAGCTCTGACCCGAGGGGGGAGGCGGGGAGGGGGCGATGTACCCGACCTGAACATTGGTGCCCCCACAATACGCTGGAACAACATGAGAGGTAAATGAATAAGAACACAGGGGGGAGGGGGGCACGGGCAACACATGTCACCTTAATACTTGGACTCCCATCATCTGCTTGAAGAGAGAGAGAAAAGAAAATGCACTAATAGAGATAAGAGACACTTTTTAAAAATAATGAATCCGAAGAGAAAAGTAAAAGGAGGCCTGTGGAGCAGGTCTGGGTGTGACTCCGGATCCCCCAACATCAGGTGCCACCACCAAAGATTCCTACGTGGAGCCCATAGAACCCCAAAAGCAACGGGACGAGTTCTGGTCACATACTCCCTCAAAATGACATCCTGGCCTTCTTCTGCAACTCCCTCCCCTCTCAGCCTCTCAAGGTTTCCTCCAGCGTGTCGGTTCCCACAGAGCAGACTTTTGGTCTGAGACCTGACAGTCCAGATGCCACGCATGCTGCCGCGTGGCGGCGGTGTCGCGGCTCGGGACAAGAGGAGGCCCCACGGTGCGGGCTGGGGCGCCAGGCACCGCGGCGGGCGCTGAGGGTGGGGGTGACCCCCAGCCCGGGCCTCCGCGGCGCTCCCAGAAAGGGGACAGAACAAGAGGCCAAAAAAAAAAGAAGAAGCCTACGGCACCCGGTATTCCCAGGCCCGACCCTGCTTAGCTTCCGAGATCAGACGAGATGGGGCGCGTTCGGGGTGGTGTGGCCGTAGACGGCGGAGGGCGCCCCTGCCCCGCTCAAGAAGCCGAGCCTCTCTGCGCTTCCCCGCCGCCGCCTCCTCCCGCCCCAGGCTCCGCGGGGGCCGGGCCTGTTGAGTTTGCCGCCCGGTCCGGCGGGCTCCGAGGGACGGGGGGTGATGGGCGGGGCGGGGCGGGGCGGGCAGGGAGGGGCGGGCCGTGGTGGGGGGCTGTCTCTCTACACACACAGACACACAGACACACAGACAACACACACACACCCACACACACACACTCGCACTCACACTCACTCACTCACTCACACTCACACAAGATGCGCCTCCACGGCTGGACTCGCCAAGGTGGAGACCTTCCAGCCCCCCTCCTCTCCTCGCCTGGCCTCCTTCACCTCCCCGCCCCCCACCCCCAGCGCGTCGCCGCCGCCAATGACTGCGCAGGCGCGCGGGGCGCTCGCCCTTTGACCCCAGCCAGGGGCAGCCCTCCCCCACAACCCCTTTCAGCTGTGCCCCCCCCCCCCCCCCCCCCCGCCCTGTGGGTGGGCGGCCGCCTCTTCCCCCGGGTCAGGGCTGGGGCACAGCGCATGGGGGAGGGGAGCCAGTGTATGGGGCGTGTCTCTCTCTCTCTCGGGATGTGTCCCATGGGTGGGGTGGGGTGGCTTGGTCTGTGGGGCGCTGAAGAAATCAGTCCCCTCCATCTCCTCCCTCTGGAAAACGCCCAAGCCCTTGGGGAACTGCCCGCACCGCTACCGTGGGGGCCGGGACCCTCCTCTGTGTCCTCCTGTGGCCCGGTCCAAGGGGCCTAGGCCTGGCCGGGGCTGCATTGGACCCCAACCACCCTGGCGTGTGGACTCGCCAAAAATCGGCGATTAGATATTGGATTCCAGCTTCATTGAGGTCATTTCACTAATGAGTGCACCGGAAAGAGTTTCCTAATCCATCTGTGAGGGTGGCAACTGAAAGAGAATTTTTTTTTTTTTTTTTGAGACAGAGTCTCGCTTTGTTGCCTAGGCTAGAGTGAGTGCCGTGGCGTTAGCCTAGCTCACAGCAACCTCAAACTCCTGGGCTCAAGCAATCCTTCTGCCTCAGCCTCCCAAGTAGCTGGGACTACAGGCATGCGCCACCATGCCTGGCTCATTTTCCTATATATATTAGTTGGCCAATTAATTTCTTTCTATTTACAGTAGAGACCGGGTCTGGCTCTTGCTCAGGCTGGTTTCGAACTCCTGACCTCGAGCAATCCGCCCGCCTCGGCCTCCCAGAGAGCTAGGATTACAGGCTTGAGCCACCGCGCCCGGCCTGAAAGAGAATTTGAAAGCTGACAGAATAGGCGAGGAAAGGCATAGGAGATTTCCACACCCAGTAAGGAAGCCTTTCCCGAAATGGAAGAAAGAAAGGAGCAAACAGAGACACCGGTAGCCCGCCCGGATCAGAGTCTGCCCCTGAGAGAAAGTACCCTGACCAGGTTCACCCGTGGGTGGGTCGCGAGCTAGCGGCATTCAGAAGAGCGAGGCCCGCAGTCTGTGCAGAAGACACCTGCACTCGGGTGTGTGTGGCGGCACGATTCACAAGCAGCTCCAGATGTTAAACCAAGGAGAAGCCAGGGAGTTCCCAACGCCCCAGGTGTCCTCAGCCCACGACTGGCTGCTGTGGGAATGCGAAGCCCGGCTCCTTGTCTCAGAGCCGGACAACCAGGAGGTGTGATGTCCACCCCGCGGTTCCCAGGAGGATCAGGCTGAAGCTGCGACTTGGCCTGAAAGTGTCCCCTCGCATGGCCACCCCCTTCCCCTTCCTGCTCCTCTACTCCTGGTGCCCCTCCATCCAGGGGCCAGACCTTAAAGAGTCACCCGCAAGAGAATCCTGGTCCCAAAGGAGCCTTCTGGGGGACCAGTGCTGAGAGAGGTTGTGGGCATGGCCCGCTGGGGCTCTGCCCGACCCAGGGCTGAGAGATGCAACCTCCCAGCTCTGGGTCCCTGCAGGAAGTGTTGGCAAGCACAGGGCCAGTCCTCCAAAGGCCCAGGTGCAGGGAGCCCAGGCCAAGCAGCCCGTTGAAGAAGCCACATGCCGTGCCACCCCGGGAACACGACTGCAGGTCACGGCCTCCCCCCTCCTCCTCCTCCTCCTCCTCCTCCTGCTCCTCCTCCCCCCCCCCCCCCGGACATGGTGCAGGGATCAGAGACACCTCAGACACTTGCTACCCAAAGTGCAAAGGGCATCAGTTGCTCCTCCAAACCCCCCGCCCAGCAGACCGCGTTGTCCAGCCAGCCCCCGGGCCTCCCTGGGGTGCCCAGCACAAAAGTGCAGACACCCACCGGACCCTCAATCTCAGTTTTCGGATGTTTTTGCCACTCTAAGGACCCGCAGGCCAGCTGGGCCTTCTGGCAGGACAGAGAGCCCCGGAATCCGACGTGGAGAGCTGGGTGTACGTCCCCATGAGGAGGCGGTCCCCACCTCCGCGGCTCTCCCCTTGCGGGGAGTGGCAGCCGCGGGGCCTCAGAGAAGACACCAGGCTGGGCCCCCGCGGCACAGAGGGAGCACGTCCCCCGCAGGCCGCTTAGCGAGGGCGGCAGGCGGACGGTTGGGTTGCGAGACACCCTGCGGCCGCCCTGCTACCGGGTTCCTGGGAGGGCGTCCTGGAACCAGCGTCCACACCAAGCCCTTGGAAGGCCCAGGCGACGGAGGAGCCCCGTCAGCGAGGGGCCGAGGACGGTGACAGGTGACAGGTGACAGGCCGGGCGGGAAGGAGTCAGTCAGGCAGGGGCCGAGGAGGAGACGGGCTGGGTAAGGGTTAGGGTTAGAGTCAGGGCACAAGTCACAATCGCAAAGACCTGGAAGCGACCCGAGTGCCCATCCACCCACGAGTGCGTAAATAAAATGTGGCGCGTGGACACCACGGAGTGCCGTTCGGCTGTGAGGAACAGCGGTGAGAGGGCACCTCTCGTGGTTCTCCTGGCCAGAGCTGGAACCCGTTCCAGTAAGCCAAGTATCCCAAGAATGGACACACGAGCACCACGTGCTCGCGCTCACCGGCAAATTGGTACGAACCGATGGACACCTAAGTGGACCCAGAGGACTCACCTTCATCGGGTGGGTGTCGGGCGGGCGTGGGGAGGGGATGGGCATACACATCCATTAGGAATGGGGTGGGTGCGCACCCACTGGGGGATGGGCGCACTTGAAGCTCTGACCCGAGGGGGGAGGCGGGGAGGGGGCGATGTACCCGACCTGAACATTGGTGCCCCCACAATACGCTGGAACAACATGAGAGGTAAATGAATAAGAACACAGGGGGGAGGGGGGCACGGGCAACACATGTCACCTTAATACTTGGACTCCCATCATCTGCTTGAAGAGAGAGAGAAAAGAAAATGCACTAATAGAGATAAGAGACACTTTTTAAAAATAATGAATCCGAAGAGAAAAGTAAAAGGAGGCCTGTGGAGCAGGTCTGGGTGTGACTCCGGATCCCCCAACATCAGGTGCCACCACCAAAGATTCCTACGTGGAGCCCATAGAACCCCAAAAGCAACGGGACGAGTTCTGGTCACATACTCCCTCAAAATGACATCCTGGCCTTCTTCTGCAACTCCCTCCCCTCTCAGCCTCTCAAGGTTTCCTCCAGCGTGTCGGTTCCCACAGAGCAGACTTTTGGTCTGAGACCTGACAGTCCAGATGCCACGCATGCTGCCGCGTGGCGGCGGTGTCGCGGCTCGGGACAAGAGGAGGCCCCACGGTGCGGGCTGGGGCGCCAGGCACCGCGGCGGGCGCTGAGGGTGGGGGTGACCCCCAGCCCGGGCCTCCGCGGCGCTCCCAGAAAGGGGACAGAACAAGAGGCCAAAAAAAAAAGAAGAAGCCTACGGCACCCGGTATTCCCAGGCCCGACCCTGCTTAGCTTCCGAGATCAGACGAGATGGGGCGCGTTCGGGGTGGTGTGGCCGTAGACGGCGGAGGGCGCCCCTGCCCCGCTCAAGAAGCCGAGCCTCTCTGCGCTTCCCCGCCGCCGCCTCCTCCCGCCCCAGGCTCCGCGGGGGCCGGGCCTGTTGAGTTTGCCGCCCGGTCCGGCGGGCTCCGAGGGACGGGGGGTGATGGGCGGGGCGGGGCGGGGCGGGCAGGGAGGGGCGGGCCGTGGTGGGGGGCTGTCTCTCTACACACACAGACACACAGACACACAGACAACACACACACACCCACACACACACACTCGCACTCACACTCACTCACTCACTCACACTCACACAAGATGCGCCTCCACGGCTGGACTCGCCAAGGTGGAGACCTTCCAGCCCCCCTCCTCTCCTCGCCTGGCCTCCTTCACCTCCCCGCCCCCCACCCCCAGCGCGTCGCCGCCGCCAATGACTGCGCAGGCGCGCGGGGCGCTCGCCCTTTGACCCCAGCCAGGGGCAGCCCTCCCCCACAACCCCTTTCAGCTGTGCCCCCCCCCCCCCCCCCCGCCCTGTGGGTGGGCGGCCGCCTCTTCCCCCGGGTCAGGGCTGGGGCACAGCGCATGGGGGAGGGGAGCCAGTGTATGGGGCGTGTCTCTCTCTCTCTCGGGATGTGTCCCATGGGTGGGGTGGGGTGGCTTGGTCTGTGGGGCGCTGAAGAAATCAGTCCCCTCCATCTCCTCCCTCTGGAAAACGCCCAAGCCCTTGGGGAACTGCCCGCACCGCTACCGTGGGGGCCGGGACCCTCCTCTGTGTCCTCCTGTGGCCCGGTCCAAGGGGCCTAGGCCTGGCCGGGGCTGCATTGGACCCCAACCACCCTGGCGTGTGGACTCGCCAAAAATCGGCGATTAGATATTGGATTCCAGCTTCATTGAGGTCATTTCACTAATGAGTGCACCGGAAAGAGTTTCCTAATCCATCTGTGAGGGTGGCAACTGAAAGAGAATTTTTTTTTTTTTTTTTGAGACAGAGTCTCGCTTTGTTGCCTAGGCTAGAGTGAGTGCCGTGGCGTTAGCCTAGCTCACAGCAACCTCAAACTCCTGGGCTCAAGCAATCCTTCTGCCTCAGCCTCCCAAGTAGCTGGGACTACAGGCATGCGCCACCATGCCTGGCTCATTTTCCTATATATATTAGTTGGCCAATTAATTTCTTTCTATTTACAGTAGAGACCGGGTCTGGCTCTTGCTCAGGCTGGTTTCGAACTCCTGACCTCGAGCAATCCGCCCGCCTCGGCCTCCCAGAGAGCTAGGATTACAGGCTTGAGCCACCGCGCCCGGCCTGAAAGAGAATTTGAAAGCTGACAGAATAGGCGAGGAAAGGCATAGGAGATTTCCACACCCAGTAAGGAAGCCTTTCCCGAAATGGAAGAAAGAAAGGAGCAAACAGAGACACCGGTAGCCCGCCCGGATCAGAGTCTGCCCCTGAGAGAAAGTACCCTGACCAGGTTCACCCGTGGGTGGGTCGCGAGCTAGCGGCATTCAGAAGAGCGAGGCCCGCAGTCTGTGCAGAAGACACCTGCACTCGGGTGTGTGTGGCGGCACGATTCACAAGCAGCTCCAGATGTTAAACCAAGGAGAAGCCAGGGAGTTCCCAACGCCCCAGGTGTCCTCAGCCCACGACTGGCTGCTGTGGGAATGCGAAGCCCGGCTCCTTGTCTCAGAGCCGGACAACCAGGAGGTGTGATGTCCACCCCGCGGTTCCCAGGAGGATCAGGCTGAAGCTGCGACTTGGCCTGAAAGTGTCCCCTCGCATGGCCACCCCCTTCCCCTTCCTGCTCCTCTACTCCTGGTGCCCCTCCATCCAGGGGCCAGACCTTAAAGAGTCACCCGCAAGAGAATCCTGGTCCCAAAGGAGCCTTCTGGGGGACCAGTGCTGAGAGAGGTTGTGGGCATGGCCCGCTGGGGCTCTGCCCGACCCAGGGCTGAGAGATGCAACCTCCCAGCTCTGGGTCCCTGCAGGAAGTGTTGGCAAGCACAGGGCCAGTCCTCCAAAGGCCCAGGTGCAGGGAGCCCAGGCCAAGCAGCCCGTTGAAGAAGCCACATGCCGTGCCACCCCGGGAACACGACTGCAGGTCACGGCCTCCCCCCTCCTCCTCCTCCTCCTCCTCCTCCTGCTCCTCCTCCCCCCCCCCCCGGACATGGTGCAGGGATCAGAGACACCTCAGACACTTGCTACCCAAAGTGCAAAGGGCATCAGTTGCTCCTCCAAACCCCCCGCCCAGCAGACCGCGTTGTCCAGCCAGCCCCCGGGCCTCCCTGGGGTGCCCAGCACAAAAGTGCAGACACCCACCGGACCCTCAATCTCAGTTTTCGGATGTTTTTGCCACTCTAAGGACCCGCAGGCCAGCTGGGCCTTCTGGCAGGACAGAGAGCCCCGGAATCCGACGTGGAGAGCTGGGTGTACGTCCCCATGAGGAGGCGGTCCCCACCTCCGCGGCTCTCCCCTTGCGGGGAGTGGCAGCCGCGGGGCCTCAGAGAAGACACCAGGCTGGGCCCCCGCGGCACAGAGGGAGCACGTCCCCCGCAGGCCGCTTAGCGAGGGCGGCAGGCGGACGGTTGGGTTGCGAGACACCCTGCGGCCGCCCTGCTACCGGGTTCCTGGGAGGGCGTCCTGGAACCAGCGTCCACACCAAGCCCTTGGAAGGCCCAGGCGACGGAGGAGCCCCGTCAGCGAGGGGCCGAGGACGGTGACAGGTGACAGGTGACAGGCCGGGCGGGAAGGAGTCAGTCAGGCAGGGGCCGAGGAGGAGACGGGCTGGGTAAGGGTTAGGGTTAGAGTCAGGGCACAAGTCACAATCGCAAAGACCTGGAAGCGACCCGAGTGCCCATCCACCCACGAGTGCGTAAATAAAATGTGGCGCGTGGACACCACGGAGTGCCGTTCGGCTGTGAGGAACAGCGGTGAGAGGGCACCTCTCGTGGTTCTCCTGGCCAGAGCTGGAACCCGTTCCAGTAAGCCAAGTATCCCAAGAATGGACACACGAGCACCACGTGCTCGCGCTCACCGGCAAATTGGTACGAACCGATGGACACCTAAGTAGACCCAGAGGACTCACCTTCATCGGGTGGGTGTCGGGCGGGCGTGGGGAGGGGATGGGCATACACATCCATTAGGAATGGGGTGGGTGCGCACCCACTGGGGGATGGGCGCACTTGAAGCTCTGACCCGAGGGGGGAGGCGGGGAGGGGGCGATGTACCCGACCTGAACATTGGTGCCCCCACAATACGCTGGAACAACATGAGAGGTAAATGAATAAGAACACAGGGGGGAGGGGGGCACGGGCAACACATGTCACCTTAATACTTGGACTCCCATCATCTGCTTGAAGAGAGAGAGAAAAGAAAATGCACTAATAGAGATAAGAGACACTTTTTAAAAATAATGAATCCGAAGAGAAAAGTAAAAGGAGGCCTGTGGAGCAGGTCTGGGTGTGACTCCGGATCCCCCAACATCAGGTGCCACCACCAAAGATTCCTACGTGGAGCCCATAGAACCCCAAAAGCAACGGGACGAGTTCTGGTCACATACTCCCTCAAAATGACATCCTGGCCTTCTTCTGCAACTCCCTCCCCTCTCAGCCTCTCAAGGTTTCCTCCAGCGTGTCGGTTCCCACAGAGCAGACTTTTGGTCTGAGACCTGACAGTCCAGATGCCACGCATGCTGCCGCGTGGCGGCGGTGTCGCGGCTCGGGACAAGAGGAGGCCCCACGGTGCGGGCTGGGGCGCCAGGCACCGCGGCGGGCGCTGAGGGTGGGGGTGACCCCCAGCCCGGGCCTCCGCGGCGCTCCCAGAAAGGGGACAGAACAAGAGGCCAAAAAAAAAAGAAGAAGCCTACGGCACCCGGTATTCCCAGGCCCGACCCTGCTTAGCTTCCGAGATCAGACGAGATGGGGCGCGTTCGGGGTGGTGTGGCCGTAGACGGCGGAGGGCGCCCCTGCCCCGCTCAAGAAGCCGAGCCTCTCTGCGCTTCCCCGCCGCCGCCTCCTCCCGCCCCAGGCTCCGCGGGGGCCGGGCCTGTTGAGTTTGCCGCCCGGTCCGGCGGGCTCCGAGGGACGGGGGGTGATGGGCGGGGCGGGGCGGGGCGGGCAGGGAGGGGCGGGCCGTGGTGGGGGGCTGTCTCTCTACACACACAGACACACAGACACACAGACAACACACACACACCCACACACACACACTCGCACTCACACTCACTCACTCACTCACACTCACACAAGATGCGCCTCCACGGCTGGACTCGCCAAGGTGGAGACCTTCCAGCCCCCCTCCTCTCCTCGCCTGGCCTCCTTCACCTCCCCGCCCCCCACCCCCAGCGCGTCGCCGCTGCCGCCGCCGCCGCCGCCGCCGCCGCCGCCAATGACTGCGCACGCGCGGGGCGCTCGCCCTTTGACCCCAGCCAGGGGCCGCCCTCCCCCACAACCCCTTTCAGCTGTGCCCCCCGCCCTGTGGGTGGGCGGCCGCCTCTTCCCCCGGGTCAGGGCTGGGGCACAGCGCATGGGGGAGGGGAGCCAGTGTATGGGGCGTCTCTCTCTCGGGATGTGGCCCATGGGTGGGGTGGGGTGGCTTGGTCTGTGGGGCGCTGAAGAAATCAGTCCCCTCCATCTCCTCCCTCTGGAAAACGCCCAAGCCCTTGGGGAACTGCCCGCACCGCTACCGTGGGGGCCGGGACCCTCCTCTGTGTCCTCCTGTGGCCCAGTCCAAGGGGCCTAGGCCTGGCCGGGGCTGCATTGGACCCCACCCACCCTGGCGTGTGGACTCGCCAAAAATCGGCGATTAGATATTGGATTCCAGCTTCATTGAGGTCATTTCACTAATGAGTGCACCGGAAAGAGTTTCCTAATCCATCTGTGAGGGTGGCAACTGAAAGAGAATTTTTTTTTTTTTTTTTGAGACAGAGTCTCGCTTTGTTGCCTAGGCTAGAGTGAGTGCCGTGGCGTTAGCCTAGCTCACAGCAACCTCAAACTCCTGGGCTCAAGCAATCCTTCTGCCTCAGCCTCCCAAGTAGCTGGGACTACAGGCATGCGCCACCATGCCTGGCTCATTTTCCTATATATATTAGTTGGCCAATTAATTTCTTTCTATTTACAGTAGAGACCGGGTCTGGCTCTTGCTCAGGCTGGTTTCGAACTCCTGACCTCGAGCAATCCGCCCGCCTCGGCCTCCCAGAGAGCTAGGATTACAGGCTTGAGCCACCGCGCCCGGCCTGAAAGAGAATTTGAAAGCTGACAGAATAGGCGAGGAAAGGCATAGGAGATTTCCACACCCAGTAAGGAAGCCTTTCCCGAAATGGAAGAAAGAAAGGAGCAAACAGAGACACCGGTAGCCCGCCCGGATCAGAGTCTGCCCCTGAGAGAAAGTACCCTGACCAGGTTCACCCGTGGGTGGGTCGCGAGCTAGCGGCATTCAGAAGAGCGAGGCCCGCAGTCTGTGCAGAAGACACCTGCACTCGGGTGTGTGTGGCGGCACGATTCCCAAGCAGCTCCAGATGTTAAACCAAGGAGAAGCCAGGGAGTTCCCAACGCCCCAGGTGTCCTCAGCCCACGACTGGCTGCTGTGGGAATGCGAAGCCCGGCTCCTTGTCTCAGAGCGGGACAACCAGGAGGTGTGATGTCCACCCCGTGGTTCCCAGGAGGATCAGGCTGAAGCTGCGACTTGGCCTGAAAGTGTCCCCTCGCATGGCCACCCCCTTCCCCTTCCTGCTCCTCTACTCCTGGTGCCCCTCCATCCAGGGGCCAGACCTTAAAGAGTCACCCGCAAGAGAATCCTGGTCCCAAAGGAGCCTTCTGGGGGACCCGTGCTGAGAGAGGTTGTGGGCATGGCCCGCTGGGACTCTGCCCGACCCAGGGCTGAGAGATGCAACCTCCCAGCTCTGGGTCCCTGCAGGAAGTGTTGGCAAGCACAGGGCCAGTCCTCCAAAGGCCCAGGTGCAGGGAGCCCAGGCCAAGCAGCCCGTTGAAGAAGCCACATGCCGTGCCACCCCGGGAACACGACTGCAGGTCACGGCCTCCCCCCTCCTCCTCCTCCTCCTCCTCCTCCTGCTCCTCCTCCCCCCCCCCCGACATGGTGCAGGGATCAGAGACACCTCAGACACTTGCTACCCAAAGTGCAAAGGGCATCAGTTGCTCCTCCAAACCCCCCGCCCAGCAGACCGCGTTGTCCAGCCAGCCCCCGGGCCTCCCTGGGGTGCCCAGCACAAAAGTGCAGACACCCACCGGACCCTCAATCTCAGTTTTCGGATGTTTTTGCCACTCTAAGGACCCGCAGGCCAGCTGGGCCTTCTGGCAGGACAGAGAGCCCCGGAATCCGACGTGGAGAGCTGGGTGTACGTCCCCATGAGGAGGCGGTCCCCACCTCCGCGGCTCTCCCCTTGCGGGGAGTGGCAGCCGCGGGGCCTCAGAGAAGACACCAGGCTGGGCCCCCGCGGCACAGAGGGAGCACGTCCCCCGCAGGCCGCTTAGCGAGGGCGGCAGGCGGACGGTTGGGTTGCGAGACACCCTGCGGCCGCCCTGCTACCGGGTTCCTGGGAGGGCGTCCTGGAACCAGCGTCCACACCAAGCCCTTGGAAGGCCCAGGCGACGGAGGAGCCCCGTCAGCGAGGGGCCGAGGACGGTGACAGGTGACAGGTGACAGGCCGGGCGGGAAGGAGTCAGTCAGGCAGGGGCCGAGGAGGAGACGGGCTGGGTAAGGGTTAGGGTTAGAGTCAGGGCACAAGTCACAATCGCAAAGACCTGGAAGCGACCCGAGTGCCCATCCACCCACGAGTGCGTAAATAAAATGTGGCGCGTGGACACCACGGAGTGCCGTTCGGCTGTGAGGAACAGCGGTGAGAGGGCACCTCTCGTGGTTCTCCTGGCCAGAGCTGGAACCCGTTCCAGTAAGCCAAGTATCCCAAGAATGGACACACGAGCACCACGTGCTCGCGCTCACCGGCAAATTGGTACGAACCGATGGACACCTAAGTGGACCCAGAGGACTCACCTTCATCGGGTGGGTGTCGGGCGGGCGTGGGGAGGGGATGGGCATACACATCCATTAGGAATGGGGTGGGTGCGCACCCACTGGGGGATGGGCGCACTTGAAGCTCTGACCCGAGGGGGGAGGCGGGGAGGGGGCGATGTACCCGACCTGAACATTGGTGCCCCCACAATACGCTGGAACAACATGAGAGGTAAATGAATAAGAACACAGGGGGGAGGGGGGCACGGGCAACACATGTCACCTTAATACTTGGACTCCCATCATCTGCTTGAAGAGAGAGAGAAAAGAAAATGCACTAATAGAGATAAGAGACACTTTTTAAAAATAATGAATCCGAAGAGAAAAGTAAAAGGAGGCCTGTGGAGCAGGTCTGGGTGTGACTCCGGATCCCCCAACATCAGGTGCCACCACCAAAGATTCCTACGTGGAGCCCATAGAACCCCAAAAGCAACGGGACGAGTTCTGGTCACATACTCCCTCAAAATGACATCCTGGCCTTCTTCTGCAACTCCCTCCCCTCTCAGCCTCTCAAGGTTTCCTCCAGCGTGTCGGTTCCCACAGAGCAGACTTTTGGTCTGAGACCTGACAGTCCAGATGCCACGCATGCTGCCGCGTGGCGGCGGTGTCGCGGCTCGGGACAAGAGGAGGCCCCACGGTGCGGGCTGGGGCGCCAGGCACCGCGGCGGGCGCTGAGGGTGGGGGTGACCCCCAGCCCGGGCCTCCGCGGCGCTCCCAGAAAGGGGACAGAACAAGAGGCCAAAAAAAAAAGAAGAAGCCTACGGCACCCGGTATTCCCAGGCCCGACCCTGCTTAGCTTCCGAGATCAGACGAGATGGGGCGCGTTCGGGGTGGTGTGGCCGTAGACGGCGGAGGGCGCCCCTGCCCCGCTCAAGAAGCCGAGCCTCTCTGCGCTTCCCCGCCGCCGCCTCCTCCCGCCCCAGGCTCCGCGGGGGCCGGGCCTGTTGAGTTTGCCGCCCGGTCCGGCGGGCTCCGAGGGACGGGGGGTGATGGGCGGGGCGGGGCGGGGCGGGCAGGGAGGGGCGGGCCGTGGTGGGGGGCTGTCTCTCTACACACACAGACACACAGACACACAGACAACACACACACACCCACACACACACACTCGCACTCACACTCACTCACTCACTCACACTCACACAAGATGCGCCTCCACGGCTGGACTCGCCAAGGTGGAGACCTTCCAGCCCCCCTCCTCTCCTCGCCTGGCCTCCTTCACCTCCCCGCCCCCCACCCCCAGCGCGTCGCCGCTGCCGCCGCCGCCGCCGCCAATGACTGCGCACGCGCGGGGCGCTCGCCCTTTGACCCCAGCCAGGGGCCGCCCTCCCCCACAACCCCTTTCAGCTGTGCCCCCCCGCCCTGTGGGTGGGCGGCCGCCTCTTCCCCCGGGTCAGGGCTGGGGCACAGCGCATGGGGGAGGGGAGCCAGTGTATGGGGCGTCTCTCTCTCGGGATGTGGCCCATGGGTGGGGTGGGGTGGCTTGGTCTGTGGGGCGCTGAAGAAATCAGTCCCCTCCATCTCCTCCCTCTGGAAAACGCCCAAGCCCTTGGGGAACTGCCCGCACCGCTACTGTGGGGGCCGGGACCCTCCTCTGTGTCCTCCTGTGGCCCAGTCCAAGGGGCCTAGGCCTGGCCGGGGCTGCATTGGACCCCACCCACCCTGGCGTGTGGACTCGCCAAAAATCGGCGATTAGATATTGGATTCCAGCTTCATTGAGGTCATTTCACTAATGAGTGCACCGGAAAGAGTTTCCTAATCCATCTGTGAGGGTGGCAACTGAAAGAGAATTTTTTTTTTTTTTTTTTGAGACAGAGTCTCGCTTTGTTGCCTAGGCTAGAGTGAGTGCCGTGGCGTTAGCCTAGCTCACAGCAACCTCAAACTCCTGGGCTCAAGCAATCCTTCTGCCTCAGCCTCCCAAGTAGCTGGGACTACAGGCATGCGCCACCATGCCTGGCTCATTTTCCTATATATATTAGTTGGCCAATTAATTTCTTTCTATTTACAGTAGAGACCGGGTCTGGCTCTTGCTCAGGCTGGTTTCGAACTCCTGACCTCGAGCAATCCGCCCGCCTCGGCCTCCCAGAGAGCTAGGATTACAGGCTTGAGCCACCGCGCCCGGCCTGAAAGAGAATTTGAAAGCTGACAGAATAGGCGAGGAAAGGCATAGGAGATTTCCACACCCAGTAAGGAAGCCTTTCCCGAAATGGAAGAAAGAAAGGAGCAAACAGAGACACACCGGTAGCCCGCCCGGATGAGAGTCTGCCTCTGAGAGAAAGTACCCTGACCAGGTTCACCCGTGGGTGGGTCGCGAGCTAGCGGCATTCAGAAGAGCGAGGCCCGCAGTCTGTGCAGAAGACACCTGCACTCGGGCGTGTGTGGCGGCACAATTCACAAGCAGCTCCAGATGTTAAACCAAGGAGAAGCCAGGGAGTTCCCAACGCCCCAGGTGTCCTCAGCCCACGACTGGCTGCTGTGGGAATGCGAAGCCCGGCTCCTTGTCTCAGAGCCGGACAACCAGGAGGTGTGATGTCCACCCCGCGGTTCCCAGGAGGATCAGGCTGAAGCTGCGACTTGGCCTGAAAGTGTCCCCTCGCATGGCCACCCCCTTCCCCTTCCTGCTCCTCTACTCCTGGTGCCCCTCCATCCAGGGGCCAGACCTTAAAGAGTCACCCGCAAGAGAATCCTGGTCCCAAAGGAGCCTTCTGGGGGACCCGTGCTGAGAGAGGTTGTGGGCATGGCCCGCTGGGGCTCTGCCCGACCCAGGGCTGAGAGATGCAACCTCCCAGCTCTGGGTCCCTGCAGGAAGTGTTGGCAAGCACAGGGCCAGTCCTCCAAAGGCCCAGGTGCAGGGAGCCCAGGCCAAGCAGCCCGTTGAAGAAGCCACATGCCGTGCCACCCCGGGAACACGACTGCAGGTCACGGCCTCCCCCCTCCTCCTCCTCCTCCTCCTCCTCCAGCTCCTCCTCCCCCCCCCCCCCCGGACATGGTGCAGGGATCAGAGACACCTCAGACACTTGCTACCCAAAGTGCAAAGGGCATCAGTTGCTCCTCCAAACCCCCCGCCCAGCAGACCGCGTTGTCCAGCCAGCCCCCGGGCCTCCCTGGGGTGCCCAGCACAAAAGTGCAGACACCCACCGGACCCTCAATCTCAGTTTTCGGATGTTTTTGCCACTCTAAGGACCCGCAGGCCAGCTGGGCCTTCTGGCAGGACAGAGAGCCCCGGAATCCGACGTGGAGAGCTGGGTGTACGTCCCCATGAGGAGGCGGTCCCCACCTCCGCGGCTCTCCCCTTGCGGGGAGTGGCAGCCGCGGGGCCTCAGAGAAGACACCAGGCTGGGCCCCCGCGGCACAGAGGGAGCACGTCCCCCGCAGGCCGCTTAGCGAGGGCGGCAGGCGGACGGTTGGGTTGCGAGACACCCTGCGGCCGCCCTGCTACCGGGTTCCTGGGAGGGCGTCCTGGAACCAGCGTCCACACCAAGCCCTTGGAAGGCCCAGGCGACGGAGGAGCCCCGTCAGCGAGGGGCCGAGGACGGTGACAGGTGACAGGTGACAGGCCGGGCGGGAAGGAGTCAGTCAGGCAGGGGCCGAGGAGGAGACGGGCTGGGTAAGGGTTAGGGTTAGAGTCAGGGCACAAGTCACAATCGCAAAGACCTGGAAGCGACCCGAGTGCCCATCCACCCACGAGTGCGTAAATAAAATGTGGCGCGTGGACACCACGGAGTGCCGTTCGGCTGTGAGGAACAGCGGTGAGAGGGCACCTCTCGTGGTTCTCCTGGCCAGAGCTGGAACCCGTTCCAGTAAGCCAAGTATCCCAAGAATGGACACACGAGCACCACGTGCTCGCGCTCACCGGCAAATTGGTACGAACCGATGGACACCTAAGTGGACCCAGAGGACTCACCTTCATCGGGTGGGTGTCGGGCGGGCGTGGGGAGGGGATGGGCATACACATCCATTAGGAATGGGGTGGGTGCGCACCCACTGGGGGATGGGCGCACTTGAAGCTCTGACCCGAGGGGGGAGGCGGGGAGGGGGCGATGTACCCGACCTGAACATTGGTGCCCCCACAATACGCTGGAACAACATGAGAGGTAAATGAATAAGAACACAGGGGGGAGGGGGGCACGGGCAACACATGTCACCTTAATACTTGGACTCCCATCATCTGCTTGAAGAGAGAGAGAAAAGAAAATGCACTAATAGAGATAAGAGACACTTTTTAAAAATAATGAATCCGAAGAGAAAAGTAAAAGGAGGCCTGTGGAGCAGGTCTGGGTGTGACTCCGGATCCCCCAACATCAGGTGCCACCACCAAAGATTCCTACGTGGAGCCCATAGAACCCCAAAAGCAACGGGACGAGTTCTGGTCACATACTCCCTCAAAATGACATCCTGGCCTTCTTCTGCAACTCCCTCCCCTCTCAGCCTCTCAAGGTTTCCTCCAGCGTGTCGGTTCCCACAGAGCAGACTTTTGGTCTGAGACCTGACAGTCCAGATGCCACGCATGCTGCCGCGTGGCGGCGGTGTCGCGGCTCGGGACAAGAGGAGGCCCCACGGTGCGGGCTGGGGCGCCAGGCACCGCGGCGGGCGCTGAGGGTGGGGGTGACCCCCAGCCCGGGCCTCCGCGGCGCTCCCAGAAAGGGGACAGAACAAGAGGCCAAAAAAAAAAGAAGAAGCCTACGGCACCCGGTATTCCCAGGCCCGACCCTGCTTAGCTTCCGAGATCAGACGAGATGGGGCGCGTTCGGGGTGGTGTGGCCGTAGACGGCGGAGGGCGCCCCTGCCCCGCTCAAGAAGCCGAGCCTCTCTGCGCTTCCCCGCCGCCGCCTCCTCCCGCCCCAGGCTCCGCGGGGGCCGGGCCTGTTGAGTTTGCCGCCCGGTCCGGCGGGCTCCGAGGGACGGGGGGTGATGGGCGGGGCGGGGCGGGGCGGGCAGGGAGGGGCGGGCCGTGGTGGGGGGCTGTCTCTCTACACACACAGACACACAGACACACAGACAACACACACACACCCACACACACACACTCGCACTCACACTCACTCACTCACTCACACTCACACAAGATGCGCCTCCACGGCTGGACTCGCCAAGGTGGAGACCTTCCAGCCCCCCTCCTCTCCTCGCCTGGCCTCCTTCACCTCCCCGCCCCCCACCCCCAGCGCGTCGCCGCTGCCGCCGCCGCCGCCGCCGCCGCCGCCGCCAATGACTGCGCACGCGCGGGGCGCTCGCCCTTTGACCCCAGCCAGGGGCCGCCCTCCCCCACAACCCCTTTCAGCTGTGCCCCCCGCCCTGTGGGTGGGCGGCCGCCTCTTCCCCCGGGTCAGGGCTGGGGCACAGCGCATGGGGGAGGGGAGCCAGTGTATGGGGCGTCTCTCTCTCGGGATGTGGCCCATGGGTGGGGTGGGGTGGCTTGGTCTGTGGGGCGCTGAAGAAATCAGTCCCCTCCATCTCCTCCCTCTGGAAAACGCCCAAGCCCTTGGGGAACTGCCCGCACCGCTACCGTGGGGGCCGGGACCCTCCTCTGTGTCCTCCTGTGGCCCAGTCCAAGGGGCCTAGGCCTGGCCGGGGCTGCATTGGACCCCACCCACCCTGGCGTGTGGACTCGCCAAAAATCGGCGATTAGATATTGGATTCCAGCTTCATTGAGGTCATTTCACTAATGAGTGCACCGGAAAGAGTTTCCTAATCCATCTGTGAGGGTGGCAACTGAAAGAGAATTTTTTTTTTTTTTTTTTGAGACAGAGTCTCGCTTTGTTGCCTAGGCTAGAGTGAGTGCCGTGGCGTTAGCCTAGCTCACAGCAACCTCAAACTCCTGGGCTCAAGCAATCCTTCTGCCTCAGCCTCCCAAGTAGCTGGGACTACAGGCATGCGCCACCATGCCTGGCTCATTTTCCTATATATATTAGTTGGCCAATTAATTTCTTTCTATTTACAGTAGAGACCGGGTCTGGCTCTTGCTCAGGCTGGTTTCGAACTCCTGACCTCGAGCAATCCGCCCGCCTCGGCCTCCCAGAGAGCTAGGATTACAGGCTTGAGCCACCGCGCCCGGCCTGAAAGAGAATTTGAAAGCTGACAGAATAGGCGAGGAAAGGCATAGGAGATTTCCACACCCAGTAAGGAAGCCTTTCCCGAAATGGAAGAAAGAAAGGAGCAAACAGAGACACACCGGTAGCCCGCCCGGATGAGAGTCTGCCTCTGAGAGAAAGTACCCTGACCAGGTTCACCCGTGGGTGGGTCGCGAGCTAGCGGCATTCAGAAGAGCGAGGCCCGCAGTCTGTGCAGAAGACACCTGCACTCGGGCGTGTGTGGCGGCACAATTCACAAGCAGCTCCAGATGTTAAACCAAGGAGAAGCCAGGGAGTTCCCAACGCCCCAGGTGTCCTCAGCCCACGACTGGCTGCTGTGGGAATGCGAAGCCCGGCTCCTTGTCTCAGAGCCGGACAACCAGGAGGTGTGATGTCCACCCCGCGGTTCCCAGGAGGATCAGGCTGAAGCTGCGACTTGGCCTGAAAGTGTCCCCTCGCATGGCCACCCCCTTCCCCTTCCTGCTCCTCTACTCCTGGTGCCCCTCCATCCAGGGGCCAGACCTTAAAGAGTCACCCGCAAGAGAATCCTGGTCCCAAAGGAGCCTTCTGGGGGACCCGTGCTGAGAGAGGTTGTGGGCATGGCCCGCTGGGGCTCTGCCCGACCCAGGGCTGAGAGATGCAACCTCCCAGCTCTGGGTCCCTGCAGGAAGTGTTGGCAAGCACAGGGCCAGTCCTCCAAAGGCCCAGGTGCAGGGAGCCTAGGCCAAGCAGCCCGTTGAAGAAGCCACATGCCGTGCCACCCCGGGAACACGACTGCAGGTCACGGCCTCCCCCCTCCTCCTCCTCCTCCTCCTCCTCCTGCTCCTCCTCCCCCCCCCCCGGACATGGTGCAGGGATCAGAGACACCTCAGACACTTGCTACCCAAAGTGCAAAGGGCATCAGTTGCTCCTCCAAACCCCCCGCCCAGCAGACCGCGTTGTCCAGCCAGCCCCCGGGCCTCCCTGGGGTGCCCAGCACAAAAGTGCAGACACCCACCGGACCCTCAATCTCAGTTTTCGGATGTTTTTGCCACTCTAAGGACCCGCAGGCCAGCTGGGCCTTCTGGCAGGACAGAGAGCCCCGGAATCCGACGTGGAGAGCTGGGTGTACGTCCCCATGAGGAGGCGGTCCCCACCTCCGCGGCTCTCCCCTTGCGGGGAGTGGCAGCCGCGGGGCCTCAGAGAAGACACCAGGCTGGGCCCCCGCGGCACAGAGGGAGCACGTCCCCCGCAGGCCGCTTAGCGAGGGCGGCAGGCGGACGGTTGGGTTGCGAGACACCCTGCGGCCGCCCTGCTACCGGGTTCCTGGGAGGGCGTCCTGGAACCAGCGTCCACACCAAGCCCTTGGAAGGCCCAGGCGACGGAG
The DNA here is from genome assembly GCF_040939455.1 of Microcebus murinus. Classification (NCBI taxonomy): domain Eukaryota; kingdom Metazoa; phylum Chordata; class Mammalia; order Primates; family Cheirogaleidae; genus Microcebus; species Microcebus murinus. The sequence goes on along the minus strand of NC_134115.1, from coordinate 76,851 downwards.
GAGCCCCGTCAGCGAGGGGCCGAGGACGGTGACAGGTGACAGGTGACAGGCCGGGCGGGAAGGAGTCAGTCAGGCAGGGGCCGAGGAGGAGACGGGCTGGGTAAGGGTTAGGGTTAGAGTCAGGGCACAAGTCACAATCGCAAAGACCTGGAAGCGACCCGAGTGCCCATCCACCCACGAGTGCGTAAATAAAATGTGGCGCGTGGACACCACGGAGTGCCGTTCGGCTGTGAGGAACAGCGGTGAGAGGGCACCTCTCGTGGTTCTCCTGGCCAGAGCTGGAACCCGTTCCAGTAAGCCAAGTATCCCAAGAATGGACACACGAGCACCACGTGCTCGCGCTCACCGGCAAATTGGTACGAACCGATGGACACCTAAGTGGACCCAGAGGACTCACCTTCATCGGGTGGGTGTCGGGCGGGCGTGGGGAGGGGATGGGCATACACATCCATTAGGAATGGGGTGGGTGCGCACCCACTGGGGGATGGGCGCACTTGAAGCTCTGACCCGAGGGGGGAGGCGGGGAGGGGGCGATGTACCCGACCTGAACATTGGTGCCCCCACAATACGCTGGAACAACATGAGAGGTAAATGAATAAGAACACAGGGGGGAGGGGGGCACGGGCAACACATGTCACCTTAATACTTGGACTCCCATCATCTGCTTGAAGAGAGAGAGAAAAGAAAATGCACTAATAGAGATAAGAGACACTTTTTAAAAATAATGAATCCGAAGAGAAAAGTAAAAGGAGGCCTGTGGAGCAGGTCTGGGTGTGACTCCGGATCCCCCAACATCAGGTGCCACCACCAAAGATTCCTACGTGGAGCCCATAGAACCCCAAAAGCAACGGGACGAGTTCTGGTCACATACTCCCTCAAAATGACATCCTGGCCTTCTTCTGCAACTCCCTCCCCTCTCAGCCTCTCAAGGTTTCCTCCAGCGTGTCGGTTCCCACAGAGCAGACTTTTGGTCTGAGACCTGACAGTCCAGATGCCACGCATGCTGCCGCGTGGCGGCGGTGTCGCGGCTCGGGACAAGAGGAGGCCCCACGGTGCGGGCTGGGGCGCCAGGCACCGCGGCGGGCGCTGAGGGTGGGGGTGACCCCCAGCCCGGGCCTCCGCGGCGCTCCCAGAAAGGGGACAGAACAAGAGGCCAAAAAAAAAAGAAGAAGCCTACGGCACCCGGTATTCCCAGGCCCGACCCTGCTTAGCTTCCGAGATCAGACGAGATGGGGCGCGTTCGGGGTGGTGTGGCCGTAGACGGAGGAGGGCGCCCCTGCCCCGCTCAAGAAGCCGAGCCTCTCTGCGCTTCCCCGCCGCCGCCTCCTCCCGCCCCAGGCTCCGCGGGGGCCGGGCCTGTTGAGTTTGCCGCCCGGTCCGGCGGGCTCCGAGGGACGGGGGGTGATGGGCGGGGCGGGGCGGGGCGGGCAGGGAGGGGCGGGCCGTGGTGGGGGGCTGTCTCTCTACACACACAGACACACAGACACACAGACAACACACACACACCCACACACACACACTCGCACTCACACTCACTCACTCACTCACACTCACACAAGATGCGCCTCCACGGCTGGACTCGCCAAGGTGGAGACCTTCCAGCCCCCCTCCTCTCCTCGCCTGGCCTCCTTCACCTCCCCGCCCCCCACCCCCAGCGCGTCGCCGCTGCCGCCGCCGCCGCCGCCAATGACTGCGCACGCGCGGGGCGCTCGCCCTTTGACCCCAGCCAGGGGCCGCCCTCCCCCACAACCCCTTTCAGCTGTGCCCCCCCGCCCTGTGGGTGGGCGGCCGCCTCTTCCCCCGGGTCAGGGCTGGGGCACAGCGCATGGGGGAGGGGAGCCAGTGTATGGGGCGTCTCTCTCTCGGGATGTGGCCCATGGGTGGGGTGGGGTGGCTTGGTCTGTGGGGCGCTGAAGAAATCAGTCCCCTCCATCTCCTCCCTCTGGAAAACGCCCAAGCCCTTGGGGAACTGCCCGCACCGCTACTGTGGGGGCCGGGACCCTCCTCTGTGTCCTCCTGTGGCCCAGTCCAAGGGGCCTAGGCCTGGCCGGGGCTGCATTGGACCCCACCCACCCTGGCGTGTGGACTCGCCAAAAATCGGCGATTAGATATTGGATTCCAGCTTCATTGAGGTCATTTCACTAATGAGTGCACCGGAAAGAGTTTCCTAATCCATCTGTGAGGGTGGCAACTGAAAGAGAATTTTTTTTTTTTTTTTTTGAGACAGAGTCTCGCTTTGTTGCCTAGGCTAGAGTGAGTGCCGTGGCGTTAGCCTAGCTCACAGCAACCTCAAACTCCTGGGCTCAAGCAATCCTTCTGCCTCAGCCTCCCAAGTAGCTGGGACTACAGGCATGCGCCACCATGCCTGGCTCATTTTCCTATATATATTAGTTGGCCAATTAATTTCTTTCTATTTACAGTAGAGACCGGGTCTGGCTCTTGCTCAGGCTGGTTTCGAACTCCTGACCTCGAGCAATCCGCCCGCCTCGGCCTCCCAGAGAGCTAGGATTACAGGCTTGAGCCACCGCGCCCGGCCTGAAAGAGAATTTGAAAGCTGACAGAATAGGCGAGGAAAGGCATAGGAGATTTCCACACCCAGTAAGGAAGCCTTTCCCGAAATGGAAGAAAGAAAGGAGCAAACAGAGACACACCGGTAGCCCGCCCGGATGAGAGTCTGCCTCTGAGAGAAAGTACCCTGACCAGGTTCACCCGTGGGTGGGTCGCGAGCTAGCGGCATTCAGAAGAGCGAGGCCCGCAGTCTGTGCAGAAGACACCTGCACTCGGGCGTGTGTGGCGGCACAATTCACAAGCAGCTCCAGATGTTAAACCAAGGAGAAGCCAGGGAGTTCCCAACGCCCCAGGTGTCCTCAGCCCACGACTGGCTGCTGTGGGAATGCGAAGCCCGGCTCCTTGTCTCAGAGCCGGACAACCAGGAGGTGTGATGTCCACCCCGCGGTTCCCAGGAGGATCAGGCTGAAGCTGCGACTTGGCCTGAAAGTGTCCCCTCGCATGGCCACCCCCTTCCCCTTCCTGCTCCTCTACTCCTGGTGCCCCTCCATCCAGGGGCCAGACCTTAAAGAGTCACCCGCAAGAGAATCCTGGTCCCAAAGGAGCCTTCTGGGGGACCCGTGCTGAGAGAGGTTGTGGGCATGGCCCGCTGGGGCTCTGCCCGACCCAGGGCTGAGAGATGCAACCTCCCAGCTCTGGGTCCCTGCAGGAAGTGTTGGCAAGCACAGGGCCAGTCCTCCAAAGGCCCAGGTGCAGGGAGCCCAGGCCAAGCAGCCCGTTGAAGAAGCCACATGCCGTGCCACCCCGGGAACACGACTGCAGGTCACGGCCTCCCCCCTCCTCCTCCTCCTCCTCCTCCTCCAGCTCCTCCTCCCCCCCCCCCCCCCGGACATGGTGCAGGGATCAGAGACACCTCAGACACTTGCTACCCAAAGTGCAAAGGGCATCAGTTGCTCCTCCAAACCCCCCGCCCAGCAGACCGCGTTGTCCAGCCAGCCCCCGGGCCTCCCTGGGGTGCCCAGCACAAAAGTGCAGACACCCACCGGACCCTCAATCTCAGTTTTCGGATGTTTTTGCCACTCTAAGGACCCGCAGGCCAGCTGGGCCTTCTGGCAGGACAGAGAGCCCCGGAATCCGACGTGGAGAGCTGGGTGTACGTCCCCATGAGGAGGCGGTCCCCACCTCCGCGGCTCTCCCCTTGCGGGGAGTGGCAGCCGCGGGGCCTCAGAGAAGACACCAGGCTGGGCCCCCGCGGCACAGAGGGAGCACGTCCCCCGCAGGCCGCTTAGCGAGGGCGGCAGGCGGACGGTTGGGTTGCGAGACACCCTGCGGCCGCCCTGCTACCGGGTTCCTGGGAGGGCGTCCTGGAACCAGCGTCCACACCAAGCCCTTGGAAGGCCCAGGCGACGGAGGAGCCCCGTCAGCGAGGGGCCGAGGACGGTGACAGGTGACAGGTGACAGGCCGGGCGGGAAGGAGTCAGTCAGGCAGGGGCCGAGGAGGAGACGGGCTGGGTAAGGGTTAGGGTTAGAGTCAGGGCACAAGTCACAATCGCAAAGACCTGGAAGCGACCCGAGTGCCCATCCACCCACGAGTGCGTAAATAAAATGTGGCGCGTGGACACCACGGAGTGCCGTTCGGCTGTGAGGAACAGCGGTGAGAGGGCACCTCTCGTGGTTCTCCTGGCCAGAGCTGGAACCCGTTCCAGTAAGCCAAGTATCCCAAGAATGGACACACGAGCACCACGTGCTCGCGCTCACCGGCAAATTGGTACGAACCGATGGACACCTAAGTGGACCCAGAGGACTCACCTTCATCGGGTGGGTGTCGGGCGGGCGTGGGGAGGGGATGGGCATACACATCCATTAGGAATGGGGTGGGTGCGCACCCACTGGGGGATGGGCGCACTTGAAGCTCTGACCCGAGGGGGGAGGCGGGGAGGGGGCGATGTACCCGACCTGAACATTGGTGCCCCCACAATACGCTGGAACAACATGAGAGGTAAATGAATAAGAACACAGGGGGGAGGGGGGCACGGGCAACACATGTCACCTTAATACTTGGACTCCCATCATCTGCTTGAAGAGAGAGAGAAAAGAAAATGCACTAATAGAGATAAGAGACACTTTTTAAAAATAATGAATCCGAAGAGAAAAGTAAAAGGAGGCCTGTGGAGCAGGTCTGGGTGTGACTCCGGATCCCCCAACATCAGGTGCCACCACCAAAGATTCCTACGTGGAGCCCATAGAACCCCAAAAGCAACGGGACGAGTTCTGGTCACATACTCCCTCAAAATGACATCCTGGCCTTCTTCTGCAACTCCCTCCCCTCTCAGCCTCTCAAGGTTTCCTCCAGCGTGTCGGTTCCCACAGAGCAGACTTTTGGTCTGAGACCTGACAGTCCAGATGCCACGCATGCTGCCGCGTGGCGGCGGTGTCGCGGCTCGGGACAAGAGGAGGCCCCACGGTGCGGGCTGGGGCGCCAGGCACCGCGGCGGGCGCTGAGGGTGGGGGTGACCCCCAGCCCGGGCCTCCGCGGCGCTCCCAGAAAGGGGACAGAACAAGAGGCCAAAAAAAAAAGAAGAAGCCTACGGCACCCGGTATTCCCAGGCCCGACCCTGCTTAGCTTCCGAGATCAGACGAGATGGGGCGCGTTCGGGGTGGTGTGGCCGTAGACGGCGGAGGGCGCCCCTGCCCCGCTCAAGAAGCCGAGCCTCTCTGCGCTTCCCCGCCGCCGCCTCCTCCCGCCCCAGGCTCCGCGGGGGCCGGGCCTGTTGAGTTTGCCGCCCGGTCCGGCGGGCTCCGAGGGACGGGGGGTGATGGGCGGGGCGGGGCGGGGCGGGCAGGGAGGGGCGGGCCGTGGTGGGGGGCTGTCTCTCTACACACACAGACACACAGACACACAGACAACACACACACACCCACACACACACACTCGCACTCACACTCACTCACTCACTCACACTCACACAAGATGCGCCTCCACGGCTGGACTCGCCAAGGTGGAGACCTTCCAGCCCCCCTCCTCTCCTCGCCTGGCCTCCTTCACCTCCCCGCCCCCCACCCCCAGCGCGTCGCCGCTGCCGCCGCCGCCGCCGCCGCCGCCGCCAATGACTGCGCACGCGCGGGGCGCTCGCCCTTTGACCCCAGCCAGGGGCCGCCCTCCCCCACAACCCCTTTCAGCTGTGCCCCCCGCCCTGTGGGTGGGCGGCCGCCTCTTCCCCCGGGTCAGGGCTGGGGCACAGCGCATGGGGGAGGGGAGCCAGTGTATGGGGCGTCTCTCTCTCGGGATGTGGCCCATGGGTGGGGTGGGGTGGCTTGGTCTGTGGGGCGCTGAAGAAATCAGTCCCCTCCATCTCCTCCCTCTGGAAAACGCCCAAGCCCTTGGGGAACTGCCCGCACCGCTACCGTGGGGGCCGGGACCCTCCTCTGTGTCCTCCTGTGGCCCAGTCCAAGGGGCCTAGGCCTGGCCGGGGCTGCATTGGACCCCACCCACCCTGGCGTGTGGACTCGCCAAAAATCGGCGATTAGATATTGGATTCCAGCTTCATTGAGGTCATTTCACTAATGAGTGCACCGGAAAGAGTTTCCTAATCCATCTGTGAGGGTGGCAACTGAAAGAGAATTTTTTTTTTTTTTTTTGAGACAGAGTCTCGCTTTGTTGCCTAGGCTAGAGTGAGTGCCGTGGCGTTAGCCTAGCTCACAGCAACCTCAAACTCCTGGGCTCAAGCAATCCTTCTGCCTCAGCCTCCCAAGTAGCTGGGACTACAGGCATGCGCCACCATGCCTGGCTCATTTTCCTATATATATTAGTTGGCCAATTAATTTCTTTCTATTTACAGTAGAGACCGGGTCTGGCTCTTGCTCAGGCTGGTTTCGAACTCCTGACCTCGAGCAATCCGCCCGCCTCGGCCTCCCAGAGAGCTAGGATTACAGGCTTGAGCCACCGCGCCCGGCCTGAAAGAGAATTTGAAAGCTGACAGAATAGGCGAGGAAAGGCATAGGAGATTTCCACACCCAGTAAGGAAGCCTTTCCCGAAATGGAAGAAAGAAAGGAGCAAACAGAGACACACCGGTAGCCCGCCCGGATGAGAGTCTGCCTCTGAGAGAAAGTACCCTGACCAGGTTCACCCGTGGGTGGGTCGCGAGCTAGCGGCATTCAGAAGAGCGAGGCCCGCAGTCTGTGCAGAAGACACCTGCACTCGGGCGTGTGTGGCGGCACAATTCACAAGCAGCTCCAGATGTTAAACCAAGGAGAAGCCAGGGAGTTCCCAACGCCCCAGGTGTCCTCAGCCCACGACTGGCTGCTGTGGGAATGCGAAGCCCGGCTCCTTGTCTCAGAGCCGGACAACCAGGAGGTGTGATGTCCACCCCGCGGTTCCCAGGAGGATCAGGCTGAAGCTGCGACTTGGCCTGAAAGTGTCCCCTCGCATGGCCACCCCCTTCCCCTTCCTGCTCCTCTACTCCTGGTGCCCCTCCATCCAGGGGCCAGACCTTAAAGAGTCACCCGCAAGAGAATCCTGGTCCCAAAGGAGCCTTCTGGGGGACCCGTGCTGAGAGAGGTTGTGGGCATGGCCCGCTGGGGCTCTGCCCGACCCAGGGCTGAGAGATGCAACCTCCCAGCTCTGGGTCCCTGCAGGAAGTGTTGGCAAGCACAGGGCCAGTCCTCCAAAGGCCCAGGTGCAGGGAGCCCAGGCCAAGCAGCCCGTTGAAGAAGCCACATGCCGTGCCACCCCGGGAACACGACTGCAGGTCACGGCCTCCCCCCTCCTCCTCCTCCTCCTCCTCCTCCTGCTCCTCCTCCCCCCCCCCCCGGACATGGTGCAGGGATCAGAGACACCTCAGACACTTGCTACCCAAAGTGCAAAGGGCATCAGTTGCTCCTCCAAACCCCCCGCCCAGCAGACCGCGTTGTCCAGCCAGCCCCCGGGCCTCCCTGGGGTGCCCAGCACAAAAGTGCAGACACCCACCGGACCCTCAATCTCAGTTTTCGGATGTTTTTGCCACTCTAAGGACCCGCAGGCCAGCTGGGCCTTCTGGCAGGACAGAGAGCCCCGGAATCCGACGTGGAGAGCTGGGTGTACGTCCCCATGAGGAGGCGGTCCCCACCTCCGCGGCTCTCCCCTTGCGGGGAGTGGCAGCCGCGGGGCCTCAGAGAAGACACCAGGCTGGGCCCCCGCGGCACAGAGGGAGCACGTCCCCCGCAGGCCGCTTAGCGAGGGCGGCAGGCGGACGGTTGGGTTGCGAGACACCCTGCGGCCGCCCTGCTACCGGGTTCCTGGGAGGGCGTCCTGGAACCAGCGTCCACACCAAGCCCTTGGAAGGCCCAGGCGACGGAGGAGCCCCGTCAGCGAGGGGCCGAGGACGGTGACAGGTGACAGGTGACAGGCCGGGCGGGAAGGAGTCAGTCAGGCAGGGGCCGAGGAGGAGACGGGCTGGGTAAGGGTTAGGGTTAGAGTCAGGGCACAAGTCACAATCGCAAAGACCTGGAAGCGACCCGAGTGCCCATCCACCCACGAGTGCGTAAATAAAATGTGGCGCGTGGACACCACGGAGTGCCGTTCGGCTGTGAGGAACAGCGGTGAGAGGGCACCTCTCGTGGTTCTCCTGGCCAGAGCTGGAACCCGTTCCAGTAAGCCAGGTATCCCAAGAATGGACACACGAGCACCACGTGCTCGCGCTCACCGGCAAATTGGTACGAACCGATGGACACCTAAGTGGACCCAGAGGACTCACCTTCATCGGGTGGGTGTCGGGCGGGCGTGGGGAGGGGATGGGCATACACATCCATTAGGAATGGGGTGGGTGCGCACCCACTGGGGGATGGGCGCACTTGAAGCTCTGACCCGAGGGGGGAGGCGGGGAGGGGGCGATGTACCCGACCTGAACATTGGTGCCCCCACAATACGCTGGAACAACATGAGAGGTAAATGAATAAGAACACAGGGGGGAGGGGGGCACGGGCAACACATGTCACCTTAATACTTGGACTCCCATCATCTGCTTGAAGAGAGAGAGAAAAGAAAATGCACTAATAGAGATAAGAGACACTTTTTAAAAATAATGAATCCGAAGAGAAAAGTAAAAGGAGGCCTGTGGAGCAGGTCTGGGTGTGACTCCGGATCCCCCAACATCAGGTGCCACCACCAAAGATTCCTACGTGGAGCCCATAGAACCCCAAAAGCAACGGGACGAGTTCTGGTCACATACTCCCTCAAAATGACATCCTGGCCTTCTTCTGCAACTCCCTCCCCTCTCAGCCTCTCAAGGTTTCCTCCAGCGTGTCGGTTCCCACAGAGCAGACTTTTGGTCTGAGACCTGACAGTCCAGATGCCACGCATGCTGCCGCGTGGCGGCGGTGTCGCGGCTCGGGACAAGAGGAGGCCCCACGGTGCGGGCTGGGGCGCCAGGCACCGCGGCGGGCGCTGAGGGTGGGGGTGACCCCCAGCCCGGGCCTCCGCGGCGCTCCCAGAAAGGGGACAGAACAAGAGGCCAAAAAAAAAAGAAGAAGCCTACGGCACCCGGTATTCCCAGGCCCGACCCTGCTTAGCTTCCGAGATCAGACGAGATGGGGCGCGTTCGGGGTGGTGTGGCCGTAGACGGCGGAGGGCGCCCCTGCCCCGCTCAAGAAGCCGAGCCTCTCTGCGCTTCCCCGCCGCCGCCTCCTCCCGCCCCAGGCTCCGCGGGGGCCGGGCCTGTTGAGTTTGCCGCCCGGTCCGGCGGGCTCCGAGGGACGGGGGGTGATGGGCGGGGCGGGGCGGGGCGGGCAGGGAGGGGCGGGCCGTGGTGGGGGGCTGTCTCTCTACACACACAGACACACAGACACACAGACAACACACACACACCCACACACACACACTCGCACTCACACTCACTCACTCACTCACACTCACACAAGATGCGCCTCCACGGCTGGACTCGCCAAGGTGGAGACCTTCCAGCCCCCCTCCTCTCCTCGCCTGGCCTCCTTCACCTCCCCGCCCCCCACCCCCAGCGCGTCGCCGCTGCCGCCGCCGCCGCCGCCGCCAATGACTGCGCACGCGCGGGGCGCTCGCCCTTTGACCCCAGCCAGGGGCCGCCCTCCCCCACAACCCCTTTCAGCTGTGCCCCCCGCCCTGTGGGTGGGCGGCCGCCTCTTCCCCCGGGTCAGGGCTGGGGCACAGCGCATGGGGGAGGGGAGCCAGTGTATGGGGCGTCTCTCTCTCGGGATGTGGCCCATGGGTGGGGTGGGGTGGCTTGGTCTGTGGGGCGCTGAAGAAATCAGTCCCCTCCATCTCCTCCCTCTGGAAAACGCCCAAGCCCTTGGGGAACTGCCCGCACCGCTACCGTGGGGGCCGGGACCCTCCTCTGTGTCCTCCTGTGGCCCAGTCCAAGGGGCCTAGGCCTGGCCGGGGCTGCATTGGACCCCACCCACCCTGGCGTGTGGACTCGCCAAAAATCGGCGATTAGATATTGGATTCCAGCTTCATTGAGGTCATTTCACTAATGAGTGCACCGGAAAGAGTTTCCTAATCCATCTGTGAGGGTGGCAACTGAAAGAGAATTTTTTTTTTTTTTTTTGAGACAGAGTCTCGCTTTGTTGCCTAGGCTAGAGTGAGTGCCGTGGCGTTAGCCTAGCTCACAGCAACCTCAAACTCCTGGGCTCAAGCAATCCTTCTGCCTCAGCCTCCCAAGTAGCTGGGACTACAGGCATGCGCCACCATGCCTGGCTCATTTTCCTATATATATTAGTTGGCCAATTAATTTCTTTCTATTTACAGTAGAGACCGGGTCTGGCTCTTGCTCAGGCTGGTTTCGAACTCCTGACCTCGAGCAATCCGCCCGCCTCGGCCTCCCAGAGAGCTAGGATTACAGGCTTGAGCCACCGCGCCCGGCCTGAAAGAGAATTTGAAAGCTGACAGAATAGGCGAGGAAAGGCATAGGAGATTTCCACACCCAGTAAGGAAGCCTTTCCCGAAATGGAAGAAAGAAAGGAGCAAACAGAGACACACCGGTAGCCCGCCCGGATGAGAGTCTGCCTCTGAGAGAAAGTACCCTGACCAGGTTCACCCGTGGGTGGGTCGCGAGCTAGCGGCATTCAGAAGAGCGAGGCCCGCAGTCTGTGCAGAAGACACCTGCACTCGGGCGTGTGTGGCGGCACAATTCACAAGCAGCTCCAGATGTTAAACCAAGGAGAAGCCAGGGAGTTCCCAACGCCCCAGGTGTCCTCAGCCCACGACTGGCTGCTGTGGGAATGCGAAGCCCGGCTCCTTGTCTCAGAGCCGGACAACCAGGAGGTGTGATGTCCACCCCGCGGTTCCCAGGAGGATCAGGCTGAAGCTGCGACTTGGCCTGAAAGTGTCCCCTCGCATGGCCACCCCCTTCCCCTTCCTGCTCCTCTACTCCTGGTGCCCCTCCATCCAGGGGCCAGACCTTAAAGAGTCACCCGCAAGAGAATCCTGGTCCCAAAGGAGCCTTCTGGGGGACCCGTGCTGAGAGAGGTTGTGGGCATGGCCCGCTGGGGCTCTGCCCGACCCAGGGCTGAGAGATGCAACCTCCCAGCTCTGGGTCCCTGCAGGAAGTGTTGGCAAGCACAGGGCCAGTCCTCCAAAGGCCCAGGTGCAGGGAGCCCAGGCCAAGCAGCCCGTTGAAGAAGCCACATGCCGTGCCACCCCGGGAACACGACTGCAGGTCACGGCCTCCCCCCTCCTCCTCCTCCTCCTCCTCCTCCAGCTCCTCCTCCCCCCCCCCCCCCCGGACATGGTGCAGGGATCAGAGACACCTCAGACACTTGCTACCCAAAGTGCAAAGGGCATCAGTTGCTCCTCCAAACCCCCCGCCCAGCAGACCGCGTTGTCCAGCCAGCCCCCGGGCCTCCCTGGGGTGCCCAGCACAAAAGTGCAGACACCCACCGGACCCTCAATCTCAGTTTTCGGATGTTTTTGCCACTCTAAGGACCCGCAGGCCAGCTGGGCCTTCTGGCAGGACAGAGAGCCCCGGAATCCGACGTGGAGAGCTGGGTGTACGTCCCCATGAGGAGGCGGTCCCCACCTCCGCGGCTCTCCCCTTGCGGGGAGTGGCAGCCGCGGGGCCTCAGAGAAGACACCAGGCTGGGCCCCCGCGGCACAGAGGGAGCACGTCCCCCGCAGGCCGCTTAGCGAGGGCGGCAGGCGGACGGTTGGGTTGCGAGACACCCTGCGGCCGCCCTGCTACCGGGTTCCTGGGAGGGCGTCCTGGAACCAGCGTCCACACCAAGCCCTTGGAAGGCCCAGGCGACGGAGGAGCCCCGTCAGCGAGGGGCCGAGGACGGTGACAGGTGACAGGTGACAGGCCGGGCGGGAAGGAGTCAGTCAGGCAGGGGCCGAGGAGGAGACGGGCTGGGTAAGGGTTAGGGTTAGAGTCAGGGCACAAGTCACAATCGCAAAGACCTGGAAGCGACCCGAGTGCCCATCCACCCACGAGTGCGTAAATAAAATGTGGCGCGTGGACACCACGGAGTGCCGTTCGGCTGTGAGGAACAGCGGTGAGAGGGCACCTCTCGTGGTTCTCCTGGCCAGAGCTGGAACCCGTTCCAGTAAGCCAAGTATCCCAAGAATGGACACACGAGCACCACGTGCTCGCGCTCACCGGCAAATTGGTACGAACCGATGGACACCTAAGTGGACCCAGAGGACTCACCTTCATCGGGTGGGTGTCGGGCGGGCGTGGGGAGGGGATGGGCATACACATCCATTAGGAATGGGGTGGGTGCGCACCCACTGGGGGATGGGCGCACTTGAAGCTCTGACCCGAGGGGGGAGGCGGGGAGGGGGCGATGTACCCGACCTGAACATTGGTGCCCCCACAATACGCTGGAACAACATGAGAGGTAAATGAATAAGAACACAGGGGGGAGGGGGGCACGGGCAACACATGTCACCTTAATACTTGGACTCCCATCATCTGCTTGAAGAGAGAGAGAAAAGAAAATGCACTAATAGAGATAAGAGACACTTTTTAAAAATAATGAATCCGAAGAGAAAAGTAAAAGGAGGCCTGTGGAGCAGGTCTGGGTGTGACTCCGGATCCCCCAACATCAGGTGCCACCACCAAAGATTCCTACGTGGAGCCCATAGAACCCCAAAAGCAACGGGACGAGTTCTGGTCACATACTCCCTCAAAATGACATCCTGGCCTTCTTCTGCAACTCCCTCCCCTCTCAGCCTCTCAAGGTTTCCTCCAGCGTGTCGGTTCCCACAGAGCAGACTTTTGGTCTGAGACCTGACAGTCCAGATGCCACGCATGCTGCCGCGTGGCGGCGGTGTCGCGGCTCGGGACAAGAGGAGGCCCCACGGTGCGGGCTGGGGCGCCAGGCACCGCGGCGGGCGCTGAGGGTGGGGGTGACCCCCAGCCCGGGCCTCCGCGGCGCTCCCAGAAAGGGGACAGAACAAGAGGCCAAAAAAAAAAGAAGAAGCCTACGGCACCCGGTATTCCCAGGCCCGACCCTGCTTAGCTTCCGAGATCAGACGAGATGGGGCGCGTTCGGGGTGGTGTGGCCGTAGACGGAGGAGGGCGCCCCTGCCCCGCTCAAGAAGCCGAGCCTCTCTGCGCTTCCCCGCCGCCGCCTCCTCCCGCCCCAGGCTCCGCGGGGGCCGGGCCTGTTGAGTTTGCCGCCCGGTCCGGCGGGCTCCGAGGGACGGGGGGTGATGGGCGGGGCGGGGCGGGGCGGGCAGGGAGGGGCGGGCCGTGGTGGGGGGCTGTCTCTCTACACACACAGACACACAGACACACAGACAACACACACACACCCACACACACACACTCGCACTCACACTCACTCACTCACTCACACTCACACAAGATGCGCCTCCACGGCTGGACTCGCCAAGGTGGAGACCTTCCAGCCCCCCTCCTCTCCTCGCCTGGCCTCCTTCACCTCCCCGCCCCCCACCCCCAGCGCGTCGCCGCTGCCGCCGCCGCCAATGACTGCGCACGCGCGGGGGGGGGCGCTCGCCCTTTGACCCCAGCCAGGGGCCGCCCTCCCCCACAACCCCTTTCAGCTGTGCCCCCCGCCCTGTGGGTGGGCGGCCGCCTCTTCCCCCGGGTCAGGGCTGGGGCACAGCGCATGGGGGAGGGGAGCCAGTGTATGGGGCGTCTCTCTCTCGGGATGTGGCCCATGGGTGGGGTGGGGTGGCTTGGTCTGTGGGGCGCTGAAGAAATCAGTCCCCTCCATCTCCTCCCTCTGGAAAACGCCCAAGCCCTTGGGGAACTGCCCGCACCGCTACCGTGGGGGCCGGGACCCTCCTCTGTGTCCTCCTGTGGCCCAGTCCAAGGGGCCTAGGCCTGGCCGGGGCTGCATTGGACCCCACCCACCCTGGCGTGTGGACTCGCCAAAAATCGGCGATTAGATATTGGATTCCAGCTTCATTGAGGTCATTTCACTAATGAGTGCACCGGAAAGAGTTTCCTAATCCATCTGTGAGGGTGGCAACTGAAAGAGAATTTTTTTTTTTTTTTTTGAGACAGAGTCTCGCTTTGTTGCCTAGGCTAGAGTGAGTGCCGTGGCGTTAGCCTAGCTCACAGCAACCTCAAACTCCTGGGCTCAAGCAATCCTTCTGCCTCAGCCTCCCAAGTAGCTGGGACTACAGGCATGCGCCACCATGCCTGGCTCATTTTCCTATATATATTAGTTGGCCAATTAATTTCTTTCTATTTACAGTAGAGACCGGGTCTGGCTCTTGCTCAGGCTGGTTTCGAACTCCTGACCTCGAGCAATCCGCCCGCCTCGGCCTCCCAGAGAGCTAGGATTACAGGCTTGAGCCACCGCGCCCGGCCTGAAAGAGAATTTGAAAGCTGACAGAATAGGCGAGGAAAGGCATAGGAGATTTCCACACCCAGTAAGGAAGCCTTTCCCGAAATGGAAGAAAGAAAGGAGCAAACAGAGACACCGGTAGCCCGCCCGGATCAGAGTCTGCCCCTGAGAGAAAGTACCCTGACCAGGTTCACCCGTGGGTGGGTCGCGAGCTAGCGGCATTCAGAAGAGCGAGGCCCGCAGTCTGTGCAGAAGACACCTGCACTCGGGTGTGTGTGGCGGCACGATTCCCAAGCAGCTCCAGATGTTAAACCAAGGAGAAGCCAGGGAGTTCCCAACGCCCCAGGTGTCCTCAGCCCACGACTGGCTGCTGTGGGAATGCGAAGCCCGGCTCCTTGTCTCAGAGCGGGACAACCAGGAGGTGTGATGTCCACCCCGCGGTTCCCAGGAGGATCAGGCTGAAGCTGCGACTTGGCCTGAAAGTGTCCCCTCGCATGGCCACCCCCTTCCCCTTCCTGCTCCTCTACTCCTGGTGCCCCTCCATCCAGGGGCCAGACCTTAAAGAGTCACCCGCAAGAGAATCCTGGTCCCAAAGGAGCCTTCTGGGGGACCCGTGCTGAGAGAGGTTGTGGGCATGGCCCGCTGGGGCTCTGCCCGACCCAGGGCTGAGAGATGCAACCTCCCAGCTCTGGGTCCCTGCAGGAAGTGTTGGCAAGCACAGGGCCAGTCCTCCAAAGGCCCAGGTGCAGGGAGCCCAGGCCAAGCAGCCCGTTGAAGAAGCCACATGCCGTGCCACCCCGGGAACACGACTGCAGGTCACGGCCTCCCCCCTCCTCCTCCTCCTCCTCCTCCTCCTGCTCCTCCTCCCCCCCCCCGGACATGGTGCAGGGATCAGAGACACCTCAGACACTTGCTACCCAAAGTGCAAAGGGCATCAGTTGCTCCTCCAAACCCCCCGCCCAGCAGACCGCGTTGTCCAGCCAGCCCCCGGGCCTCCCTGGGGTGCCCAGCACAAAAGTGCAGACACCCACCGGACCCTCAATCTCAGTTTTCGGATGTTTTTGCCACTCTAAGGACCCGCAGGCCAGCTGGGCCTTCTGGCAGGACAGAGAGCCCCGGAATCCGACGTGGAGAGCTGGGTGTACGTCCCCATGAGGAGGCGGTCCCCACCTCCGCGGCTCTCCCCTTGCGGGGAGTGGCAGCCGCGGGGCCTCAGAGAAGACACCAGGCTGGGCCCCCGCGGCACAGAGGGAGCACGTCCCCCGCAGGCCGCTTAGCGAGGGCGGCAGGCGGACGGTTGGGTTGCGAGACACCCTGCGGCCGCCCTGCTACCGGGTTCCTGGGAGGGCGTCCTGGAACCAGCGTCCACACCAAGCCCTTGGAAGGCCCAGGCGACGGAGGAGCCCCGTCAGCGAGGGGCCGAGGACGGTGACAGGTGACAGGTGACAGGCCGGGCGGGAAGGAGTCAGTCAGGCAGGGGCCGAGGAGGAGACGGGCTGGGTAAGGGTTAGGGTTAGAGTCAGGGCACAAGTCACAATCGCAAAGACCTGGAAGCGACCCGAGTGCCCATCCACCCACGAGTGCGTAAATAAAATGTGGCGCGTGGACACCACGGAGTGCCGTTCGGCTGTGAGGAACAGCGGTGAGAGGGCACCTCTCGTGGTTCTCCTGGCCAGAGCTGGAACCCGTTCCAGTAAGCCAAGTATCCCAAGAATGGACACACGAGCACCACGTGCTCGCGCTCACCGGCAAATTGGTACGAACCGATGGACACCTAAGTGGACCCAGAGGACTCACCTTCATCGGGTGGGTGTCGGGCGGGCGTGGGGAGGGGATGGGCATACACATCCATTAGGAATGGGGTGGGTGCGCACCCACTGGGGGATGGGCGCACTTGAAGCTCTGACCCGAGGGGGGAGGCGGGGAGGGGGCGATGTACCCGACCTGAACATTGGTGCCCCCACAATACGCTGGAACAACATGAGAGGTAAATGAATAAGAACACAGGGGGGAGGGGGGCACGGGCAACACATGTCACCTTAATACTTGGACTCCCATCATCTGCTTGAAGAGAGAGAGAAAAGAAAATGCACTAATAGACATAAGAGACACTTTTTAAAAATAATGAATCCGAAGAGAAAAGTAAAAGGAGGCCTGTGGAGCAGGTCTGGGTGTGACTCCGGATCCCCCAACATCAGGTGCCACCACCAAAGATTCCTACGTGGAGCCCATAGAACCCCAAAAGCAACGGGACGAGTTCTGGTCACATACTCCCTCAAAATGACATCCTGGCCTTCTTCTGCAACTCCCTCCCCTCTCAGCCTCTCAAGGTTTCCTCCAGCGTGTCGGTTCCCACAGAGCAGACTTTTGGTCTGAGACCTGACAGTCCAGATGCCACGCATGCTGCCGCGTGGCGGCGGTGTCGCGGCTCGGGACAAGAGGAGGCCCCACGGTGCGGGCTGGGGCGCCAGGCACCGCGGCGGGCGCTGAGGGTGGGGGTGACCCCCAGCCCGGGCCTCCGCGGCGCTCCCAGAAAGGGGACAGAACAAGAGGCCAAAAAAAAAAGAAGAAGCCTACGGCACCCGGTATTCCCAGGCCCGACCCTGCTTAGCTTCCGAGATCAGACGAGATGGGGCGCGTTCGGGGTGGTGTGGCCGTAGACGGAGGAGGGCGCCCCTGCCCCGCTCAAGAAGCCGAGCCTCTCTGCGCTTCCCCGCCGCCGCCTCCTCCCGCCCCAGGCTCCGCGGGGGCCGGGCCTGTTGAGTTTGCCGCCCGGTCCGGCGGGCTCCGAGGGACGGGGGGTGATGGGCGGGGCGGGGCGGGGCGGGCAGGGAGGGGCGGGCCGTGGTGGGGGGCTGTCTCTCTACACACACAGACACACAGACACACAGACAACACACACACACCCACACACACACACTCGCACTCACACTCACTCACTCACTCACACTCACACAAGATGCGCCTCCACGGCTGGACTCGCCAAGGTGGAGACCTTCCAGCCCCCCTCCTCTCCTCGCCTGGCCTCCTTCACCTCCCCGCCCCCCACCCCCAGCGCGTCGCCGCTGCCGCCGCCGCCAATGACTGCGCACGCGCGGGGCGCTCGCCCTTTGACCCCAGCCAGGGGCCGCCCTCCCCCACAACCCCTTTCAGCTGTGCCCCCCGCCCTGTGGGTGGGCGGCCGCCTCTTCCCCCGGGTCAGGGCTGGGGCACAGCGCATGGGGGAGGGGAGCCAGTGTATGGGGCGTCTCTCTCTCGGGATGTGGCCCATGGGTGGGGTGGGGTGGCTTGGTCTGTGGGGCGCTGAAGAAATCAGTCCCCTCCATCTCCTCCCTCTGGAAAACGCCCAAGCCCTTGGGGAACTGCCCGCACCGCTACCGTGGGGGCCGGGACCCTCCTCTGTGTCCTCCTGTGGCCCAGTCCAAGGGGCCTAGGCCTGGCCGGGGCTGCATTGGACCCCACCCACCCTGGCGTGTGGACTCGCCAAAAATCGGCGATTAGATATTGGATTCCAGCTTCATTGAGGTCATTTCACTAATGAGTGCACCGGAAAGAGTTTCCTAATCCATCTGTGAGGGTGGCAACTGAAAGAGAATTTTTTTTTTTTTTTTTGAGACAGAGTCTCGCTTTGTTGCCTAGGCTAGAGTGAGTGCCGTGGCGTTAGCCTAGCTCACAGCAACCTCAAACTCCTGGGCTCAAGCAATCCTTCTGCCTCAGCCTCCCAAGTAGCTGGGACTACAGGCATGCGCCACCATGCCTGGCTCATTTTCCTATATATATTAGTTGGCCAATTAATTTCTTTCTATTTACAGTAGAGACCGGGTCTGGCTCTTGCTCAGGCTGGTTTCGAACTCCTGACCTCGAGCAATCCGCCCGCCTCGGCCTCCCAGAGAGCTAGGATTACAGGCTTGAGCCACCGCGCCCGGCCTGAAAGAGAATTTGAAAGCTGACAGAATAGGCGAGGAAAGGCATAGGAGATTTCCACACCCAGTAAGGAAGCCTTTCCCGAAATGGAAGAAAGAAAGGAGCAAACAGAGACACACCGGTAGCCCGCCCGGATGAGAGTCTGCCTCTGAGAGAAAGTACCCTGACCAGGTTCACCCGTGGGTGGGTCGCGAGCTAGCGGCATTCAGAAGAGCGAGGCCCGCAGTCTGTGCAGAAGACACCTGCACTCGGGCGTGTGTGGCGGCACAATTCACAAGCAGCTCCAGATGTTAAACCAAGGAGAAGCCAGGGAGTTCCCAACGCCCCAGGTGTCCTCAGCCCACGACTGGCTGCTGTGGGAATGCGAAGCCCGGCTCCTTGTCTCAGAGCCGGACAACCAGGAGGTGTGATGTCCACCCCGCGGTTCCCAGGAGGATCAGGCTGAAGCTGCGACTTGGCCTGAAAGTGTCCCCTCGCATGGCCACCCCCTTCCCCTTCCTGCTCCTCTACTCCTGGTGCCCCTCCATCCAGGGGCCAGACCTTAAAGAGTCACCCGCAAGAGAATCCTGGTCCCAAAGGAGCCTTCTGGGGGACCCGTGCTGAGAGAGGTTGTGGGCATGGCCCGCTGGGGCTCTGCCCGACCCAGGGCTGAGAGATGCAACCTCCCAGCTCTGGGTCCCTGCAGGAAGTGTTGGCAAGCACAGGGCCAGTCCTCCAAAGGCCCAGGTGCAGGGAGCCCAGGCCAAGCAGCCCGTTGAAGAAGCCACATGCCGTGCCACCCCGGGAACACGACTGCAGGTCACGGCCTCCCCCCTCCTCCTCCTCCTCCTCCTCCTCCAGCTCCTCCTCCCCCCCCCCCCCGGACATGGTGCAGGGATCAGAGACACCTCAGACACTTGCTACCCAAAGTGCAAAGGGCATCAGTTGCTCCTCCAAACCCCCCGCCCAGCAGACCGCGTTGTCCAGCCAGCCCCCGGGCCTCCCTGGGGTGCCCAGCACAAAAGTGCAGACACCCACCGGACCCTCAATCTCAGTTTTCGGATGTTTTTGCCACTCTAAGGACCCGCAGGCCAGCTGGGCCTTCTGGCAGGACAGAGAGCCCCGGAATCCGACGTGGAGAGCTGGGTGTACGTCCCCATGAGGAGGCGGTCCCCACCTCCGCGGCTCTCCCCTTGCGGGGAGTGGCAGCCGCGGGGCCTCAGAGAAGACACCAGGCTGGGCCCCCGCGGCACAGAGGGAGCACGTCCCCCGCAGGCCGCTTAGCGAGGGCGGCAGGCGGACGGTTGGGTTGCGAGACACCCTGCGGCCGCCCTGCTACCGGGTTCCTGGGAGGGCGTCCTGGAACCAGCGTCCACACCAAGCCCTTGGAAGGCCCAGGCGACGGAGGAGCCCCGTCAGCGAGGGGCCGAGGACGGTGACAGGTGACAGGTGACAGGCCGGGCGGGAAGGAGTCAGTCAGGCAGGGGCCGAGGAGGAGACGGGCTGGGTAAGGGTTAGGGTTAGAGTCAGGGCACAAGTCACAATCGCAAAGACCTGGAAGCGACCCGAGTGCCCATCCACCCACGAGTGCGTAAATAAAATGTGGCGCGTGGACACCACGGAGTGCCGTTCGGCTGTGAGGAACAGCGGTGAGAGGGCACCTCTCGTGGTTCTCCTGGCCAGAGCTGGAACCCGTTCCAGTAAGCCAAGTATCCCAAGAATGGACACACGAGCACCACGTGCTCGCGCTCACCGGCAAATTGGTACGAACCGATGGACACCTAAGTGGACCCAGAGGACTCACCTTCATCGGGTGGGTGTCGGGCGGGCGTGGGGAGGGGATGGGCATACACATCCATTAGGAATGGGGTGGGTGCGCACCCACTGGGGGATGGGCGCACTTGAAGCTCTGACCCGAGGGGGGAGGCGGGGAGGGGGCGATGTACCCGACCTGAACATTGGTGCCCCCACAATACGCTGGAACAACATGAGAGGTAAATGAATAAGAACACAGGGGGGAGGGGGGCACGGGCAACACATGTCACCTTAATACTTGGACTCCCATCATCTGCTTGAAGAGAGAGAGAAAAGAAAATGCACTAATAGAGATAAGAGACACTTTTTAAAAATAATGAATCCGAAGAGAAAAGTAAAAGGAGGCCTGTGGAGCAGGTCTGGGTGTGACTCCGGATCCCCCAACATCAGGTGCCACCACCAAAGATTCCTACGTGGAGCCCATAGAACCCCAAAAGCAACGGGACGAGTTCTGGTCACATACTCCCTCAAAATGACATCCTGGCCTTCTTCTGCAACTCCCTCCCCTCTCAGCCTCTCAAGGTTTCCTCCAGCGTGTCGGTTCCCACAGAGCAGACTTTTGGTCTGAGACCTGACAGTCCAGATGCCACGCATGCTGCCGCGTGGCGGCGGTGTCGCGGCTCGGGACAAGAGGAGGCCCCACGGTGCGGGCTGGGGCGCCAGGCACCGCGGCGGGCGCTGAGGGTGGGGGTGACCCCCAGCCCGGGCCTCCGCGGCGCTCCCAGAAAGGGGACAGAACAAGAGGCCAAAAAAAAAAGAAGAAGCCTACGGCACCCGGTATTCCCAGGCCCGACCCTGCTTAGCTTCCGAGATCAGACGAGATGGGGCGCGTTCGGGGTGGTGTGGCCGTAGACGGCGGAGGGCGCCCCTGCCCCGCTCAAGAAGCCGAGCCTCTCTGCGCTTCCCCGCCGCCGCCTCCTCCCGCCCCAGGCTCCGCGGGGGCCGGGCCTGTTGAGTTTGCCGCCCGGTCCGGCGGGCTCCGAGGGACGGGGGGTGATGGGCGGGGCGGGGCGGGGCGGGCAGGGAGGGGCGGGCCGTGGTGGGGGGCTGTCTCTCTACACACACAGACACACAGACACACAGACAACACACACACACCCACACACACACACTCGCACTCACACTCACTCACTCACTCACACTCACACAAGATGCGCCTCCACGGCTGGACTCGCCAAGGTGGAGACCTTCCAGCCCCCCTCCTCTCCTCGCCTGGCCTCCTTCACCTCCCCGCCCCCCACCCCCAGCGCGTCGCCGCTGCCGCCGCCGCCAATGACTGCGCACGCGCGGGGCGCTCGCCCTTTGACCCCAGCCAGGGGCCGCCCTCCCCCACAACCCCTTTCAGCTGTGCCCCCCGCCCTGTGGGTGGGCGGCCGCCTCTTCCCCCGGGTCAGGGCTGGGGCACAGCGCATGGGGGAGGGGAGCCAGTGTATGGGGCGTCTCTCTCTCGGGATGTGGCCCATGGGTGGGGTGGGGTGGCTTGGTCTGTGGGGCGCTGAAGAAATCAGTCCCCTCCATCTCCTCCCTCTGGAAAACGCCCAAGCCCTTGGGGAACTGCCCGCACCGCTACCGTGGGGGCCGGGACCCTCCTCTGTGTCCTCCTGTGGCCCAGTCCAAGGGGCCTAGGCCTGGCCGGGGCTGCATTGGACCCCACCCACCCTGGCGTGTGGACTCGCCAAAAATCGGCGATTAGATATTGGATTCCAGCTTCATTGAGGTCATTTCACTAATGAGTGCACCGGAAAGAGTTTCCTAATCCATCTGTGAGGGTGGCAACTGAAAGAGAATTTTTTTTTTTTTTTTTGAGACAGAGTCTCGCTTTGTTGCCTAGGCTAGAGTGAGTGCCGTGGCGTTAGCCTAGCTCACAGCAACCTCAAACTCCTGGGCTCAAGCAATCCTTCTGCCTCAGCCTCCCAAGTAGCTGGGACTACAGGCATGCGCCACCATGCCTGGCTCATTTTCCTATATATATTAGTTGGCCAATTAATTTCTTTCTATTTACAGTAGAGACCGGGTCTGGCTCTTGCTCAGGCTGGTTTCGAACTCCTGACCTCGAGCAATCCGCCCGCCTCGGCCTCCCAGAGAGCTAGGATTACAGGCTTGAGCCACCGCGCCCGGCCTGAAAGAGAATTTGAAAGCTGACAGAATAGGCGAGGAAAGGCATAGGAGATTTCCACACCCAGTAAGGAAGCCTTTCCCGAAATGGAAGAAAGAAAGGAGCAAACAGAGACACACCGGTAGCCCGCCCGGATGAGAGTCTGCCTCTGAGAGAAAGTACCCTGACCAGGTTCACCCGTGGGTGGGTCGCGAGCTAGCGGCATTCAGAAGAGCGAGGCCCGCAGTCTGTGCAGAAGACACCTGCACTCGGGCGTGTGTGGCGGCACAATTCACAAGCAGCTCCAGATGTTAAACCAAGGAGAAGCCAGGGAGTTCCCAACGCCCCAGGTGTCCTCAGCCCACGACTGGCTGCTGTGGGAATGCGAAGCCCGGCTCCTTGTCTCAGAGCCGGACAACCAGGAGGTGTGATGTCCACCCCGCGGTTCCCAGGAGGATCAGGCTGAAGCTGCGACTTGGCCTGAAAGTGTCCCCTCGCATGGCCACCCCCTTCCCCTTCCTGCTCCTCTACTCCTGGTGCCCCTCCATCCAGGGGCCAGACCTTAAAGAGTCACCCGCAAGAGAATCCTGGTCCCAAAGGAGCCTTCTGGGGGACCCGTGCTGAGAGAGGTTGTGGGCATGGCCCGCTGGGGCTCTGCCCGACCCAGGGCTGAGAGATGCAACCTCCCAGCTCTGGGTCCCTGCAGGAAGTGTTGGCAAGCACAGGGCCAGTCCTCCAAAGGCCCAGGTGCAGGGAGCCCAGGCCAAGCAGCCCGTTGAAGAAGCCACATGCCGTGCCACCCCGGGAACACGACTGCAGGTCACGGCCTCCCCCCTCCTCCTCCTCCTCCTCCTCCTCCAGCTCCTCCTCCCCCCCCCCCCCCCGGACATGGTGCAGGGATCAGAGACACCTCAGACACTTGCTACCCAAAGTGCAAAGGGCATCAGTTGCTCCTCCAAACCCCCCGCCCAGCAGACCGCGTTGTCCAGCCAGCCCCCGGGCCTCCCTGGGGTGCCCAGCACAAAAGTGCAGACACCCACCGGACCCTCAATCTCAGTTTTCGGATGTTTTTGCCACTCTAAGGACCCGCAGGCCAGCTGGGCCTTCTGGCAGGACAGAGAGCCCCGGAATCCGACGTGGAGAGCTGGGTGTACGTCCCCATGAGGAGGCGGTCCCCACCTCCGCGGCTCTCCCCTTGCGGGGAGTGGCAGCCGCGGGGCCTCAGAGAAGACACCAGGCTGGGCCCCCGCGGCACAGAGGGAGCACGTCCCCCGCAGGCCGCTTAGCGAGGGCGGCAGGCGGACGGTTGGGTTGCGAGACACCCTGCGGCCGCCCTGCTACCGGGTTCCTGGGAGGGCGTCCTGGAACCAGCGTCCACACCAAGCCCTTGGAAGGCCCAGGCGACGGAGGAGCCCCGTCAGCGAGGGGCCGAGGACGGTGACAGGTGACAGGTGACAGGCCGGGCGGGAAGGAGTCAGTCAGGCAGGGGCCGAGGAGGAGACGGGCTGGGTAAGGGTTAGGGTTAGAGTCAGGGCACAAGTCACAATCGCAAAGACCTGGAAGCGACCCGAGTGCCCATCCACCCACGAGTGCGTAAATAAAATGTGGCGCGTGGACACCACGGAGTGCCGTTCGGCTGTGAGGAACAGCGGTGAGAGGGCACCTCTCGTGGTTCTCCTGGCCAGAGCTGGAACCCGTTCCAGTAAGCCAAGTATCCCAAGAATGGACACACGAGCACCACGTGCTCGCGCTCACCGGCAAATTGGTACGAACCGATGGACACCTAAGTGGACCCAGAGGACTCACCTTCATCGGGTGGGTGTCGGGCGGGCGTGGGGAGGGGATGGGCATACACATCCATTAGGAATGGGGTGGGTGCGCACCCACTGGGGGATGGGCGCACTTGAAGCTCTGACCCGAGGGGGGAGGCGGGGAGGGGGCGATGTACCCGACCTGAACATTGGTGCCCCCACAATACGCTGGAACAACATGAGAGGTAAATGAATAAGAACACAGGGGGGAGGGGGGCACGGGCAACACATGTCACCTTAATACTTGGACTCCCATCATCTGCTTGAAGAGAGAGAGAAAAGAAAATGCACTAATAGAGATAAGAGACACTTTTTAAAAATAATGAATCCGAAGAGAAAAGTAAAAGGAGGCCTGTGGAGCAGGTCTGGGTGTGACTCCGGATCCCCCAACATCAGGTGCCACCACCAAAGATTCCTACGTGGAGCCCATAGAACCCCAAAAGCAACGGGACGAGTTCTGGTCACATACTCCCTCAAAATGACATCCTGGCCTTCTTCTGCAACTCCCTCCCCTCTCAGCCTCTCAAGGTTTCCTCCAGCGTGTCGGTTCCCACAGAGCAGACTTTTGGTCTGAGACCTGACAGTCCAGATGCCACGCATGCTGCCGCGTGGCGGCGGTGTCGCGGCTCGGGACAAGAGGAGGCCCCACGGTGCGGGCTGGGGCGCCAGGCACCGCGGCGGGCGCTGAGGGTGGGGGTGACCCCCAGCCCGGGCCTCCGCGGCGCTCCCAGAAAGGGGACAGAACAAGAGGCCAAAAAAAAAAGAAGAAGCCTACGGCACCCGGTATTCCCAGGCCCGACCCTGCTTAGCTTCCGAGATCAGACGAGATGGGGCGCGTTCGGGGTGGTGTGGCCGTAGACGGAGGAGGGCGCCCCTGCCCCGCTCAAGAAGCCGAGCCTCTCTGCGCTTCCCCGCCGCCGCCTCCTCCCGCCCCAGGCTCCGCGGGGGCCGGGCCTGTTGAGTTTGCCGCCCGGTCCGGCGGGCTCCGAGGGACGGGGGGTGATGGGCGGGGCGGGGCGGGGCGGGCAGGGAGGGGCGGGCCGTGGTGGGGGGCTGTCTCTCTACACACACAGACACACAGACACACAGACAACACACACACACCCACACACACACACTCGCACTCACACTCACTCACTCACTCACACTCACACAAGATGCGCCTCCACGGCTGGACTCGCCAAGGTGGAGACCTTCCAGCCCCCCTCCTCTCCTCGCCTGGCCTCCTTCACCTCCCCGCCCCCCACCCCCAGCGCGTCGCCGCCGCCAATGACTGCGCACGCGCGGGGCGCTCGCCCTTTGACCCCAGCCAGGGGCCGCCCTCCCCCACAACCCCTTTCAGCTGTGCCCCCCGCCCTGTGGGTGGGCGGCCGCCTCTTCCCCCGGGTCAGGGCTGGGGCACAGCGCATGGGGGAGGGGAGCCAGTGTATGGGGCGTCTCTCTCTCGGGATGTGGCCCATGGGTGGGGTGGGGTGGCTTGGTCTGTGGGGCGCTGAAGAAATCAGTCCCCTCCATCTCCTCCCTCTGGAAAACGCCCAAGCCCTTGGGGAACTGCCCGCACCGCTACCGTGGGGGCCGGGACCCTCCTCTGTGTCCTCCTGTGGCCCGGTCCAAGGGGCCTAGGCCTGGCCGGGGCTGCATTGGACCCCACCCACCCTGGCGTGTGGACTCGCCAAAAATCGGCGATTAGATATTGGATTCCAGCTTCATTGAGGTCATTTCACTAATGAGTGCACCGGAAAGAGTTTCCTAATCCATCTGTGAGGGTGGCAACTGAAAGAGAATTTTTTTTTTTTTTTTTGAGACAGAGTCTCGCTTTGTTGCCTAGGCTAGAGTGAGTGCCGTGGCGTTAGCCTAGCTCACAGCAACCTCAAACTCCTGGGCTCAAGCAATCCTTCTGCCTCAGCCTCCCAAGTAGCTGGGACTACAGGCATGCGCCACCATGCCTGGCTCATTTTCCTATATATATTAGTTGGCCAATTAATTTCTTTCTATTTACAGTAGAGACCGGGTCTGGCTCTTGCTCAGGCTGGTTTCGAACTCCTGACCTCGAGCAATCCGCCCGCCTCGGCCTCCCAGAGAGCTAGGATTACAGGCTTGAGCCACCGCGCCCGGCCTGAAAGAGAATTTGAAAGCTGACAGAATAGGCGAGGAAAGGCATAGGAGATTTCCACACCCAGTAAGGAAGCCTTTCCCGAAATGGAAGAAAGAAAGGAGCAAACAGAGACACACCGGTAGCCCGCCCGGATGAGAGTCTGCCTCTGAGAGAAAGTACCCTGACCAGGTTCACCCGTGGGTGGGTCGCGAGCTAGCGGCATTCAGAAGAGCGAGGCCCGCAGTCTGTGCAGAAGACACCTGCACTCGGGCGTGTGTGGCGGCACAATTCACAAGCAGCTCCAGATGTTAAACCAAGGAGAAGCCAGGGAGTTCCCAACGCCCCAGGTGTCCTCAGCCCACGACTGGCTGCTGTGGGAATGCGAAGCCCGGCTCCTTGTCTCAGAGCCGGACAACCAGGAGGTGTGATGTCCACCCCGCGGTTCCCAGGAGGATCAGGCTGAAGCTGCGACTTGGCCTGAAAGTGTCCCCTCGCATGGCCACCCCCTTCCCCTTCCTGCTCCTCTACTCCTGGTGCCCCTCCATCCAGGGGCCAGACCTTAAAGAGTCACCCGCAAGAGAATCCTGGTCCCAAAGGAGCCTTCTGGGGGACCCGTGCTGAGAGAGGTTGTGGGCATGGCCCGCTGGGGCTCTGCCCGACCCAGGGCTGAGAGATGCAACCTCCCAGCTCTGGGTCCCTGCAGGAAGTGTTGGCAAGCACAGGGCCAGTCCTCCAAAGGCCCAGGTGCAGGGAGCCCAGGCCAAGCAGCCCGTTGAAGAAGCCACATGCCGTGCCACCCCGGGAACACGACTGCAGGTCACGGCCTCCCCCCTCCTCCTCCTCCTCCTCCTCCTCCAGCTCCTCCTCCCCCCCCCCCCCCGGACATGGTGCAGGGATCAGAGACACCTCAGACACTTGCTACCCAAAGTGCAAAGGGCATCAGTTGCTCCTCCAAACCCCCCGCCCAGCAGACCGCGTTGTCCAGCCAGCCCCCGGGCCTCCCTGGGGTGCCCAGCACAAAAGTGCAGACACCCACCGGACCCTCAATCTCAGTTTTCGGATGTTTTTGCCACTCTAAGGACCCGCAGGCCAGCTGGGCCTTCTGGCAGGACAGAGAGCCCCGGAATCCGACGTGGAGAGCTGGGTGTACGTCCCCATGAGGAGGCGGTCCCCACCTCCGCGGCTCTCCCCTTGCGGGGAGTGGCAGCCGCGGGGCCTCAGAGAAGACACCAGGCTGGGCCCCCGCGGCACAGAGGGAGCACGTCCCCCGCAGGCCGCTTAGCGAGGGCGGCAGGCGGACGGTTGGGTTGCGAGACACCCTGCGGCCGCCCTGCTACCGGGTTCCTGGGAGGGCGTCCTGGAACCAGCGTCCACACCAAGCCCTTGGAAGGCCCAGGCGACGGAGGAGCCCCGTCAGCGAGGGGCCGAGGACGGTGACAGGTGACAGGTGACAGGCCGGGCGGGAAGGAGTCAGTCAGGCAGGGGCCGAGGAGGAGACGGGCTGGGTAAGGGTTAGGGTTAGAGTCAGGGCACAAGTCACAATCGCAAAGACCTGGAAGCGACCCGAGTGCCCATCCACCCACGAGTGCGTAAATAAAATGTGGCGCGTGGACACCACGGAGTGCCGTTCGGCTGTGAGGAACAGCGGTGAGAGGGCACCTCTCGTGGTTCTCCTGGCCAGAGCTGGAACCCGTTCCAGTAAGCCAAGTATCCCAAGAATGGACACACGAGCACCACGTGCTCGCGCTCACCGGCAAATTGGTACGAACCGATGGACACCTAAGTGGACCCAGAGGACTCACCTTCATCGGGTGGGTGTCGGGCGGGCGTGGGGAGGGGATGGGCATACACATCCATTAGGAATGGGGTGGGTGCGCACCCACTGGGGGATGGGCGCACTTGAAGCTCTGACCCGAGGGGGGAGGCGGGGAGGGGGCGATGTACCCGACCTGAACATTGGTGCCCCCACAATACGCTGGAACAACATGAGAGGTAAATGAATAAGAACACAGGGGGGAGGGGGGCACGGGCAACACATGTCACCTTAATACTTGGACTCCCATCATCTGCTTGAAGAGAGAGAGAAAAGAAAATGCACTAATAGAGATAAGAGACACTTTTTAAAAATAATGAATCCGAAGAGAAAAGTAAAAGGAGGCCTGTGGAGCAGGTCTGGGTGTGACTCCGGATCCCCCAACATCAGGTGCCACCACCAAAGATTCCTACGTGGAGCCCATAGAACCCCAAAAGCAACGGGACGAGTTCTGGTCACATACTCCCTCAAAATGACATCCTGGCCTTCTTCTGCAACTCCCTCCCCTCTCAGCCTCTCAAGGTTTCCTCCAGCGTGTCGGTTCCCACAGAGCAGACTTTTGGTCTGAGACCTGACAGTCCAGATGCCACGCATGCTGCCGCGTGGCGGCGGTGTCGCGGCTCGGGACAAGAGGAGGCCCCACGGTGCGGGCTGGGGCGCCAGGCACCGCGGCGGGCGCTGAGGGTGGGGGTGACCCCCAGCCCGGGCCTCCGCGGCGCTCCCAGAAAGGGGACAGAACAAGAGGCCAAAAAAAAAAGAAGAAGCCTACGGCACCCGGTATTCCCAGGCCCGACCCTGCTTAGCTTCCGAGATCAGACGAGATGGGGCGCGTTCGGGGTGGTGTGGCCGTAGACGGCGGAGGGCGCCCCTGCCCCGCTCAAGAAGCCGAGCCTCTCTGCGCTTCCCCGCCGCCGCCTCCTCCCGCCCCAGGCTCCGCGGGGGCCGGGCCTGTTGAGTTTGCCGCCCGGTCCGGCGGGCTCCGAGGGACGGGGGGTGATGGGCGGGGCGGGGCGGGGCGGGCAGGGAGGGGCGGGCCGTGGTGGGGGGCTGTCTCTCTACACACACAGACACACAGACACACAGACAACACACACGCACCCACACACACACACTCGCACTCACACTCACTCACTCACTCACACTCACACAAGATGCGCCTCCACGGCTGGACTCGCCAAGGTGGAGACCTTCCAGCCCCCCTCCTCTCCTCGCCTGGCCTCCTTCACCTCCCCGCCCCCCACCCCCAGCGCGTCGCCGCTGCCGCCGCCGCCAAAGACTGCGCACGCGCGGGGCGCTCGCCCTTTGACCCCAGCCAGGGGCCGCCCTCCCCCACAACCCCTTTCAGCTGTGCCCCCCGCCCTGTGGGTGGGCGGCCGCCTCTTCCCCCGGGTCAGGGCTGGGGCACAGCGCATGGGGGAGGGGAGCCAGTGTATGGGGCGTCTCTCTCTCGGGATGTGGCCCATGGGTGGGGTGGGGTGGCTTGGTCTGTGGGGCGCTGAAGAAATCAGTCCCCTCCATCTCCTCCCTCTGGAAAACGCCCAAGCCCTTGGGGAACTGCCCGCACCGCTACCGTGGGGGCCGGGACCCTCCTCTGTGTCCTCCTGTGGCCCAGTCCAAGGGGCCTAGGCCTGGCCGGGGCTGCATTGGACCCCACCCACCCTGGCGTGTGGACTCGCCAAAAATCGGCGATTAGATATTGGATTCCAGCTTCATTGAGGTCATTTCACTAATGAGTGCACCGGAAAGAGTTTCCTAATCCATCTGTGAGGGTGGCAACTGAAAGAGAATTTTTTTTTTTTTTTTTGAGACAGAGTCTCGCTTTGTTGCCTAGGCTAGAGTGAGTGCCGTGGCGTTAGCCTAGCTCACAGCAACCTCAAACTCCTGGGCTCAAGCAATCCTTCTGCCTCAGCCTCCCAAGTAGCTGGGACTACAGGCATGCGCCACCATGCCTGGCTCATTTTCCTATATATATTAGTTGGCCAATTAATTTCTTTCTATTTACAGTAGAGACCGGGTCTGGCTCTTGCTCAGGCTGGTTTCGAACTCCTGACCTCGAGCAATCCGCCCGCCTCGGCCTCCCAGAGAGCTAGGATTACAGGCTTGAGCCACCGCGCCCGGCCTGAAAGAGAATTTGAAAGCTGACAGAATAGGCGAGGAAAGGCATAGGAGATTTCCACACCCAGTAAGGAAGCCTTTCCCGAAATGGAAGAAAGAAAGGAGCAAACAGAGACACACCGGTAGCCCGCCCGGATGAGAGTCTGCCTCTGAGAGAAAGTACCCTGACCAGGTTCACCCGTGGGTGGGTCGCGAGCTAGCGGCATTCAGAAGAGCGAGGCCCGCAGTCTGTGCAGAAGACACCTGCACTCGGGCGTGTGTGGCGGCACAATTCACAAGCAGCTCCAGATGTTAAACCAAGGAGAAGCCAGGGAGTTCCCAACGCCCCAGGTGTCCTCAGCCCACGACTGGCTGCTGTGGGAATGCGAAGCCCGGCTCCTTGTCTCAGAGCCGGACAACCAGGAGGTGTGATGTCCACCCCGCGGTTCCCAGGAGGATCAGGCTGAAGCTGCGACTTGGCCTGAAAGTGTCCCCTCGCATGGCCACCCCCTTCCCCTTCCTGCTCCTCTACTCCTGGTGCCCCTCCATCCAGGGGCCAGACCTTAAAGAGTCACCCGCAAGAGAATCCTGGTCCCAAAGGAGCCTTCTGGGGGACCCGTGCTGAGAGAGGTTGTGGGCATGGCCCGCTGGGGCTCTGCCCGACCCAGGGCTGAGAGATGCAACCTCCCAGCTCTGGGTCCCTGCAGGAAGTGTTGGCAAGCACAGGGCCAGTCCTCCAAAGGCCCAGGTGCAGGGAGCCCAGGCCAAGCAGCCCGTTGAAGAAGCCACATGCCGTGCCACCCCGGGAACACGACTGCAGGTCACGGCCTCCCCCCTCCTCCTCCTCCTCCTCCTCCTCCAGCTCCTCCTCCCCCCCCCCCCCGGACATGGTGCAGGGATCAGAGACACCTCAGACACTTGCTACCCAAAGTGCAAAGGGCATCAGTTGCTCCTCCAAACCCCCCGCCCAGCAGACCGCGTTGTCCAGCCAGCCCCCGGGCCTCCCTGGGGTGCCCAGCACAAAAGTGCAGACACCCACCGGACCCTCAATCTCAGTTTTCGGATGTTTTTGCCACTCTAAGGACCCGCAGGCCAGCTGGGCCTTCTGGCAGGACAGAGAGCCCCGGAATCCGACGTGGAGAGCTGGGTGTACGTCCCCATGAGGAGGCGGTCCCCACCTCCGCGGCTCTCCCCTTGCGGGGAGTGGCAGCCGCGGGGCCTCAGAGAAGACACCAGGCTGGGCCCCCGCGGCACAGAGGGAGCACGTCCCCCGCAGGCCGCTTAGCGAGGGCGGCAGGCGGACGGTTGGGTTGCGAGACACCCTGCGGCCGCCCTGCTACCGGGTTCCTGGGAGGGCGTCCTGGAACCAGCGTCCACACCAAGCCCTTGGAAGGCCCAGGCGACGGAGGAGCCCCGTCAGCGAGGGGCCGAGGACGGTGACAGGTGACAGGTGACAGGCCGGGCGGGAAGGAGTCAGTCAGGCAGGGGCCGAGGAGGAGACGGGCTGGGTAAGGGTTAGGGTTAGAGTCAGGGCACAAGTCACAATCGCAAAGACCTGGAAGCGACCCGAGTGCCCATCCACCCACGAGTGCGTAAATAAAATGTGGCGCGTGGACACCACGGAGTGCCGTTCGGCTGTGAGGAACAGCGGTGAGAGGGCACCTCTCGTGGTTCTCCTGGCCAGAGCTGGAACCCGTTCCAGTAAGCCAAGTATCCCAAGAATGGACACACGAGCACCACGTGCTCGCGCTCACCGGCAAATTGGTACGAACCGATGGACACCTAAGTGGACCCAGAGGACTCACCTTCATCGGGTGGGTGTCGGGCGGGCGTGGGGAGGGGATGGGCATACACATCCATTAGGAATGGGGTGGGTGCGCACCCACTGGGGGATGGGCGCACTTGAAGCTCTGACCCGAGGGGGGAGGCGGGGAGGGGGCGATGTACCCGACCTGAACATTGGTGCCCCCACAATACGCTGGAACAACATGAGAGGTAAATGAATAAGAACACAGGGGGGAGGGGGGCACGGGCAACACATGTCACCTTAATACTTGGACTCCCATCATCTGCTTGAAGAGAGAGAGAAAAGAAAATGCACTAATAGAGATAAGAGACACTTTTTAAAAATAATGAATCCGAAGAGAAAAGTAAAAGGAGGCCTGTGGAGCAGGTCTGGGTGTGACTCCGGATCCCCCAACATCAGGTGCCACCACCAAAGATTCCTACGTGGAGCCCATAGAACCCCAAAAGCAACGGGACGAGTTCTGGTCACATACTCCCTCAAAATGACATCCTGGCCTTCTTCTGCAACTCCCTCCCCTCTCAGCCTCTCAAGGTTTCCTCCAGCGTGTCGGTTCCCACAGAGCAGACTTTTGGTCTGAGACCTGACAGTCCAGATGCCACGCATGCTGCCGCGTGGCGGCGGTGTCGCGGCTCGGGACAAGAGGAGGCCCCACGGTGCGGGCTGGGGCGCCAGGCACCGCGGCGGGCGCTGAGGGTGGGGGTGACCCCCAGCCCGGGCCTCCGCGGCGCTCCCAGAAAGGGGACAGAACAAGAGGCCAAAAAAAAAAGAAGAAGCCTACGGCACCCGGTATTCCCAGGCCCGACCCTGCTTAGCTTCCGAGATCAGACGAGATGGGGCGCGTTCGGGGTGGTGTGGCCGTAGACGGAGGAGGGCGCCCCTGCCCCGCTCAAGAAGCCGAGCCTCTCTGCGCTTCCCCGCCGCCGCCTCCTCCCGCCCCAGGCTCCGCGGGGGCCGGGCCTGTTGAGTTTGCCGCCCGGTCCGGCGGGCTCCGAGGGACGGGGGGTGATGGGCGGGGCGGGGCGGGGCGGGCAGGGAGGGGCGGGCCGTGGTGGGGGGCTGTCTCTCTACACACACAGACACACAGACACACAGACAACACACACGCACCCACACACACACACTCGCACTCACACTCACTCACTCACTCACACTCACACAAGATGCGCCTCCACGGCTGGACTCGCCAAGGTGGAGACCTTCCAGCCCCCCTCCTCTCCTCGCCTGGCCTCCTTCACCTCCCCGCCCCCCACCCCCAGCGCGTCGCCGCTGCCGCCGCCGCCAATGACTGCGCACGCGCGGGGCGCTCGCCCTTTGACCCCAGCCAGGGGCCGCCCTCCCCCACAACCCCTTTCAGCTGTGCCCCCCGCCCTGTGGGTGGGCGGCCGCCTCTTCCCCCGGGTCAGGGCTGGGGCACAGCGCATGGGGGAGGGGAGCCAGTGTATGGGGCGTCTCTCTCTCGGGATGTGGCCCATGGGTGGGGTGGGGTGGCTTGGTCTGTGGGGCGCTGAAGAAATCAGTCCCCTCCATCTCCTCCCTCTGGAAAACGCCCAAGCCCTTGGGGAACTGCCCGCACCGCTACCGTGGGGGCCGGGACCCTCCTCTGTGTCCTCCTGTGGCCCAGTCCAAGGGGCCTAGGCCTGGCCGGGGCTGCATTGGACCCCACCCACCCTGGCGTGTGGACTCGCCAAAAATCGGCGATTAGATATTGGATTCCAGCTTCATTGAGGTCATTTCACTAATGAGTGCACCGGAAAGAGTTTCCTAATCCATCTGTGAGGGTGGCAACTGAAAGAGAATTTTTTTTTTTTTTTTTGAGACAGAGTCTCGCTTTGTTGCCTAGGCTAGAGTGAGTGCCGTGGCGTTAGCCTAGCTCACAGCAACCTCAAACTCCTGGGCTCAAGCAATCCTTCTGCCTCAGCCTCCCAAGTAGCTGGGACTACAGGCATGCGCCACCATGCCTGGCTCATTTTCCTATATATATTAGTTGGCCAATTAATTTCTTTCTATTTACAGTAGAGACCGGGTCTGGCTCTTGCTCAGGCTGGTTTCGAACTCCTGACCTCGAGCAATCCGCCCGCCTCGGCCTCCCAGAGAGCTAGGATTACAGGCTTGAGCCACCGCGCCCGGCCTGAAAGAGAATTTGAAAGCTGACAGAATAGGCGAGGAAAGGCATAGGAGATTTCCACACCCAGTAAGGAAGCCTTTCCCGAAATGGAAGAAAGAAAGGAGCAAACAGAGACACACCGGTAGCCCGCCCGGATGAGAGTCTGCCTCTGAGAGAAAGTACCCTGACCAGGTTCACCCGTGGGTGGGTCGCGAGCTAGCGGCATTCAGAAGAGCGAGGCCCGCAGTCTGTGCAGAAGACACCTGCACTCGGGCGTGTGTGGCGGCACAATTCACAAGCAGCTCCAGATGTTAAACCAAGGAGAAGCCAGGGAGTTCCCAACGCCCCAGGTGTCCTCAGCCCACGACTGGCTGCTGTGGGAATGCGAAGCCCGGCTCCTTGTCTCAGAGCCGGACAACCAGGAGGTGTGATGTCCACCCCGCGGTTCCCAGGAGGATCAGGCTGAAGCTGCGACTTGGCCTGAAAGTGTCCCCTCGCATGGCCACCCCCTTCCCCTTCCTGCTCCTCTACTCCTGGTGCCCCTCCATCCAGGGGCCAGACCTTAAAGAGTCACCCGCAAGAGAATCCTGGTCCCAAAGGAGCCTTCTGGGGGACCCGTGCTGAGAGAGGTTGTGGGCATGGCCCGCTGGGGCTCTGCCCGACCCAGGGCTGAGAGATGCAACCTCCCAGCTCTGGGTCCCTGCAGGAAGTGTTGGCAAGCACAGGGCCAGTCCTCCAAAGGCCCAGGTGCAGGGAGCCCAGGCCAAGCAGCCCGTTGAAGAAGCCACATGCCGTGCCACCCCGGGAACACGACTGCAGGTCACGGCCTCCCCCCTCCTCCTCCTCCTCCTCCTCCTCCAGCTCCTCCTCCCCCCCCCCCCCGGACATGGTGCAGGGATCAGAGACACCTCAGACACTTGCTACCCAAAGTGCAAAGGGCATCAGTTGCTCCTCCAAACCCCCCGCCCAGCAGACCGCGTTGTCCAGCCAGCCCCCGGGCCTCCCTGGGGTGCCCAGCACAAAAGTGCAGACACCCACCGGACCCTCAATCTCAGTTTTCGGATGTTTTTGCCACTCTAAGGACCCGCAGGCCAGCTGGGCCTTCTGGCAGGACAGAGAGCCCCGGAATCCGACGTGGAGAGCTGGGTGTACGTCCCCATGAGGAGGCGGTCCCCACCTCCGCGGCTCTCCCCTTGCGGGGAGTGGCAGCCGCGGGGCCTCAGAGAAGACACCAGGCTGGGCCCCCGCGGCACAGAGGGAGCACGTCCCCCGCAGGCCGCTTAGCGAGGGCGGCAGGCGGACGGTTGGGTTGCGAGACACCCTGCGGCCGCCCTGCTACCGGGTTCCTGGGAGGGCGTCCTGGAACCAGCGTCCACACCAAGCCCTTGGAAGGCCCAGGCGACGGAGGAGCCCCGTCAGCGAGGGGCCGAGGACGGTGACAGGTGACAGGTGACAGGCCGGGCGGGAAGGAGTCAGTCAGGCAGGGGCCGAGGAGGAGACGGGCTGGGTAAGGGTTAGGGTTAGAGTCAGGGCACAAGTCACAATCGCAAAGACCTGGAAGCGACCCGAGTGCCCATCCACCCACGAGTGCGTAAATAAAATGTGGCGCGTGGACACCACGGAGTGCCGTTCGGCTGTGAGGAACAGCGGTGAGAGGGCACCTCTCGTGGTTCTCCTGGCCAGAGCTGGAACCCGTTCCAGTAAGCCAAGTATCCCAAGAATGGACACACGAGCACCACGTGCTCGCGCTCACCGGCAAATTGGTACGAACCGATGGACACCTAAGTGGACCCAGAGGACTCACCTTCATCGGGTGGGTGTCGGGCGGGCGTGGGGAGGGGATGGGCATACACATCCATTAGGAATGGGGTGGGTGCGCACCCACTGGGGGATGGGCGCACTTGAAGCTCTGACCCGAGGGGGGAGGCGGGGAGGGGGCGATGTACCCGACCTGAACATTGGTGCCCCCACAATACGCTGGAACAACATGAGAGGTAAATGAATAAGAACACAGGGGGGAGGGGGGCACGGGCAACACATGTCACCTTAATACTTGGACTCCCATCATCTGCTTGAAGAGAGAGAGAAAAGAAAATGCACTAATAGAGATAAGAGACACTTTTTAAAAATAATGAATCCGAAGAGAAAAGTAAAAGGAGGCCTGTGGAGCAGGTCTGGGTGTGACTCCGGATCCCCCAACATCAGGTGCCACCACCAAAGATTCCTACGTGGAGCCCATAGAACCCCAAAAGCAACGGGACGAGTTCTGGTCACATACTCCCTCAAAATGACATCCTGGCCTTCTTCTGCAACTCCCTCCCCTCTCAGCCTCTCAAGGTTTCCTCCAGCGTGTCGGTTCCCACAGAGCAGACTTTTGGTCTGAGACCTGACAGTCCAGATGCCACGCATGCTGCCGCGTGGCGGCGGTGTCGCGGCTCGGGACAAGAGGAGGCCCCACGGTGCGGGCTGGGGCGCCAGGCACCGCGGCGGGCGCTGAGGGTGGGGGTGACCCCCAGCCCGGGCCTCCGCGGCGCTCCCAGAAAGGGGACAGAACAAGAGGCCAAAAAAAAAAGAAGAAGCCTACGGCACCCGGTATTCCCAGGCCCGACCCTGCTTAGCTTCCGAGATCAGACGAGATGGGGCGCGTTCGGGGTGGTGTGGCCGTAGACGGAGGAGGGCGCCCCTGCCCCGCTCAAGAAGCCGAGCCTCTCTGCGCTTCCCCGCCGCCGCCTCCTCCCGCCCCAGGCTCCGCGGGGGCCGGGCCTGTTGAGTTTGCCGCCCGGTCCGGCGGGCTCCGAGGGACGGGGGGTGATGGGCGGGGCGGGGCGGGGCGGGCAGGGAGGGGCGGGCCGTGGTGGGGGGCTGTCTCTCTACACACACAGACACACAGACACACAGACAACACACACACACCCACACACACACACTCGCACTCACACTCACTCACTCACTCACACTCACACAAGATGCGCCTCCACGGCTGGACTCGCCAAGGTGGAGACCTTCCAGCCCCCCTCCTCTCCTCGCCTGGCCTCCTTCACCTCCCCGCCCCCCACCCCCAGCGCGTCGCCGCCGCCAATGACTGCGCACGCGCGGGGCGCTCGCCCTTTGACCCCAGCCAGGGGCCGCCCTCCCCCACAACCCCTTTCAGCTGTGCCCCCCGCCCTGTGGGTGGGCGGCCGCCTCTTCCCCCGGGTCAGGGCTGGGGCACAGCGCATGGGGGAGGGGAGCCAGTGTATGGGGCGTCTCTCTCTCGGGATGTGGCCCATGGGTGGGGTGGGGTGGCTTGGTCTGTGGGGCGCTGAAGAAATCAGTCCCCTCCATCTCCTCCCTCTGGAAAACGCCCAAGCCCTTGGGGAACTGCCCGCACCGCTACCGTGGGGGCCGGGACCCTCCTCTGTGTCCTCCTGTGGCCCGGTCCAAGGGGCCTAGGCCTGGCCGGGGCTGCATTGGACCCCAACCACCCTGGCGTGTGGACTCGCCAAAAATCGGCGATTAGATATTGGATTCCAGCTTCATTGAGGTCATTTCACTAATGAGTGCACCGGAAAGAGTTTCCTAATCCATCTGTGAGGGTGGCAACTGAAAGAGAATTTTTTTTTTTTTTTTTGAGACAGAGTCTCGCTTTGTTGCCTAGGCTAGAGTGAGTGCCGTGGCGTTAGCCTAGCTCACAGCAACCTCAAACTCCTGGGCTCAAGCAATCCTTCTGCCTCAGCCTCCCAAGTAGCTGGGACTACAGGCATGCGCCACCATGCCTGGCTCATTTTCCTATATATATTAGTTGGCCAATTAATTTCTTTCTATTTACAGTAGAGACCGGGTCTGGCTCTTGCTCAGGCTGGTTTCGAACTCCTGACCTCGAGCAATCCGCCCGCCTCGGCCTCCCAGAGAGCTAGGATTACAGGCTTGAGCCACCGCGCCCGGCCTGAAAGAGAATTTGAAAGCTGACAGAATAGGCGAGGAAAGGCATAGGAGATTTCCACACCCAGTAAGGAAGCCTTTCCCGAAATGGAAGAAAGAAAGGAGCAAACAGAGACACACCGGTAGCCCGCCCGGATGAGAGTCTGCCTCTGAGAGAAAGTACCCTGACCAGGTTCACCCGTGGGTGGGTCGCGAGCTAGCGGCATTCAGAAGAGCGAGGCCCGCAGTCTGTGCAGAAGACACCTGCACTCGGGCGTGTGTGGCGGCACAATTCACAAGCAGCTCCAGATGTTAAACCAAGGAGAAGCCAGGGAGTTCCCAACGCCCCAGGTGTCCTCAGCCCACGACTGGCTGCTGTGGGAATGCGAAGCCCGGCTCCTTGTCTCAGAGCCGGACAACCAGGAGGTGTGATGTCCACCCCGCGGTTCCCAGGAGGATCAGGCTGAAGCTGCGACTTGGCCTGAAAGTGTCCCCTCGCATGGCCACCCCCTTCCCCTTCCTGCTCCTCTACTCCTGGTGCCCCTCCATCCAGGGGCCAGACCTTAAAGAGTCACCCGCAAGAGAATCCTGGTCCCAAAGGAGCCTTCTGGGGGACCCGTGCTGAGAGAGGTTGTGGGCATGGCCCGCTGGGGCTCTGCCCGACCCAGGGCTGAGAGATGCAACCTCCCAGCTCTGGGTCCCTGCAGGAAGTGTTGGCAAGCACAGGGCCAGTCCTCCAAAGGCCCAGGTGCAGGGAGCCCAGGCCAAGCAGCCCGTTGAAGAAGCCACATGCCGTGCCACCCCGGGAACACGACTGCAGGTCACGGCCTCCCCCCTCCTCCTCCTCCTCCTCCTCCTCCAGCTCCTCCTCCCCCCCCCCCCGGACATGGTGCAGGGATCAGAGACACCTCAGACACTTGCTACCCAAAGTGCAAAGGGCATCAGTTGCTCCTCCAAACCCCCCGCCCAGCAGACCGCGTTGTCCAGCCAGCCCCCGGGCCTCCCTGGGGTGCCCAGCACAAAAGTGCAGACACCCACCGGACCCTCAATCTCAGTTTTCAGATGTTTTTGCCACTCTAAGGACCCGCAGGCCAGCTGGGCCTTCTGGCAGGACAGAGAGCCCCGGAATCCGACGTGGAGAGCTGGGTGTACGTCCCCATGAGGAGGCGGTCCCCACCTCCGCGGCTCTCCCCTTGCGGGGAGTGGCAGCCGCGGGGCCTCAGAGAAGACACCAGGCTGGGCCCCCGCGGCACAGAGGGAGCACGTCCCCCGCAGGCCGCTTAGCGAGGGCGGCAGGCGGACGGTTGGGTTGCGAGACACCCTGCGGCCGCCCTGCTACCGGGTTCCTGGGAGGGCGTCCTGGAACCAGCGTCCACACCAAGCCCTTGGAAGGCCCAGGCGACGGAGGAGCCCCGTCAGCGAGGGGCCGAGGACGGTGACAGGTGACAGGTGACAGGCCGGGCGGGAAGGAGTCAGTCAGGCAGGGGCCGAGGAGGAGACGGGCTGGGTAAGGGTTAGGGTTAGAGTCAGGGCACAAGTCACAATCGCAAAGACCTGGAAGCGACCCGAGTGCCCATCCACCCACGAGTGCGTAAATAAAATGTGGCGCGTGGACACCACGGAGTGCCGTTCGGCTGTGAGGAACAGCGGTGAGAGGGCACCTCTCGTGGTTCTCCTGGCCAGAGCTGGAACCCGTTCCAGTAAGCCAAGTATCCCAAGAATGGACACACGAGCACCACGTGCTCGCGCTCACCGGCAAATTGGTACGAACCGATGGACACCTAAGTGGACCCAGAGGACTCACCTTCATCGGGTGGGTGTCGGGCGGGCGTGGGGAGGGGATGGGCATACACATCCATTAGGAATGGGGTGGGTGCGCACCCACTGGGGGATGGGCGCACTTGAAGCTCTGACCCGAGGGGGGAGGCGGGGAGGGGGCGATGTACCCGACCTGAACATTGGTGCCCCCACAATACGCTGGAACAACATGAGAGGTAAATGAATAAGAACACAGGGGGGAGGGGGGCACGGGCAACACATGTCACCTTAATACTTGGACTCCCATCATCTGCTTGAAGAGAGAGAGAAAAGAAAATGCACTAATAGAGATAAGAGACACTTTTTAAAAATAATGAATCCGAAGAGAAAAGTAAAAGGAGGCCTGTGGAGCAGGTCTGGGTGTGACTCCGGATCCCCCAACATCAGGTGCCACCACCAAAGATTCCTACGTGGAGCCCATAGAACCCCAAAAGCAACGGGACGAGTTCTGGTCACATACTCCCTCAAAATGACATCCTGGCCTTCTTCTGCAACTCCCTCCCCTCTCAGCCTCTCAAGGTTTCCTCCAGCGTGTCGGTTCCCACAGAGCAGACTTTTGGTCTGAGACCTGACAGTCCAGATGCCACGCATGCTGCCGCGTGGCGGCGGTGTCGCGGCTCGGGACAAGAGGAGGCCCCACGGTGCGGGCTGGGGCGCCAGGCACCGCGGCGGGCGCTGAGGGTGGGGGTGACCCCCAGCCCGGGCCTCCGCGGCGCTCCCAGAAAGGGGACAGAACAAGAGGCCAAAAAAAAAAGAAGAAGCCTACGGCACCCGGTATTCCCAGGCCCGACCCTGCTTAGCTTCCGAGATCAGACGAGATGGGGCGCGTTCGGGGTGGTGTGGCCGTAGACGGCGGAGGGCGCCCCTGCCCCGCTCAAGAAGCCGAGCCTCTCTGCGCTTCCCCGCCGCCGCCTCCTCCCGCCCCAGGCTCCGCGGGGGCCGGGCCTGTTGAGTTTGCCGCCCGGTCCGGCGGGCTCCGAGGGACGGGGGGTGATGGGCGGGGCGGGGCGGGGCGGGCAGGGAGGGGCGGGCCGTGGTGGGGGGCTGTCTCTCTACACACACAGACACACAGACACACAGACAACACACACGCACCCACACACACACACTCGCACTCACACTCACTCACTCACTCACACTCACACAAGATGCGCCTCCACGGCTGGACTCGCCAAGGTGGAGACCTTCCAGCCCCCCTCCTCTCCTCGCCTGGCCTCCTTCACCTCCCCGCCCCCCACCCCCAGCGCGTCGCCGCTGCCGCCGCCGCCAAAGACTGCGCACGCGCGGGGCGCTCGCCCTTTGACCCCAGCCAGGGGCCGCCCTCCCCCACAACCCCTTTCAGCTGTGCCCCCCGCCCTGTGGGTGGGCGGCCGCCTCTTCCCCCGGGTCAGGGCTGGGGCACAGCGCATGGGGGAGGGGAGCCAGTGTATGGGGCGTCTCTCTCTCGGGATGTGGCCCATGGGTGGGGTGGGGTGGCTTGGTCTGTGGGGCGCTGAAGAAATCAGTCCCCTCCATCTCCTCCCTCTGGAAAACGCCCAAGCCCTTGGGGAACTGCCCGCACCGCTACCGTGGGGGCCGGGACCCTCCTCTGTGTCCTCCTGTGGCCCAGTCCAAGGGGCCTAGGCCTGGCCGGGGCTGCATTGGACCCCACCCACCCTGGCGTGTGGACTCGCCAAAAATCGGCGATTAGATATTGGATTCCAGCTTCATTGAGGTCATTTCACTAATGAGTGCACCGGAAAGAGTTTCCTAATCCATCTGTGAGGGTGGCAACTGAAAGAGAATTTTTTTTTTTTTTTTTGAGACAGAGTCTCGCTTTGTTGCCTAGGCTAGAGTGAGTGCCGTGGCGTTAGCCTAGCTCACAGCAACCTCAAACTCCTGGGCTCAAGCAATCCTTCTGCCTCAGCCTCCCAAGTAGCTGGGACTACAGGCATGCGCCACCATGCCTGGCTCATTTTCCTATATATATTAGTTGGCCAATTAATTTCTTTCTATTTACAGTAGAGACCGGGTCTGGCTCTTGCTCAGGCTGGTTTCGAACTCCTGACCTCGAGCAATCCGCCCGCCTCGGCCTCCCAGAGAGCTAGGATTACAGGCTTGAGCCACCGCGCCCGGCCTGAAAGAGAATTTGAAAGCTGACAGAATAGGCGAGGAAAGGCATAGGAGATTTCCACACCCAGTAAGGAAGCCTTTCCCGAAATGGAAGAAAGAAAGGAGCAAACAGAGACACACCGGTAGCCCGCCCGGATGAGAGTCTGCCTCTGAGAGAAAGTACCCTGACCAGGTTCACCCGTGGGTGGGTCGCGAGCTAGCGGCATTCAGAAGAGCGAGGCCCGCAGTCTGTGCAGAAGACACCTGCACTCGGGCGTGTGTGGCGGCACAATTCACAAGCAGCTCCAGATGTTAAACCAAGGAGAAGCCAGGGAGTTCCCAACGCCCCAGGTGTCCTCAGCCCACGACTGGCTGCTGTGGGAATGCGAAGCCCGGCTCCTTGTCTCAGAGCCGGACAACCAGGAGGTGTGATGTCCACCCCGCGGTTCCCAGGAGGATCAGGCTGAAGCTGCGACTTGGCCTGAAAGTGTCCCCTCGCATGGCCACCCCCTTCCCCTTCCTGCTCCTCTACTCCTGGTGCCCCTCCATCCAGGGGCCAGACCTTAAAGAGTCACCCGCAAGAGAATCCTGGTCCCAAAGGAGCCTTCTGGGGGACCCGTGCTGAGAGAGGTTGTGGGCATGGCCCGCTGGGGCTCTGCCCGACCCAGGGCTGAGAGATGCAACCTCCCAGCTCTGGGTCCCTGCAGGAAGTGTTGGCAAGCACAGGGCCAGTCCTCCAAAGGCCCAGGTGCAGGGAGCCCAGGCCAAGCAGCCCGTTGAAGAAGCCACATGCCGTGCCACCCCGGGAACACGACTGCAGGTCACGGCCTCCCCCCTCCTCCTCCTCCTCCTCCTCCTCCAGCTCCTCCTCCCCCCCCCCCGGACATGGTGCAGGGATCAGAGACACCTCAGACACTTGCTACCCAAAGTGCAAAGGGCATCAGTTGCTCCTCCAAACCCCCCGCCCAGCAGACCGCGTTGTCCAGCCAGCCCCCGGGCCTCCCTGGGGTGCCCAGCACAAAAGTGCAGACACCCACCGGACCCTCAATCTCAGTTTTCGGATGTTTTTGCCACTCTAAGGACCCGCAGGCCAGCTGGGCCTTCTGGCAGGACAGAGAGCCCCGGAATCCGACGTGGAGAGCTGGGTGTACGTCCCCATGAGGAGGCGGTCCCCACCTCCGCGGCTCTCCCCTTGCGGGGAGTGGCAGCCGCGGGGCCTCAGAGAAGACACCAGGCTGGGCCCCCGCGGCACAGAGGGAGCACGTCCCCCGCAGGCCGCTTAGCGAGGGCGGCAGGCGGACGGTTGGGTTGCGAGACACCCTGCGGCCGCCCTGCTACCGGGTTCCTGGGAGGGCGTCCTGGAACCAGCGTCCACACCAAGCCCTTGGAAGGCCCAGGCGACGGAGGAGCCCCGTCAGCGAGGGGCCGAGGACGGTGACAGGTGACAGGTGACAGGCCGGGCGGGAAGGAGTCAGTCAGGCAGGGGCCGAGGAGGAGACGGGCTGGGTAAGGGTTAGGGTTAGAGTCAGGGCACAAGTCACAATCGCAAAGACCTGGAAGCGACCCGAGTGCCCATCCACCCACGAGTGCGTAAATAAAATGTGGCGCGTGGACACCACGGAGTGCCGTTCGGCTGTGAGGAACAGCGGTGAGAGGGCACCTCTCGTGGTTCTCCTGGCCAGAGCTGGAACCCGTTCCAGTAAGCCAAGTATCCCAAGAATGGACACACGAGCACCACGTGCTCGCGCTCACCGGCAAATTGGTACGAACCGATGGACACCTAAGTGGACCCAGAGGACTCACCTTCATCGGGTGGGTGTCGGGCGGGCGTGGGGAGGGGATGGGCATACACATCCATTAGGAATGGGGTGGGTGCGCACCCACTGGGGGATGGGCGCACTTGAAGCTCTGACCCGAGGGGGGAGGCGGGGAGGGGGCGATGTACCCGACCTGAACATTGGTGCCCCCACAATACGCTGGAACAACATGAGAGGTAAATGAATAAGAACACAGGGGGGAGGGGGGCACGGGCAACACATGTCACCTTAATACTTGGACTCCCATCATCTGCTTGAAGAGAGAGAGAAAAGAAAATGCACTAATAGAGATAAGAGACACTTTTTAAAAATAATGAATCCGAAGAGAAAAGTAAAAGGAGGCCTGTGGAGCAGGTCTGGGTGTGACTCCGGATCCCCCAACATCAGGTGCCACCACCAAAGATTCCTACGTGGAGCCCATAGAACCCCAAAAGCAACGGGACGAGTTCTGGTCACATACTCCCTCAAAATGACATCCTGGCCTTCTTCTGCAACTCCCTCCCCTCTCAGCCTCTCAAGGTTTCCTCCAGCGTGTCGGTTCCCACAGAGCAGACTTTTGGTCTGAGACCTGACAGTCCAGATGCCACGCATGCTGCCGCGTGGCGGCGGTGTCGCGGCTCGGGACAAGAGGAGGCCCCACGGTGCGGGCTGGGGCGCCAGGCACCGCGGCGGGCGCTGAGGGTGGGGGTGACCCCCAGCCCGGGCCTCCGCGGCGCTCCCAGAAAGGGGACAGAACAAGAGGCCAAAAAAAAAAGAAGAAGCCTACGGCACCCGGTATTCCCAGGCCCGACCCTGCTTAGCTTCCGAGATCAGACGAGATGGGGCGCGTTCGGGGTGGTGTGGCCGTAGACGGCGGAGGGCGCCCCTGCCCCGCTCAAGAAGCCGAGCCTCTCTGCGCTTCCCCGCCGCCGCCTCCTCCCGCCCCAGGCTCCGCGGGGGCCGGGCCTGTTGAGTTTGCCGCCCGGTCCGGCGGGCTCCGAGGGACGGGGGGTGATGGGCGGGGCGGGGCGGGGCGGGCAGGGAGGGGCGGGCCGTGGTGGG
The DNA here is from genome assembly GCF_040939455.1 of Microcebus murinus. Taxonomy (NCBI): domain Eukaryota; kingdom Metazoa; phylum Chordata; class Mammalia; order Primates; family Cheirogaleidae; genus Microcebus; species Microcebus murinus. The sequence continues at coordinate 32,372 of NC_134115.1, read as the reverse complement.
GGGCTGTCTCTCTACACACACAGACACACAGACACACAGACAACACACACGCACCCACACACACACACTCGCACTCACACTCACTCACTCACTCACACTCACACAAGATGCGCCTCCACGGCTGGACTCGCCAAGGTGGAGACCTTCCAGCCCCCCTCCTCTCCTCGCCTGGCCTCCTTCACCTCCCCGCCCCCCACCCCCAGCGCGTCGCCGCTGCCGCCGCCGCCAATGACTGCGCACGCGCGGGGCGCTCGCCCTTTGACCCCAGCCAGGGGCCGCCCTCCCCCACAACCCCTTTCAGCTGTGCCCCCCGCCCTGTGGGTGGGCGGCCGCCTCTTCCCCCGGGTCAGGGCTGGGGCACAGCGCATGGGGGAGGGGAGCCAGTGTATGGGGCGTCTCTCTCTCGGGATGTGGCCCATGGGTGGGGTGGGGTGGCTTGGTCTGTGGGGCGCTGAAGAAATCAGTCCCCTCCATCTCCTCCCTCTGGAAAACGCCCAAGCCCTTGGGGAACTGCCCGCACCGCTACCGTGGGGGCCGGGACCCTCCTCTGTGTCCTCCTGTGGCCCAGTCCAAGGGGCCTAGGCCTGGCCGGGGCTGCATTGGACCCCACCCACCCTGGCGTGTGGACTCGCCAAAAATCGGCGATTAGATATTGGATTCCAGCTTCATTGAGGTCATTTCACTAATGAGTGCACCGGAAAGAGTTTCCTAATCCATCTGTGAGGGTGGCAACTGAAAGAGAATTTTTTTTTTTTTTTTTGAGACAGAGTCTCGCTTTGTTGCCTAGGCTAGAGTGAGTGCCGTGGCGTTAGCCTAGCTCACAGCAACCTCAAACTCCTGGGCTCAAGCAATCCTTCTGCCTCAGCCTCCCAAGTAGCTGGGACTACAGGCATGCGCCACCATGCCTGGCTCATTTTCCTATATATATTAGTTGGCCAATTAATTTCTTTCTATTTACAGTAGAGACCGGGTCTGGCTCTTGCTCAGGCTGGTTTCGAACTCCTGACCTCGAGCAATCCGCCCGCCTCGGCCTCCCAGAGAGCTAGGATTACAGGCTTGAGCCACCGCGCCCGGCCTGAAAGAGAATTTGAAAGCTGACAGAATAGGCGAGGAAAGGCATAGGAGATTTCCACACCCAGTAAGGAAGCCTTTCCCGAAATGGAAGAAAGAAAGGAGCAAACAGAGACACACCGGTAGCCCGCCCGGATGAGAGTCTGCCTCTGAGAGAAAGTACCCTGACCAGGTTCACCCGTGGGTGGGTCGCGAGCTAGCGGCATTCAGAAGAGCGAGGCCCGCAGTCTGTGCAGAAGACACCTGCACTCGGGCGTGTGTGGCGGCACAATTCACAAGCAGCTCCAGATGTTAAACCAAGGAGAAGCCAGGGAGTTCCCAACGCCCCAGGTGTCCTCAGCCCACGACTGGCTGCTGTGGGAATGCGAAGCCCGGCTCCTTGTCTCAGAGCCGGACAACCAGGAGGTGTGATGTCCACCCCGCGGTTCCCAGGAGGATCAGGCTGAAGCTGCGACTTGGCCTGAAAGTGTCCCCTCGCATGGCCACCCCCTTCCCCTTCCTGCTCCTCTACTCCTGGTGCCCCTCCATCCAGGGGCCAGACCTTAAAGAGTCACCCGCAAGAGAATCCTGGTCCCAAAGGAGCCTTCTGGGGGACCCGTGCTGAGAGAGGTTGTGGGCATGGCCCGCTGGGGCTCTGCCCGACCCAGGGCTGAGAGATGCAACCTCCCAGCTCTGGGTCCCTGCAGGAAGTGTTGGCAAGCACAGGGCCAGTCCTCCAAAGGCCCAGGTGCAGGGAGCCCAGGCCAAGCAGCCCGTTGAAGAAGCCACATGCCGTGCCACCCCGGGAACACGACTGCAGGTCACGGCCTCCCCCCTCCTCCTCCTCCTCCTCCTCCTCCAGCTCCTCCTCCCCCCCCCCCCCCCGGACATGGTGCAGGGATCAGAGACACCTCAGACACTTGCTACCCAAAGTGCAAAGGGCATCAGTTGCTCCTCCAAACCCCCCGCCCAGCAGACCGCGTTGTCCAGCCAGCCCCCGGGCCTCCCTGGGGTGCCCAGCACAAAAGTGCAGACACCCACCGGACCCTCAATCTCAGTTTTCGGATGTTTTTGCCACTCTAAGGACCCGCAGGCCAGCTGGGCCTTCTGGCAGGACAGAGAGCCCCGGAATCCGACGTGGAGAGCTGGGTGTACGTCCCCATGAGGAGGCGGTCCCCACCTCCGCGGCTCTCCCCTTGCGGGGAGTGGCAGCCGCGGGGCCTCAGAGAAGACACCAGGCTGGGCCCCCGCGGCACAGAGGGAGCACGTCCCCCGCAGGCCGCTTAGCGAGGGCGGCAGGCGGACGGTTGGGTTGCGAGACACCCTGCGGCCGCCCTGCTACCGGGTTCCTGGGAGGGCGTCCTGGAACCAGCGTCCACACCAAGCCCTTGGAAGGCCCAGGCGACGGAGGAGCCCCGTCAGCGAGGGGCCGAGGACGGTGACAGGTGACAGGTGACAGGCCGGGCGGGAAGGAGTCAGTCAGGCAGGGGCCGAGGAGGAGACGGGCTGGGTAAGGGTTAGGGTTAGAGTCAGGGCACAAGTCACAATCGCAAAGACCTGGAAGCGACCCGAGTGCCCATCCACCCACGAGTGCGTAAATAAAATGTGGCGCGTGGACACCACGGAGTGCCGTTCGGCTGTGAGGAACAGCGGTGAGAGGGCACCTCTCGTGGTTCTCCTGGCCAGAGCTGGAACCCGTTCCAGTAAGCCAAGTATCCCAAGAATGGACACACGAGCACCACGTGCTCGCGCTCACCGGCAAATTGGTACGAACCGATGGACACCTAAGTGGACCCAGAGGACTCACCTTCATCGGGTGGGTGTCGGGCGGGCGTGGGGAGGGGATGGGCATACACATCCATTAGGAATGGGGTGGGTGCGCACCCACTGGGGGATGGGCGCACTTGAAGCTCTGACCCGAGGGGGGAGGCGGGGAGGGGGCGATGTACCCGACCTGAACATTGGTGCCCCCACAATACGCTGGAACAACATGAGAGGTAAATGAATAAGAACACAGGGGGGAGGGGGGCACGGGCAACACATGTCACCTTAATACTTGGACTCCCATCATCTGCTTGAAGAGAGAGAGAAAAGAAAATGCACTAATAGAGATAAGAGACACTTTTTAAAAATAATGAATCCGAAGAGAAAAGTAAAAGGAGGCCTGTGGAGCAGGTCTGGGTGTGACTCCGGATCCCCCAACATCAGGTGCCACCACCAAAGATTCCTACGTGGAGCCCATAGAACCCCAAAAGCAACGGGACGAGTTCTGGTCACATACTCCCTCAAAATGACATCCTGGCCTTCTTCTGCAACTCCCTCCCCTCTCAGCCTCTCAAGGTTTCCTCCAGCGTGTCGGTTCCCACAGAGCAGACTTTTGGTCTGAGACCTGACAGTCCAGATGCCACGCATGCTGCCGCGTGGCGGCGGTGTCGCGGCTCGGGACAAGAGGAGGCCCCACGGTGCGGGCTGGGGCGCCAGGCACCGCGGCGGGCGCTGAGGGTGGGGGTGACCCCCAGCCCGGGCCTCCGCGGCGCTCCCAGAAAGGGGACAGAACAAGAGGCCAAAAAAAAAAGAAGAAGCCTACGGCACCCGGTATTCCCAGGCCCGACCCTGCTTAGCTTCCGAGATCAGACGAGATGGGGCGCGTTCGGGGTGGTGTGGCCGTAGACGGCGGAGGGCGCCCCTGCCCCGCTCAAGAAGCCGAGCCTCTCTGCGCTTCCCCGCCGCCGCCTCCTCCCGCCCCAGGCTCCGCGGGGGCCGGGCCTGTTGAGTTTGCCGCCCGGTCCGGCGGGCTCCGAGGGACGGGGGGTGATGGGCGGGGCGGGGCGGGGCGGGCAGGGAGGGGCGGGCCGTGGTGGGGGGCTGTCTCTCTACACACACAGACACACAGACACACAGACAACACACACGCACCCACACACACACACTCGCACTCACACTCACTCACTCACTCACACTCACACAAGATGCGCCTCCACGGCTGGACTCGCCAAGGTGGAGACCTTCCAGCCCCCCTCCTCTCCTCGCCTGGCCTCCTTCACCTCCCCGCCCCCCACCCCCAGCGCGTCGCCGCTGCCGCCGCCGCCAAAGACTGCGCACGCGCGGGGCGCTCGCCCTTTGACCCCAGCCAGGGGCCGCCCTCCCCCACAACCCCTTTCAGCTGTGCCCCCCGCCCTGTGGGTGGGCGGCCGCCTCTTCCCCCGGGTCAGGGCTGGGGCACAGCGCATGGGGGAGGGGAGCCAGTGTATGGGGCGTCTCTCTCTCGGGATGTGGCCCATGGGTGGGGTGGGGTGGCTTGGTCTGTGGGGCGCTGAAGAAATCAGTCCCCTCCATCTCCTCCCTCTGGAAAACGCCCAAGCCCTTGGGGAACTGCCCGCACCGCTACCGTGGGGGCCGGGACCCTCCTCTGTGTCCTCCTGTGGCCCAGTCCAAGGGGCCTAGGCCTGGCCGGGGCTGCATTGGACCCCACCCACCCTGGCGTGTGGACTCGCCAAAAATCGGCGATTAGATATTGGATTCCAGCTTCATTGAGGTCATTTCACTAATGAGTGCACCGGAAAGAGTTTCCTAATCCATCTGTGAGGGTGGCAACTGAAAGAGAATTTTTTTTTTTTTTTTTGAGACAGAGTCTCGCTTTGTTGCCTAGGCTAGAGTGAGTGCCGTGGCGTTAGCCTAGCTCACAGCAACCTCAAACTCCTGGGCTCAAGCAATCCTTCTGCCTCAGCCTCCCAAGTAGCTGGGACTACAGGCATGCGCCACCATGCCTGGCTCATTTTCCTATATATATTAGTTGGCCAATTAATTTCTTTCTATTTACAGTAGAGACCGGGTCTGGCTCTTGCTCAGGCTGGTTTCGAACTCCTGACCTCGAGCAATCCGCCCGCCTCGGCCTCCCAGAGAGCTAGGATTACAGGCTTGAGCCACCGCGCCCGGCCTGAAAGAGAATTTGAAAGCTGACAGAATAGGCGAGGAAAGGCATAGGAGATTTCCACACCCAGTAAGGAAGCCTTTCCCGAAATGGAAGAAAGAAAGGAGCAAACAGAGACACACCGGTAGCCCGCCCGGATGAGAGTCTGCCTCTGAGAGAAAGTACCCTGACCAGGTTCACCCGTGGGTGGGTCGCGAGCTAGCGGCATTCAGAAGAGCGAGGCCCGCAGTCTGTGCAGAAGACACCTGCACTCGGGCGTGTGTGGCGGCACAATTCACAAGCAGCTCCAGATGTTAAACCAAGGAGAAGCCAGGGAGTTCCCAACGCCCCAGGTGTCCTCAGCCCACGACTGGCTGCTGTGGGAATGCGAAGCCCGGCTCCTTGTCTCAGAGCCGGACAACCAGGAGGTGTGATGTCCACCCCGCGGTTCCCAGGAGGATCAGGCTGAAGCTGCGACTTGGCCTGAAAGTGTCCCCTCGCATGGCCACCCCCTTCCCCTTCCTGCTCCTCTACTCCTGGTGCCCCTCCATCCAGGGGCCAGACCTTAAAGAGTCACCCGCAAGAGAATCCTGGTCCCAAAGGAGCCTTCTGGGGGACCCGTGCTGAGAGAGGTTGTGGGCATGGCCCGCTGGGGCTCTGCCCGACCCAGGGCTGAGAGATGCAACCTCCCAGCTCTGGGTCCCTGCAGGAAGTGTTGGCAAGCACAGGGCCAGTCCTCCAAAGGCCCAGGTGCAGGGAGCCCAGGCCAAGCAGCCCGTTGAAGAAGCCACATGCCGTGCCACCCCGGGAACACGACTGCAGGTCACGGCCTCCCCCCTCCTCCTCCTCCTCCTCCTCCTCCAGCTCCTCCTCCCCCCCCCCCCCCCGGACATGGTGCAGGGATCAGAGACACCTCAGACACTTGCTACCCAAAGTGCAAAGGGCATCAGTTGCTCCTCCAAACCCCCCGCCCAGCAGACCGCGTTGTCCAGCCAGCCCCCGGGCCTCCCTGGGGTGCCCAGCACAAAAGTGCAGACACCCACCGGACCCTCAATCTCAGTTTTCGGATGTTTTTGCCACTCTAAGGACCCGCAGGCCAGCTGGGCCTTCTGGCAGGACAGAGAGCCCCGGAATCCGACGTGGAGAGCTGGGTGTACGTCCCCATGAGGAGGCGGTCCCCACCTCCGCGGCTCTCCCCTTGCGGGGAGTGGCAGCCGCGGGGCCTCAGAGAAGACACCAGGCTGGGCCCCCGCGGCACAGAGGGAGCACGTCCCCCGCAGGCCGCTTAGCGAGGGCGGCAGGCGGACGGTTGGGTTGCGAGACACCCTGCGGCCGCCCTGCTACCGGGTTCCTGGGAGGGCGTCCTGGAACCAGCGTCCACACCAAGCCCTTGGAAGGCCCAGGCGACGGAGGAGCCCCGTCAGCGAGGGGCCGAGGACGGTGACAGGTGACAGGTGACAGGCCGGGCGGGAAGGAGTCAGTCAGGCAGGGGCCGAGGAGGAGACGGGCTGGGTAAGGGTTAGGGTTAGAGTCAGGGCACAAGTCACAATCGCAAAGACCTGGAAGCGACCCGAGTGCCCATCCACCCACGAGTGCGTAAATAAAATGTGGCGCGTGGACACCACGGAGTGCCGTTCGGCTGTGAGGAACAGCGGTGAGAGGGCACCTCTCGTGGTTCTCCTGGCCAGAGCTGGAACCCGTTCCAGTAAGCCAAGTATCCCAAGAATGGACACACGAGCACCACGTGCTCGCGCTCACCGGCAAATTGGTACGAACCGATGGACACCTAAGTGGACCCAGAGGACTCACCTTCATCGGGTGGGTGTCGGGCGGGCGTGGGGAGGGGATGGGCATACACATCCATTAGGAATGGGGTGGGTGCGCACCCACTGGGGGATGGGCGCACTTGAAGCTCTGACCCGAGGGGGGAGGCGGGGAGGGGGCGATGTACCCGACCTGAACATTGGTGCCCCCACAATACGCTGGAACAACATGAGAGGTAAATGAATAAGAACACAGGGGGGAGGGGGGCACGGGCAACACATGTCACCTTAATACTTGGACTCCCATCATCTGCTTGAAGAGAGAGAGAAAAGAAAATGCACTAATAGAGATAAGAGACACTTTTTAAAAATAATGAATCCGAAGAGAAAAGTAAAAGGAGGCCTGTGGAGCAGGTCTGGGTGTGACTCCGGATCCCCCAACATCAGGTGCCACCACCAAAGATTCCTACGTGGAGCCCATAGAACCCCAAAAGCAACGGGACGAGTTCTGGTCACATACTCCCTCAAAATGACATCCTGGCCTTCTTCTGCAACTCCCTCCCCTCTCAGCCTCTCAAGGTTTCCTCCAGCGTGTCGGTTCCCACAGAGCAGACTTTTGGTCTGAGACCTGACAGTCCAGATGCCACGCATGCTGCCGCGTGGCGGCGGTGTCGCGGCTCGGGACAAGAGGAGGCCCCACGGTGCGGGCTGGGGCGCCAGGCACCGCGGCGGGCGCTGAGGGTGGGGGTGACCCCCAGCCCGGGCCTCCGCGGCGCTCCCAGAAAGGGGACAGAACAAGAGGCCAAAAAAAAAAGAAGAAGCCTACGGCACCCGGTATTCCCAGGCCCGACCCTGCTTAGCTTCCGAGATCAGACGAGATGGGGCGCGTTCGGGGTGGTGTGGCCGTAGACGGCGGAGGGCGCCCCTGCCCCGCTCAAGAAGCCGAGCCTCTCTGCGCTTCCCCGCCGCCGCCTCCTCCCGCCCCAGGCTCCGCGGGGGCCGGGCCTGTTGAGTTTGCCGCCCGGTCCGGCGGGCTCCGAGGGACGGGGGGTGATGGGCGGGGCGGGGCGGGGCGGGCAGGGAGGGGCGGGCCGTGGTGGGGGGCTGTCTCTCTACACACACAGACACACAGACACACAGACAACACACACGCACCCACACACACACACTCGCACTCACACTCACTCACTCACTCACACTCACACAAGATGCGCCTCCACGGCTGGACTCGCCAAGGTGGAGACCTTCCAGCCCCCCTCCTCTCCTCGCCTGGCCTCCTTCACCTCCCCGCCCCCCACCCCCAGCGCGTCGCCGCTGCCGCCGCCGCCAAAGACTGCGCACGCGCGGGGCGCTCGCCCTTTGACCCCAGCCAGGGGCCGCCCTCCCCCACAACCCCTTTCAGCTGTGCCCCCCGCCCTGTGGGTGGGCGGCCGCCTCTTCCCCCGGGTCAGGGCTGGGGCACAGCGCATGGGGGAGGGGAGCCAGTGTATGGGGCGTCTCTCTCTCGGGATGTGGCCCATGGGTGGGGTGGGGTGGCTTGGTCTGTGGGGCGCTGAAGAAATCAGTCCCCTCCATCTCCTCCCTCTGGAAAACGCCCAAGCCCTTGGGGAACTGCCCGCACCGCTACCGTGGGGGCCGGGACCCTCCTCTGTGTCCTCCTGTGGCCCAGTCCAAGGGGCCTAGGCCTGGCCGGGGCTGCATTGGACCCCACCCACCCTGGCGTGTGGACTCGCCAAAAATCGGCGATTAGATATTGGATTCCAGCTTCATTGAGGTCATTTCACTAATGAGTGCACCGGAAAGAGTTTCCTAATCCATCTGTGAGGGTGGCAACTGAAAGAGAATTTTTTTTTTTTTTTTTGAGACAGAGTCTCGCTTTGTTGCCTAGGCTAGAGTGAGTGCCGTGGCGTTAGCCTAGCTCACAGCAACCTCAAACTCCTGGGCTCAAGCAATCCTTCTGCCTCAGCCTCCCAAGTAGCTGGGACTACAGGCATGCGCCACCATGCCTGGCTCATTTTCCTATATATATTAGTTGGCCAATTAATTTCTTTCTATTTACAGTAGAGACCGGGTCTGGCTCTTGCTCAGGCTGGTTTCGAACTCCTGACCTCGAGCAATCCGCCCGCCTCGGCCTCCCAGAGAGCTAGGATTACAGGCTTGAGCCACCGCGCCCGGCCTGAAAGAGAATTTGAAAGCTGACAGAATAGGCGAGGAAAGGCATAGGAGATTTCCACACCCAGTAAGGAAGCCTTTCCCGAAATGGAAGAAAGAAAGGAGCAAACAGAGACACACCGGTAGCCCGCCCGGATGAGAGTCTGCCTCTGAGAGAAAGTACCCTGACCAGGTTCACCCGTGGGTGGGTCGCGAGCTAGCGGCATTCAGAAGAGCGAGGCCCGCAGTCTGTGCAGAAGACACCTGCACTCGGGCGTGTGTGGCGGCACAATTCACAAGCAGCTCCAGATGTTAAACCAAGGAGAAGCCAGGGAGTTCCCAACGCCCCAGGTGTCCTCAGCCCACGACTGGCTGCTGTGGGAATGCGAAGCCCGGCTCCTTGTCTCAGAGCCGGACAACCAGGAGGTGTGATGTCCACCCCGCGGTTCCCAGGAGGATCAGGCTGAAGCTGCGACTTGGCCTGAAAGTGTCCCCTCGCATGGCCACCCCCTTCCCCTTCCTGCTCCTCTACTCCTGGTGCCCCTCCATCCAGGGGCCAGACCTTAAAGAGTCACCCGCAAGAGAATCCTGGTCCCAAAGGAGCCTTCTGGGGGACCCGTGCTGAGAGAGGTTGTGGGCATGGCCCGCTGGGGCTCTGCCCGACCCAGGGCTGAGAGATGCAACCTCCCAGCTCTGGGTCCCTGCAGGAAGTGTTGGCAAGCACAGGGCCAGTCCTCCAAAGGCCCAGGTGCAGGGAGCCCAGGCCAAGCAGCCCGTTGAAGAAGCCACATGCCGTGCCACCCCGGGAACACGACTGCAGGTCACGGCCTCCCCCCTCCTCCTCCTCCTCCTCCTCCTCCAGCTCCTCCTCCCCCCCCCCCCCCCGGACATGGTGCAGGGATCAGAGACACCTCAGACACTTGCTACCCAAAGTGCAAAGGGCATCAGTTGCTCCTCCAAACCCCCCGCCCAGCAGACCGCGTTGTCCAGCCAGCCCCCGGGCCTCCCTGGGGTGCCCAGCACAAAAGTGCAGACACCCACCGGACCCTCAATCTCAGTTTTCGGATGTTTTTGCCACTCTAAGGACCCGCAGGCCAGCTGGGCCTTCTGGCAGGACAGAGAGCCCCGGAATCCGACGTGGAGAGCTGGGTGTACGTCCCCATGAGGAGGCGGTCCCCACCTCCGCGGCTCTCCCCTTGCGGGGAGTGGCAGCCGCGGGGCCTCAGAGAAGACACCAGGCTGGGCCCCCGCGGCACAGAGGGAGCACGTCCCCCGCAGGCCGCTTAGCGAGGGCGGCAGGCGGACGGTTGGGTTGCGAGACACCCTGCGGCCGCCCTGCTACCGGGTTCCTGGGAGGGCGTCCTGGAACCAGCGTCCACACCAAGCCCTTGGAAGGCCCAGGCGACGGAGGAGCCCCGTCAGCGAGGGGCCGAGGACGGTGACAGGTGACAGGTGACAGGCCGGGCGGGAAGGAGTCAGTCAGGCAGGGGCCGAGGAGGAGACGGGCTGGGTAAGGGTTAGGGTTAGAGTCAGGGCACAAGTCACAATCGCAAAGACCTGGAAGCGACCCGAGTGCCCATCCACCCACGAGTGCGTAAATAAAATGTGGCGCGTGGACACCACGGAGTGCCGTTCGGCTGTGAGGAACAGCGGTGAGAGGGCACCTCTCGTGGTTCTCCTGGCCAGAGCTGGAACCCGTTCCAGTAAGCCAAGTATCCCAAGAATGGACACACGAGCACCACGTGCTCGCGCTCACCGGCAAATTGGTACGAACCGATGGACACCTAAGTGGACCCAGAGGACTCACCTTCATCGGGTGGGTGTCGGGCGGGCGTGGGGAGGGGATGGGCATACACATCCATTAGGAATGGGGTGGGTGCGCACCCACTGGGGGATGGGCGCACTTGAAGCTCTGACCCGAGGGGGGAGGCGGGGAGGGGGCGATGTACCCGACCTGAACATTGGTGCCCCCACAATACGCTGGAACAACATGAGAGGTAAATGAATAAGAACACAGGGGGGAGGGGGGCACGGGCAACACATGTCACCTTAATACTTGGACTCCCATCATCTGCTTGAAGAGAGAGAGAAAAGAAAATGCACTAATAGAGATAAGAGACACTTTTTAAAAATAATGAATCCGAAGAGAAAAGTAAAAGGAGGCCTGTGGAGCAGGTCTGGGTGTGACTCCGGATCCCCCAACATCAGGTGCCACCACCAAAGATTCCTACGTGGAGCCCATAGAACCCCAAAAGCAACGGGACGAGTTCTGGTCACATACTCCCTCAAAATGACATCCTGGCCTTCTTCTGCAACTCCCTCCCCTCTCAGCCTCTCAAGGTTTCCTCCAGCGTGTCGGTTCCCACAGAGCAGACTTTTGGTCTGAGACCTGACAGTCCAGATGCCACGCATGCTGCCGCGTGGCGGCGGTGTCGCGGCTCGGGACAAGAGGAGGCCCCACGGTGCGGGCTGGGGCGCCAGGCACCGCGGCGGGCGCTGAGGGTGGGGGTGACCCCCAGCCCGGGCCTCCGCGGCGCTCCCAGAAAGGGGACAGAACAAGAGGCCAAAAAAAAAAGAAGAAGCCTACGGCACCCGGTATTCCCAGGCCCGACCCTGCTTAGCTTCCGAGATCAGACGAGATGGGGCGCGTTCGGGGTGGTGTGGCCGTAGACGGCGGAGGGCGCCCCTGCCCCGCTCAAGAAGCCGAGCCTCTCTGCGCTTCCCCGCCGCCGCCTCCTCCCGCCCCAGGCTCCGCGGGGGCCGGGCCTGTTGAGTTTGCCGCCCGGTCCGGCGGGCTCCGAGGGACGGGGGGTGATGGGCGGGGCGGGGCGGGGCGGGCAGGGAGGGGCGGGCCGTGGTGGGGGGCTGTCTCTCTACACACACAGACACACAGACACACAGACAACACACACGCACCCACACACACACACTCGCACTCACACTCACTCACTCACTCACACTCACACAAGATGCGCCTCCACGGCTGGACTCGCCAAGGTGGAGACCTTCCAGCCCCCCTCCTCTCCTCGCCTGGCCTCCTTCACCTCCCCGCCCCCCACCCCCAGCGCGTCGCCGCTGCCGCCGCCGCCAAAGACTGCGCACGCGCGGGGCGCTCGCCCTTTGACCCCAGCCAGGGGCCGCCCTCCCCCACAACCCCTTTCAGCTGTGCCCCCCGCCCTGTGGGTGGGCGGCCGCCTCTTCCCCCGGGTCAGGGCTGGGGCACAGCGCATGGGGGAGGGGAGCCAGTGTATGGGGCGTCTCTCTCTCGGGATGTGGCCCATGGGTGGGGTGGGGTGGCTTGGTCTGTGGGGCGCTGAAGAAATCAGTCCCCTCCATCTCCTCCCTCTGGAAAACGCCCAAGCCCTTGGGGAACTGCCCGCACCGCTACCGTGGGGGCCGGGACCCTCCTCTGTGTCCTCCTGTGGCCCAGTCCAAGGGGCCTAGGCCTGGCCGGGGCTGCATTGGACCCCACCCACCCTGGCGTGTGGACTCGCCAAAAATCGGCGATTAGATATTGGATTCCAGCTTCATTGAGGTCATTTCACTAATGAGTGCACCGGAAAGAGTTTCCTAATCCATCTGTGAGGGTGGCAACTGAAAGAGAATTTTTTTTTTTTTTTTTGAGACAGAGTCTCGCTTTGTTGCCTAGGCTAGAGTGAGTGCCGTGGCGTTAGCCTAGCTCACAGCAACCTCAAACTCCTGGGCTCAAGCAATCCTTCTGCCTCAGCCTCCCAAGTAGCTGGGACTACAGGCATGCGCCACCATGCCTGGCTCATTTTCCTATATATATTAGTTGGCCAATTAATTTCTTTCTATTTACAGTAGAGACCGGGTCTGGCTCTTGCTCAGGCTGGTTTCGAACTCCTGACCTCGAGCAATCCGCCCGCCTCGGCCTCCCAGAGAGCTAGGATTACAGGCTTGAGCCACCGCGCCCGGCCTGAAAGAGAATTTGAAAGCTGACAGAATAGGCGAGGAAAGGCATAGGAGATTTCCACACCCAGTAAGGAAGCCTTTCCCGAAATGGAAGAAAGAAAGGAGCAAACAGAGACACACCGGTAGCCCGCCCGGATGAGAGTCTGCCTCTGAGAGAAAGTACCCTGACCAGGTTCACCCGTGGGTGGGTCGCGAGCTAGCGGCATTCAGAAGAGCGAGGCCCGCAGTCTGTGCAGAAGACACCTGCACTCGGGCGTGTGTGGCGGCACAATTCACAAGCAGCTCCAGATGTTAAACCAAGGAGAAGCCAGGGAGTTCCCAACGCCCCAGGTGTCCTCAGCCCACGACTGGCTGCTGTGGGAATGCGAAGCCCGGCTCCTTGTCTCAGAGCCGGACAACCAGGAGGTGTGATGTCCACCCCGCGGTTCCCAGGAGGATCAGGCTGAAGCTGCGACTTGGCCTGAAAGTGTCCCCTCGCATGGCCACCCCCTTCCCCTTCCTGCTCCTCTACTCCTGGTGCCCCTCCATCCAGGGGCCAGACCTTAAAGAGTCACCCGCAAGAGAATCCTGGTCCCAAAGGAGCCTTCTGGGGGACCCGTGCTGAGAGAGGTTGTGGGCATGGCCCGCTGGGGCTCTGCCCGACCCAGGGCTGAGAGATGCAACCTCCCAGCTCTGGGTCCCTGCAGGAAGTGTTGGCAAGCACAGGGCCAGTCCTCCAAAGGCCCAGGTGCAGGGAGCCCAGGCCAAGCAGCCCGTTGAAGAAGCCACATGCCGTGCCACCCCGGGAACACGACTGCAGGTCACGGCCTCCCCCCTCCTCCTCCTCCTCCTCCTCCTCCAGCTCCTCCTCCCCCCCCCCCCCCGGACATGGTGCAGGGATCAGAGACACCTCAGACACTTGCTACCCAAAGTGCAAAGGGCATCAGTTGCTCCTCCAAACCCCCCGCCCAGCAGACCGCGTTGTCCAGCCAGCCCCCGGGCCTCCCTGGGGTGCCCAGCACAAAAGTGCAGACACCCACCGGACCCTCAATCTCAGTTTTCGGATGTTTTTGCCACTCTAAGGACCCGCAGGCCAGCTGGGCCTTCTGGCAGGACAGAGAGCCCCGGAATCCGACGTGGAGAGCTGGGTGTACGTCCCCATGAGGAGGCGGTCCCCACCTCCGCGGCTCTCCCCTTGCGGGGAGTGGCAGCCGCGGGGCCTCAGAGAAGACACCAGGCTGGGCCCCCGCGGCACAGAGGGAGCACGTCCCCCGCAGGCCGCTTAGCGAGGGCGGCAGGCGGACGGTTGGGTTGCGAGACACCCTGCGGCCGCCCTGCTACCGGGTTCCTGGGAGGGCGTCCTGGAACCAGCGTCCACACCAAGCCCTTGGAAGGCCCAGGCGACGGAGGAGCCCCGTCAGCGAGGGGCCGAGGACGGTGACAGGTGACAGGTGACAGGCCGGGCGGGAAGGAGTCAGTCAGGCAGGGGCCGAGGAGGAGACGGGCTGGGTAAGGGTTAGGGTTAGAGTCAGGGCACAAGTCACAATCGCAAAGACCTGGAAGCGACCCGAGTGCCCATCCACCCACGAGTGCGTAAATAAAATGTGGCGCGTGGACACCACGGAGTGCCGTTCGGCTGTGAGGAACAGCGGTGAGAGGGCACCTCTCGTGGTTCTCCTGGCCAGAGCTGGAACCCGTTCCAGTAAGCCAAGTATCCCAAGAATGGACACACGAGCACCACGTGCTCGCGCTCACCGGCAAATTGGTACGAACCGATGGACACCTAAGTGGACCCAGAGGACTCACCTTCATCGGGTGGGTGTCGGGCGGGCGTGGGGAGGGGATGGGCATACACATCCATTAGGAATGGGGTGGGTGCGCACCCACTGGGGGATGGGCGCACTTGAAGCTCTGACCCGAGGGGGGAGGCGGGGAGGGGGCGATGTACCCGACCTGAACATTGGTGCCCCCACAATACGCTGGAACAACATGAGAGGTAAATGAATAAGAACACAGGGGGGAGGGGGGCACGGGCAACACATGTCACCTTAATACTTGGACTCCCATCATCTGCTTGAAGAGAGAGAGAAAAGAAAATGCACTAATAGAGATAAGAGACACTTTTTAAAAATAATGAATCCGAAGAGAAAAGTAAAAGGAGGCCTGTGGAGCAGGTCTGGGTGTGACTCCGGATCCCCCAACATCAGGTGCCACCACCAAAGATTCCTACGTGGAGCCCATAGAACCCCAAAAGCAACGGGACGAGTTCTGGTCACATACTCCCTCAAAATGACATCCTGGCCTTCTTCTGCAACTCCCTCCCCTCTCAGCCTCTCAAGGTTTCCTCCAGCGTGTCGGTTCCCACAGAGCAGACTTTTGGTCTGAGACCTGACAGTCCAGATGCCACGCATGCTGCCGCGTGGCGGCGGTGTCGCGGCTCGGGACAAGAGGAGGCCCCACGGTGCGGGCTGGGGCGCCAGGCACCGCGGCGGGCGCTGAGGGTGGGGGTGACCCCCAGCCCGGGCCTCCGCGGCGCTCCCAGAAAGGGGACAGAACAAGAGGCCAAAAAAAAAAGAAGAAGCCTACGGCACCCGGTATTCCCAGGCCCGACCCTGCTTAGCTTCCGAGATCAGACGAGATGGGGCGCGTTCGGGGTGGTGTGGCCGTAGACGGCGGAGGGCGCCCCTGCCCCGCTCAAGAAGCCGAGCCTCTCTGCGCTTCCCCGCCGCCGCCTCCTCCCGCCCCAGGCTCCGCGGGGGCCGGGCCTGTTGAGTTTGCCGCCCGGTCCGGCGGGCTCCGAGGGACGGGGGGTGATGGGCGGGGCGGGGCGGGGCGGGCAGGGAGGGGCGGGCCGTGGTGGGGGGCTGTCTCTCTACACACACAGACACACAGACACACAGACAACACACACGCACCCACACACACACACTCGCACTCACACTCACTCACTCACTCACACTCACACAAGATGCGCCTCCACGGCTGGACTCGCCAAGGTGGAGACCTTCCAGCCCCCCTCCTCTCCTCGCCTGGCCTCCTTCACCTCCCCGCCCCCCACCCCCAGCGCGTCGCCGCTGCCGCCGCCGCCAAAGACTGCGCACGCGCGGGGCGCTCGCCCTTTGACCCCAGCCAGGGGCCGCCCTCCCCCACAACCCCTTTCAGCTGTGCCCCCCGCCCTGTGGGTGGGCGGCCGCCTCTTCCCCCGGGTCAGGGCTGGGGCACAGCGCATGGGGGAGGGGAGCCAGTGTATGGGGCGTCTCTCTCTCGGGATGTGGCCCATGGGTGGGGTGGGGTGGCTTGGTCTGTGGGGCGCTGAAGAAATCAGTCCCCTCCATCTCCTCCCTCTGGAAAACGCCCAAGCCCTTGGGGAACTGCCCGCACCGCTACCGTGGGGGCCGGGACCCTCCTCTGTGTCCTCCTGTGGCCCAGTCCAAGGGGCCTAGGCCTGGCCGGGGCTGCATTGGACCCCACCCACCCTGGCGTGTGGACTCGCCAAAAATCGGCGATTAGATATTGGATTCCAGCTTCATTGAGGTCATTTCACTAATGAGTGCACCGGAAAGAGTTTCCTAATCCATCTGTGAGGGTGGCAACTGAAAGAGAATTTTTTTTTTTTTTTTTGAGACAGAGTCTCGCTTTGTTGCCTAGGCTAGAGTGAGTGCCGTGGCGTTAGCCTAGCTCACAGCAACCTCAAACTCCTGGGCTCAAGCAATCCTTCTGCCTCAGCCTCCCAAGTAGCTGGGACTACAGGCATGCGCCACCATGCCTGGCTCATTTTCCTATATATATTAGTTGGCCAATTAATTTCTTTCTATTTACAGTAGAGACCGGGTCTGGCTCTTGCTCAGGCTGGTTTCGAACTCCTGACCTCGAGCAATCCGCCCGCCTCGGCCTCCCAGAGAGCTAGGATTACAGGCTTGAGCCACCGCGCCCGGCCTGAAAGAGAATTTGAAAGCTGACAGAATAGGCGAGGAAAGGCATAGGAGATTTCCACACCCAGTAAGGAAGCCTTTCCCGAAATGGAAGAAAGAAAGGAGCAAACAGAGACACACCGGTAGCCCGCCCGGATGAGAGTCTGCCTCTGAGAGAAAGTACCCTGACCAGGTTCACCCGTGGGTGGGTCGCGAGCTAGCGGCATTCAGAAGAGCGAGGCCCGCAGTCTGTGCAGAAGACACCTGCACTCGGGCGTGTGTGGCGGCACAATTCACAAGCAGCTCCAGATGTTAAACCAAGGAGAAGCCAGGGAGTTCCCAACGCCCCAGGTGTCCTCAGCCCACGACTGGCTGCTGTGGGAATGCGAAGCCCGGCTCCTTGTCTCAGAGCCGGACAACCAGGAGGTGTGATGTCCACCCCGCGGTTCCCAGGAGGATCAGGCTGAAGCTGCGACTTGGCCTGAAAGTGTCCCCTCGCATGGCCACCCCCTTCCCCTTCCTGCTCCTCTACTCCTGGTGCCCCTCCATCCAGGGGCCAGACCTTAAAGAGTCACCCGCAAGAGAATCCTGGTCCCAAAGGAGCCTTCTGGGGGACCCGTGCTGAGAGAGGTTGTGGGCATGGCCCGCTGGGGCTCTGCCCGACCCAGGGCTGAGAGATGCAACCTCCCAGCTCTGGGTCCCTGCAGGAAGTGTTGGCAAGCACAGGGCCAGTCCTCCAAAGGCCCAGGTGCAGGGAGCCCAGGCCAAGCAGCCCGTTGAAGAAGCCACATGCCGTGCCACCCCGGGAACACGACTGCAGGTCACGGCCTCCCCCCTCCTCCTCCTCCTCCTCCTCCTCCAGCTCCTCCTCCCCCCCCCCCCCCGGACATGGTGCAGGGATCAGAGACACCTCAGACACTTGCTACCCAAAGTGCAAAGGGCATCAGTTGCTCCTCCAAACCCCCCGCCCAGCAGACCGCGTTGTCCAGCCAGCCCCCGGGCCTCCCTGGGGTGCCCAGCACAAAAGTGCAGACACCCACCGGACCCTCAATCTCAGTTTTCGGATGTTTTTGCCACTCTAAGGACCCGCAGGCCAGCTGGGCCTTCTGGCAGGACAGAGAGCCCCGGAATCCGACGTGGAGAGCTGGGTGTACGTCCCCATGAGGAGGCGGTCCCCACCTCCGCGGCTCTCCCCTTGCGGGGAGTGGCAGCCGCGGGGCCTCAGAGAAGACACCAGGCTGGGCCCCCGCGGCACAGAGGGAGCACGTCCCCCGCAGGCCGCTTAGCGAGGGCGGCAGGCGGACGGTTGGGTTGCGAGACACCCTGCGGCCGCCCTGCTACCGGGTTCCTGGGAGGGCGTCCTGGAACCAGCGTCCACACCAAGCCCTTGGAAGGCCCAGGCGACGGAGGAGCCCCGTCAGCGAGGGGCCGAGGACGGTGACAGGTGACAGGTGACAGGCCGGGCGGGAAGGAGTCAGTCAGGCAGGGGCCGAGGAGGAGACGGGCTGGGTAAGGGTTAGGGTTAGAGTCAGGGCACAAGTCACAATCGCAAAGACCTGGAAGCGACCCGAGTGCCCATCCACCCACGAGTGCGTAAATAAAATGTGGCGCGTGGACACCACGGAGTGCCGTTCGGCTGTGAGGAACAGCGGTGAGAGGGCACCTCTCGTGGTTCTCCTGGCCAGAGCTGGAACCCGTTCCAGTAAGCCAAGTATCCCAAGAATGGACACACGAGCACCACGTGCTCGCGCTCACCGGCAAATTGGTACGAACCGATGGACACCTAAGTGGACCCAGAGGACTCACCTTCATCGGGTGGGTGTCGGGCGGGCGTGGGGAGGGGATGGGCATACACATCCATTAGGAATGGGGTGGGTGCGCACCCACTGGGGGATGGGCGCACTTGAAGCTCTGACCCGAGGGGGGAGGCGGGGAGGGGGCGATGTACCCGACCTGAACATTGGTGCCCCCACAATACGCTGGAACAACATGAGAGGTAAATGAATAAGAACACAGGGGGGAGGGGGGCACGGGCAACACATGTCACCTTAATACTTGGACTCCCATCATCTGCTTGAAGAGAGAGAGAAAAGAAAATGCACTAATAGAGATAAGAGACACTTTTTAAAAATAATGAATCCGAAGAGAAAAGTAAAAGGAGGCCTGTGGAGCAGGTCTGGGTGTGACTCCGGATCCCCCAACATCAGGTGCCACCACCAAAGATTCCTACGTGGAGCCCATAGAACCCCAAAAGCAACGGGACGAGTTCTGGTCACATACTCCCTCAAAATGACATCCTGGCCTTCTTCTGCAACTCCCTCCCCTCTCAGCCTCTCAAGGTTTCCTCCAGCGTGTCGGTTCCCACAGAGCAGACTTTTGGTCTGAGACCTGACAGTCCAGATGCCACGCATGCTGCCGCGTGGCGGCGGTGTCGCGGCTCGGGACAAGAGGAGGCCCCACGGTGCGGGCTGGGGCGCCAGGCACCGCGGCGGGCGCTGAGGGTGGGGGTGACCCCCAGCCCGGGCCTCCGCGGCGCTCCCAGAAAGGGGACAGAACAAGAGGCCAAAAAAAAAAGAAGAAGCCTACGGCACCCGGTATTCCCAGGCCCGACCCTGCTTAGCTTCCGAGATCAGACGAGATGGGGCGCGTTCGGGGTGGTGTGGCCGTAGACGGCGGAGGGCGCCCCTGCCCCGCTCAAGAAGCCGAGCCTCTCTGCGCTTCCCCGCCGCCGCCTCCTCCCGCCCCAGGCTCCGCGGGGGCCGGGCCTGTTGAGTTTGCCGCCCGGTCCGGCGGGCTCCGAGGGACGGGGGGTGATGGGCGGGGCGGGGCGGGGCGGGCAGGGAGGGGCGGGCCGTGGTGGGGGGCTGTCTCTCTACACACACAGACACACAGACACACAGACAACACACACGCACCCACACACACACACTCGCACTCACACTCACTCACTCACTCACACTCACACAAGATGCGCCTCCACGGCTGGACTCGCCAAGGTGGAGACCTTCCAGCCCCCCTCCTCTCCTCGCCTGGCCTCCTTCACCTCCCCGCCCCCCACCCCCAGCGCGTCGCCGCTGCCGCCGCCGCCAATGACTGCGCACGCGCGGGACGCTCGCCCTTTGACCCCAGCCAGGGGCCGCCCTCCCCCACAACCCCTTTCAGCTGTGCCCCCCGCCCTGTGGGTGGGCGGCCGCCTCTTCCCCCGGGTCAGGGCTGGGGCACAGCGCATGGGGGAGGGGAGCCAGTGTATGGGGCGTCTCTCTCTCGGGATGTGGCCCATGGGTGGGGTGGGGTGGCTTGGTCTGTGGGGCGCTGAAGAAATCAGTCCCCTCCATCTCCTCCCTCTGGAAAACGCCCAAGCCCTTGGGGAACTGCCCGCACCGCTACCGTGGGGGCCGGGACCCTCCTCTGTGTCCTCCTGTGGCCCAGTCCAAGGGGCCTAGGCCTGGCCGGGGCTGCATTGGACCCCACCCACCCTGGCGTGTGGACTCGCCAAAAATCGGCGATTAGATATTGGATTCCAGCTTCATTGAGGTCATTTCACTAATGAGTGCACCGGAAAGAGTTTCCTAATCCATCTGTGAGGGTGGCAACTGAAAGAGAATTTTTTTTTTTTTTTTTGAGACAGAGTCTCGCTTTGTTGCCTAGGCTAGAGTGAGTGCCGTGGCGTTAGCCTAGCTCACAGCAACCTCAAACTCCTGGGCTCAAGCAATCCTTCTGCCTCAGCCTCCCAAGTAGCTGGGACTACAGGCATGCGCCACCATGCCTGGCTCATTTTCCTATATATATTAGTTGGCCAATTAATTTCTTTCTATTTACAGTAGAGACCGGGTCTGGCTCTTGCTCAGGCTGGTTTCGAACTCCTGACCTCGAGCAATCCGCCCGCCTCGGCCTCCCAGAGAGCTAGGATTACAGGCTTGAGCCACCGCGCCCGGCCTGAAAGAGAATTTGAAAGCTGACAGAATAGGCGAGGAAAGGCATAGGAGATTTCCACACCCAGTAAGGAAGCCTTTCCCGAAATGGAAGAAAGAAAGGAGCAAACAGAGACACACCGGTAGCCCGCCCGGATGAGAGTCTGCCTCTGAGAGAAAGTACCCTGACCAGGTTCACCCGTGGGTGGGTCGCGAGCTAGCGGCATTCAGAAGAGCGAGGCCCGCAGTCTGTGCAGAAGACACCTGCACTCGGGCGTGTGTGGCGGCACAATTCACAAGCAGCTCCAGATGTTAAACCAAGGAGAAGCCAGGGAGTTCCCAACGCCCCAGGTGTCCTCAGCCCACGACTGGCTGCTGTGGGAATGCGAAGCCCGGCTCCTTGTCTCAGAGCCGGACAACCAGGAGGTGTGATGTCCACCCCGCGGTTCCCAGGAGGATCAGGCTGAAGCTGCGACTTGGCCTGAAAGTGTCCCCTCGCATGGCCACCCCCTTCCCCTTCCTGCTCCTCTACTCCTGGTGCCCCTCCATCCAGGGGCCAGACCTTAAAGAGTCACCCGCAAGAGAATCCTGGTCCCAAAGGAGCCTTCTGGGGGACCCGTGCTGAGAGAGGTTGTGGGCATGGCCCGCTGGGGCTCTGCCCGACCCAGGGCTGAGAGATGCAACCTCCCAGCTCTGGGTCCCTGCAGGAAGTGTTGGCAAGCACAGGGCCAGTCCTCCAAAGGCCCAGGTGCAGGGAGCCCAGGCCAAGCAGCCCGTTGAAGAAGCCACATGCCGTGCCACCCCGGGAACACGACTGCAGGTCACGGCCTCCCCCCTCCTCCTCCTCCTCCTCCTCCTCCTGCTCCTCCTCCCCCCCCCCCGGACATGGTGCAGGGATCAGAGACACCTCAGACACTTGCTACCCAAAGTGCAAAGGGCATCAGTTGCTCCTCCAAACCCCCCGCCCAGCAGACCGCGTTGTCCAGCCAGCCCCCGGGCCTCCCTGGGGTGCCCAGCACAAAAGTGCAGACACCCACCGGACCCTCAATCTCAGTTTTCGGATGTTTTTGCCACTCTAAGGACCCGCAGGCCAGCTGGGCCTTCTGGCAGGACAGAGAGCCCCGGAATCCGACGTGGAGAGCTGGGTGTACGTCCCCATGAGGAGGCGGTCCCCACCTCCGCGGCTCTCCCCTTGCGGGGAGTGGCAGCCGCGGGGCCTCAGAGAAGACACCAGGCTGGGCCCCCGCGGCACAGAGGGAGCACGTCCCCCGCAGGCCGCTTAGCGAGGGCGGCAGGCGGACGGTTGGGTTGCGAGACACCCTGCGGCCGCCCTGCTACCGGGTTCCTGGGAGGGCGTCCTGGAACCAGCGTCCACACCAAGCCCTTGGAAGGCCCAGGCGACGGAGGAGCCCCGTCAGCGAGGGGCCGAGGACGGTGACAGGTGACAGGTGACAGGCCGGGCGGGAAGGAGTCAGTCAGGCAGGGGCCGAGGAGGAGACGGGCTGGGTAAGGGTTAGGGTTAGAGTCAGGGCACAAGTCACAATCGCAAAGACCTGGAAGCGACCCGAGTGCCCATCCACCCACGAGTGCGTAAATAAAATGTGGCGCGTGGACACCACGGAGTGCCGTTCGGCTGTGAGGAACAGCGGTGAGAGGGCACCTCTCGTGGTTCTCCTGGCCAGAGCTGGAACCCGTTCCAGTAAGCCAAGTATCCCAAGAATGGACACACGAGCACCACGTGCTCGCGCTCACCGGCAAATTGGTACGAACCGATGGACACCTAAGTGGACCCAGAGGACTCACCTTCATCGGGTGGGTGTCGGGCGGGCGTGGGGAGGGGATGGGCATACACATCCATTAGGAATGGGGTGGGTGCGCACCCACTGGGGGATGGGCGCACTTGAAGCTCTGACCCGAGGGGGGAGGCGGGGAGGGGGCGATGTACCCGACCTGAACATTGGTGCCCCCACAATACGCTGGAACAACATGAGAGGTAAATGAATAAGAACACAGGGGGGAGGGGGGCACGGGCAACACATGTCACCTTAATACTTGGACTCCCATCATCTGCTTGAAGAGAGAGAGAAAAGAAAATGCACTAATAGAGATAAGAGACACTTTTTAAAAATAATGAATCCGAAGAGAAAAGTAAAAGGAGGCCTGTGGAGCAGGTCTGGGTGTGACTCCGGATCCCCCAACATCAGGTGCCACCACCAAAGATTCCTACGTGGAGCCCATAGAACCCCAAAAGCAACGGGACGAGTTCTGGTCACATACTCCCTCAAAATGACATCCTGGCCTTCTTCTGCAACTCCCTCCCCTCTCAGCCTCTCAAGGTTTCCTCCGGCGTGTCGGTTCCCACAGAGCAGACTTTTGGTCTGAGACCTGACAGTCCAGATGCCACGCATGCTGCCGCGTGGCGGCGGTGTCGCGGCTCGGGACAAGAGGAGGCCCCACGGTGCGGGCTGGGGCGCCAGGCACCGCGGCGGGCGCTGAGGGTGGGGGTGACCCCCAGCCCGGGCCTCCGCGGCGCTCCCAGAAAGGGGACAGAACAAGAGGCCAAAAAAAAAAGAAGAAGCCTACGGCACCCGGTATTCCCAGGCCCGACCCTGCTTAGCTTCCGAGATCAGACGAGATGGGGCGCGTTCGGGGTGGTGTGGCCGTAGACGGCGGAGGGCGCCCCTGCCCCGCTCAAGAAGCCGAGCCTCTCTGCGCTTCCCCGCCGCCGCCTCCTCCCGCCCCAGGCTCCGCGGGGGCCGGGCCTGTTGAGTTTGCCGCCCGGTCCGGCGGGCTCCGAGGGACGGGGGGTGATGGGCGGGGCGGGGCGGGGCGGGCAGGGAGGGGCGGGCCGTGGTGGGGGGCTGTCTCTCTACACACACAGACACACAGACACACAGACAACACACACGCACCCACACACACACACTCGCACTCACACTCACTCACTCACTCACACTCACACAAGATGCGCCTCCACGGCTGGACTCGCCAAGGTGGAGACCTTCCAGCCCCCCTCCTCTCCTCGCCTGGCCTCCTTCACCTCCCCGCCCCCCACCCCCAGCGCGTCGCCGCTGCCGCCGCCGCCAATGACTGCGCACGCGCGGGGCGCTCGCCCTTTGACCCCAGCCAGGGGCCGCCCTCCCCCACAACCCCTTTCAGCTGTGCCCCCCGCCCTGTGGGTGGGCGGCCGCCTCTTCCCCCGGGTCAGGGCTGGGGCACAGCGCATGGGGGAGGGGAGCCAGTGTATGGGGCGTCTCTCTCTCGGGATGTGGCCCATGGGTGGGGTGGGGTGGCTTGGTCTGTGGGGCGCTGAAGAAATCAGTCCCCTCCATCTCCTCCCTCTGGAAAACGCCCAAGCCCTTGGGGAACTGCCCGCACCGCTACCGTGGGGGCCGGGACCCTCCTCTGTGTCCTCCTGTGGCCCAGTCCAAGGGGCCTAGGCCTGGCCGGGGCTGCATTGGACCCCACCCACCCTGGCGTGTGGACTCGCCAAAAATCGGCGATTAGATATTGGATTCCAGCTTCATTGAGGTCATTTCACTAATGAGTGCACCGGAAAGAGTTTCCTAATCCATCTGTGAGGGTGGCAACTGAAAGAGAATTTTTTTTTTTTTTTTGAGACAGAGTCTCGCTTTGTTGCCTAGGCTAGAGTGAGTGCCGTGGCGTTAGCCTAGCTCACAGCAACCTCAAACTCCTGGGCTCAAGCAATCCTTCTGCCTCAGCCTCCCAAGTAGCTGGGACTACAGGCATGCGCCACCATGCCTGGCTCATTTTCCTATATATATTAGTTGGCCAATTAATTTCTTTCTATTTACAGTAGAGACCGGGTCTGGCTCTTGCTCAGGCTGGTTTCGAACTCCTGACCTCGAGCAATCCGCCCGCCTCGGCCTCCCAGAGAGCTAGGATTACAGGCTTGAGCCACCGCGCCCGGCCTGAAAGAGAATTTGAAAGCTGACAGAATAGGCGAGGAAAGGCATAGGAGATTTCCACACCCAGTAAGGAAGCCTTTCCCGAAATGGAAGAAAGAAAGGAGCAAACAGAGACACACCGGTAGCCCGCCCGGATGAGAGTCTGCCTCTGAGAGAAAGTACCCTGACCAGGTTCACCCGTGGGTGGGTCGCGAGCTAGCGGCATTCAGAAGAGCGAGGCCCGCAGTCTGTGCAGAAGACACCTGCACTCGGGCGTGTGTGGCGGCACAATTCACAAGCAGCTCCAGATGTTAAACCAAGGAGAAGCCAGGGAGTTCCCAACGCCCCAGGTGTCCTCAGCCCACGACTGGCTGCTGTGGGAATGCGAAGCCCGGCTCCTTGTCTCAGAGCCGGACAACCAGGAGGTGTGATGTCCACCCCGCGGTTCCCAGGAGGATCAGGCTGAAGCTGCGACTTGGCCTGAAAGTGTCCCCTCGCATGGCCACCCCCTTCCCCTTCCTGCTCCTCTACTCCTGGTGCCCCTCCATCCAGGGGCCAGACCTTAAAGAGTCACCCGCAAGAGAATCCTGGTCCCAAAGGAGCCTTCTGGGGGACCCGTGCTGAGAGAGGTTGTGGGCATGGCCCGCTGGGGCTCTGCCCGACCCAGGGCTGAGAGATGCAACCTCCCAGCTCTGGGTCCCTGCAGGAAGTGTTGGCAAGCACAGGGCCAGTCCTCCAAAGGCCCAGGTGCAGGGAGCCCAGGCCAAGCAGCCCGTTGAAGAAGCCACATGCCGTGCCACCCCGGGAACACGACTGCAGGTCACGGCCTCCCCCCTCCTCCTCCTCCTCCTCCTCCTCCAGCTCCTCCTCCCCCCCCCCCCGGACATGGTGCAGGGATCAGAGACACCTCAGACACTTGCTACCCAAAGTGCAAAGGGCATCAGTTGCTCCTCCAAACCCCCCGCCCAGCAGACCGCGTTGTCCAGCCAGCCCCCGGGCCTCCCTGGGGTGCCCAGCACAAAAGTGCAGACACCCACCGGACCCTCAATCTCAGTTTTCGGATGTTTTTGCCACTCTAAGGACCCGCAGGCCAGCTGGGCCTTCTGGCAGGACAGAGAGCCCCGGAATCCGACGTGGAGAGCTGGGTGTACGTCCCCATGAGGAGGCGGTCCCCACCTCCGCGGCTCTCCCCTTGCGGGGAGTGGCAGCCGCGGGGCCTCAGAGAAGACACCAGGCTGGGCCCCCGCGGCACAGAGGGAGCACGTCCCCCGCAGGCCGCTTAGCGAGGGCGGCAGGCGGACGGTTGGGTTGCGAGACACCCTGCGGCCGCCCTGCTACCGGGTTCCTGGGAGGGCGTCCTGGAACCAGCGTCCACACCAAGCCCTTGGAAGGCCCAGGCGACGGAGGAGCCCCGTCAGCGAGGGGCCGAGGACGGTGACAGGTGACAGGTGACAGGCCGGGCGGGAAGGAGTCAGTCAGGCAGGGGCCGAGGAGGAGACGGGCTGGGTAAGGGTTAGGGTTAGAGTCAGGGCACAAGTCACAATCGCAAAGACCTGGAAGCGACCCGAGTGCCCATCCACCCACGAGTGCGTAAATAAAATGTGGCGCGTGGACACCACGGAGTGCCGTTCGGCTGTGAGGAACAGCGGTGAGAGGGCACCTCTCGTGGTTCTCCTGGCCAGAGCTGGAACCCGTTCCAGTAAGCCAAGTATCCCAAGAATGGACACACGAGCACCACGTGCTCGCGCTCACCGGCAAATTGGTACGAACCGATGGACACCTAAGTGGACCCAGAGGACTCACCTTCATCGGGTGGGTGTCGGGCGGGCGTGGGGAGGGGATGGGCATACACATCCATTAGGAATGGGGTGGGTGCGCACCCACTGGGGGATGGGCGCACTTGAAGCTCTGACCCGAGGGGGGAGGCGGGGAGGGGGCGATGTACCCGACCTGAACATTGGTGCCCCCACAATACGCTGGAACAACATGAGAGGTAAATGAATAAGAACACAGGGGGGAGGGGGGCACGGGCAACACATGTCACCTTAATACTTGGACTCCCATCATCTGCTTGAAGAGAGAGAGAAAAGAAAATGCACTAATAGAGATAAGAGACACTTTTTAAAAATAATGAATCCGAAGAGAAAAGTAAAAGGAGGCCTGTGGAGCAGGTCTGGGTGTGACTCCGGATCCCCCAACATCAGGTGCCACCACCAAAGATTCCTACGTGGAGCCCATAGAACCCCAAAAGCAACGGGACGAGTTCTGGTCACATACTCCCTCAAAATGACATCCTGGCCTTCTTCTGCAACTCCCTCCCCTCTCAGCCTCTCAAGGTTTCCTCCAGCGTGTCGGTTCCCACAGAGCAGACTTTTGGTCTGAGACCTGACAGTCCAGATGCCACGCATGCTGCCGCGTGGCGGCGGTGTCGCGGCTCGGGACAAGAGGAGGCCCCACGGTGCGGGCTGGGGCGCCAGGCACCGCGGCGGGCGCTGAGGGTGGGGGTGACCCCCAGCCCGGGCCTCCGCGGCGCTCCCAGAAAGGGGACAGAACAAGAGGCCAAAAAAAAAAGAAGAAGCCTACGGCACCCGGTATTCCCAGGCCCGACCCTGCTTAGCTTCCGAGATCAGACGAGATGGGGCGCGTTCGGGGTGGTGTGGCCGTAGACGGAGGAGGGCGCCCCTGCCCCGCTCAAGAAGCCGAGCCTCTCTGCGCTTCCCCGCCGCCGCCTCCTCCCGCCCCAGGCTCCGCGGGGGCCGGGCCTGTTGAGTTTGCCGCCCGGTCCGGCGGGCTCCGAGGGACGGGGGGTGATGGGCGGGGCGGGGCGGGGCGGGCAGGGAGGGGCGGGCCGTGGTGGGGGGCTGTCTCTCTACACACACAGACACACAGACACACAGACAACACACACGCACCCACACACACACACTCGCACTCACACTCACTCACTCACTCACACTCACACAAGATGCGCCTCCACGGCTGGACTCGCCAAGGTGGAGACCTTCCAGCCCCCCTCCTCTCCTCGCCTGGCCTCCTTCACCTCCCCGCCCCCCACCCCCAGCGCGTCGCCGCTGCCGCCGCCGCCAATGACTGCGCACGCGCGGGACGCTCGCCCTTTGACCCCAGCCAGGGGCCGCCCTCCCCCACAACCCCTTTCAGCTGTGCCCCCCGCCCTGTGGGTGGGCGGCCGCCTCTTCCCCCGGGTCAGGGCTGGGGCACAGCGCATGGGGGAGGGGAGCCAGTGTATGGGGCGTCTCTCTCTCGGGATGTGGCCCATGGGTGGGGTGGGGTGGCTTGGTCTGTGGGGCGCTGAAGAAATCAGTCCCCTCCATCTCCTCCCTCTGGAAAACGCCCAAGCCCTTGGGGAACTGCCCGCACCGCTACCGTGGGGGCCGGGACCCTCCTCTGTGTCCTCCTGTGGCCCAGTCCAAGGGGCCTAGGCCTGGCCGGGGCTGCATTGGACCCCACCCACCCTGGCGTGTGGACTCGCCAAAAATCGGCGATTAGATATTGGATTCCAGCTTCATTGAGGTCATTTCACTAATGAGTGCACCGGAAAGAGTTTCCTAATCCATCTGTGAGGGTGGCAACTGAAAGAGAATTTTTTTTTTTTTTTTTGAGACAGAGTCTCGCTTTGTTGCCTAGGCTAGAGTGAGTGCCGTGGCGTTAGCCTAGCTCACAGCAACCTCAAACTCCTGGGCTCAAGCAATCCTTCTGCCTCAGCCTCCCAAGTAGCTGGGACTACAGGCATGCGCCACCATGCCTGGCTCATTTTCCTATATATATTAGTTGGCCAATTAATTTCTTTCTATTTACAGTAGAGACCGGGTCTGGCTCTTGCTCAGGCTGGTTTCGAACTCCTGACCTCGAGCAATCCGCCCGCCTCGGCCTCCCAGAGAGCTAGGATTACAGGCTTGAGCCACCGCGCCCGGCCTGAAAGAGAATTTGAAAGCTGACAGAATAGGCGAGGAAAGGCATAGGAGATTTCCACACCCAGTAAGGAAGCCTTTCCCGAAATGGAAGAAAGAAAGGAGCAAACAGAGACACACCGGTAGCCCGCCCGGATGAGAGTCTGCCTCTGAGAGAAAGTACCCTGACCAGGTTCACCCGTGGGTGGGTCGCGAGCTAGCGGCATTCAGAAGAGCGAGGCCCGCAGTCTGTGCAGAAGACACCTGCACTCGGGCGTGTGTGGCGGCACAATTCACAAGCAGCTCCAGATGTTAAACCAAGGAGAAGCCAGGGAGTTCCCAACGCCCCAGGTGTCCTCAGCCCACGACTGGCTGCTGTGGGAATGCGAAGCCCGGCTCCTTGTCTCAGAGCCGGACAACCAGGAGGTGTGATGTCCACCCCGCGGTTCCCAGGAGGATCAGGCTGAAGCTGCGACTTGGCCTGAAAGTGTCCCCTCGCATGGCCACCCCCTTCCCCTTCCTGCTCCTCTACTCCTGGTGCCCCTCCATCCAGGGGCCAGACCTTAAAGAGTCACCCGCAAGAGAATCCTGGTCCCAAAGGAGCCTTCTGGGGGACCCGTGCTGAGAGAGGTTGTGGGCATGGCCCGCTGGGGCTCTGCCCGACCCAGGGCTGAGAGATGCAACCTCCCAGCTCTGGGTCCCTGCAGGAAGTGTTGGCAAGCACAGGGCCAGTCCTCCAAAGGCCCAGGTGCAGGGAGCCCAGGCCAAGCAGCCCGTTGAAGAAGCCACATGCCGTGCCACCCCGGGAACACGACTGCAGGTCACGGCCTCCCCCCTCCTCCTCCTCCTCCTCCTCCTCCTGCTCCTCCTCCCCCCCCCCCCGGACATGGTGCAGGGATCAGAGACACCTCAGACACTTGCTACCCAAAGTGCAAAGGGCATCAGTTGCTCCTCCAAACCCCCCGCCCAGCAGACCGCGTTGTCCAGCCAGCCCCCGGGCCTCCCTGGGGTGCCCAGCACAAAAGTGCAGACACCCACCGGACCCTCAATCTCAGTTTTCGGATGTTTTTGCCACTCTAAGGACCCGCAGGCCAGCTGGGCCTTCTGGCAGGACAGAGAGCCCCGGAATCCGACGTGGAGAGCTGGGTGTACGTCCCCATGAGGAGGCGGTCCCCACCTCCGCGGCTCTCCCCTTGCGGGGAGTGGCAGCCGCGGGGCCTCAGAGAAGACACCAGGCTGGGCCCCCGCGGCACAGAGGGAGCACGTCCCCCGCAGGCCGCTTAGCGAGGGCGGCAGGCGGACGGTTGGGTTGCGAGACACCCTGCGGCCGCCCTGCTACCGGGTTCCTGGGAGGGCGTCCTGGAACCAGCGTCCACACCAAGCCCTTGGAAGGCCCAGGCGACGGAGGAGCCCCGTCAGCGAGGGGCCGAGGACGGTGACAGGTGACAGGTGACAGGCCGGGCGGGAAGGAGTCAGTCAGGCAGGGGCCGAGGAGGAGACGGGCTGGGTAAGGGTTAGGGTTAGAGTCAGGGCACAAGTCACAATCGCAAAGACCTGGAAGCGACCCGAGTGCCCATCCACCCACGAGTGCGTAAATAAAATGTGGCGCGTGGACACCACGGAGTGCCGTTCGGCTGTGAGGAACAGCGGTGAGAGGGCACCTCTCGTGGTTCTCCTGGCCAGAGCTGGAACCCGTTCCAGTAAGCCAAGTATCCCAAGAATGGACACACGAGCACCACGTGCTCGCGCTCACCGGCAAATTGGTACGAACCGATGGACACCTAAGTGGACCCAGAGGACTCACCTTCATCGGGTGGGTGTCGGGCGGGCGTGGGGAGGGGATGGGCATACACATCCATTAGGAATGGGGTGGGTGCGCACCCACTGGGGGATGGGCGCACTTGAAGCTCTGACCCGAGGGGGGAGGCGGGGAGGGGGCGATGTACCCGACCTGAACATTGGTGCCCCCACAATACGCTGGAACAACATGAGAGGTAAATGAATAAGAACACAGGGGGGAGGGGGGCACGGGCAACACATGTCACCTTAATACTTGGACTCCCATCATCTGCTTGAAGAGAGAGAGAAAAGAAAATGCACTAATAGAGATAAGAGACACTTTTTAAAAATAATGAATCCGAAGAGAAAAGTAAAAGGAGGCCTGTGGAGCAGGTCTGGGTGTGACTCCGGATCCCCCAACATCAGGTGCCACCACCAAAGATTCCTACGTGGAGCCCATAGAACCCCAAAAGCAACGGGACGAGTTCTGGTCACATACTCCCTCAAAATGACATCCTGGCCTTCTTCTGCAACTCCCTCCCCTCTCAGCCTCTCAAGGTTTCCTCCAGCGTGTCGGTTCCCACAGAGCAGACTTTTGGTCTGAGACCTGACAGTCCAGATGCCACGCATGCTGCCGCGTGGCGGCGGTGTCGCGGCTCGGGACAAGAGGAGGCCCCACGGTGCGGGCTGGGGCGCCAGGCACCGCGGCGGGCGCTGAGGGTGGGGGTGACCCCCAGCCCGGGCCTCCGCGGCGCTCCCAGAAAGGGGACAGAACAAGAGGCCAAAAAAAAAAGAAGAAGCCTACGGCACCCGGTATTCCCAGGCCCGACCCTGCTTAGCTTCCGAGATCAGACGAGATGGGGCGCGTTCGGGGTGGTGTGGCCGTAGACGGCGGAGGGCGCCCCTGCCCCGCTCAAGAAGCCGAGCCTCTCTGCGCTTCCCCGCCGCCGCCTCCTCCCGCCCCAGGCTCCGCGGGGGCCGGGCCTGTTGAGTTTGCCGCCCGGTCCGGCGGGCTCCGAGGGACGGGGGGTGATGGGCGGGGCGGGGCGGGGCGGGCAGGGAGGGGCGGGCCGTGGTGGGGGGCTGTCTCTCTACACACACAGACACACAGACACACAGACAACACACACGCACCCACACACACACACTCGCACTCACACTCACTCACTCACTCACACTCACACAAGATGCGCCTCCACGGCTGGACTCGCCAAGGTGGAGACCTTCCAGCCCCCCTCCTCTCCTCGCCTGGCCTCCTTCACCTCCCCGCCCCCCACCCCCAGCGCGTCGCCGCTGCCGCCGCCGCCAAAGACTGCGCACGCGCGGGGCGCTCGCCCTTTGACCCCAGCCAGGGGCCGCCCTCCCCCACAACCCCTTTCAGCTGTGCCCCCCGCCCTGTGGGTGGGCGGCCGCCTCTTCCCCCGGGTCAGGGCTGGGGCACAGCGCATGGGGGAGGGGAGCCAGTGTATGGGGCGTCTCTCTCTCGGGATGTGGCCCATGGGTGGGGTGGGGTGGCTTGGTCTGTGGGGCGCTGAAGAAATCAGTCCCCTCCATCTCCTCCCTCTGGAAAACGCCCAAGCCCTTGGGGAACTGCCCGCACCGCTACCGTGGGGGCCGGGACCCTCCTCTGTGTCCTCCTGTGGCCCAGTCCAAGGGGCCTAGGCCTGGCCGGGGCTGCATTGGACCCCACCCACCCTGGCGTGTGGACTCGCCAAAAATCGGCGATTAGATATTGGATTCCAGCTTCATTGAGGTCATTTCACTAATGAGTGCACCGGAAAGAGTTTCCTAATCCATCTGTGAGGGTGGCAACTGAAAGAGAATTTTTTTTTTTTTTTTTGAGACAGAGTCTCGCTTTGTTGCCTAGGCTAGAGTGAGTGCCGTGGCGTTAGCCTAGCTCACAGCAACCTCAAACTCCTGGGCTCAAGCAATCCTTCTGCCTCAGCCTCCCAAGTAGCTGGGACTACAGGCATGCGCCACCATGCCTGGCTCATTTTCCTATATATATTAGTTGGCCAATTAATTTCTTTCTATTTACAGTAGAGACCGGGTCTGGCTCTTGCTCAGGCTGGTTTCGAACTCCTGACCTCGAGCAATCCGCCCGCCTCGGCCTCCCAGAGAGCTAGGATTACAGGCTTGAGCCACCGCGCCCGGCCTGAAAGAGAATTT